>NW_028258358.1:2409166-3011458 GCF_053883595.1 Heterocephalus glaber
ATGGAATTCAATACAGATGGCATTATGATATATTTTATTTAATTATATATGTCAGGGATCTAAGGCACATAGTAATAGGAAGTGTAAAAATATTATTACTTGTGTGGAAAGAACAACATTGCTATAAGAATATTTTTTGAAAACTTCCCACTCTTTTACAAGGAAAGACCAGGAACAAAAGTTGACTTTTAAGTTTCTTAATAATCAATATTTGTGAAAGATTTCCCATATTTTTTCTGCTTTCATTCTATTACAATATACATGTTATATTAAAAGTCCACTTTTTTCTAAACTATGGAAAGTTGTTTTAGTGGTTTATTTCTTTCTCCTCATTCCAAAAAGGGGGGGAGGGTGTCTGTTCTTTAAGGTCAATTATGTATGCCCTTAAATAATTTTTATCTGTGCCTACATGTATTCTAAATAATACCTATATATATGCAGATTTAGAGCCAATATTCTTGAAATACAGCAATAAATTCAGACAAGTTCTATCAGCTCTAACAAAATTGTAGGGAAATATTGCAAGTGTATTAAAATATTAATTTAAAAATAGGTTTGTGGGGTAGTCATGCAGGATGATGTGATTTGAGTAATAGAGCTCCATGGATCCCTACAAGCTCAAAGGTGCCTGGCATCCCTTCGGGAGGTGGTAGTTATGGTAATGTGGAGGCTGGGGTCCTTCCTGGGAAGGCAGGAAGCTGAGGGAACTCTTGTCTCTTAGCCTGTCTTCAACTGTAGCAACTGTTTTACATTATTAATAACACTGCTCTGGACTAAAAAGTTTTATAATTTTGAAATTAAAATATTTGAGAATGCACATTATATTTAATTAAATGATTTTACATCTGTAGTCATTATGTGACTGGAGAACTCTTACACAACTATGTAAGAAAGTGGAACAAAATATATTATGTTGTAGCGACTACTGACTGGCATGCCTATGTTTGAAGCATGGTTTTATTTATTTTGTCTACACAAAACTATATAACTGAGTGGGAAAAATTGGGAGAACATAAAAAATACATTCTTTATTAAATAGTTCATTATTTTATATAGATATGTCCAATTTTTTGTGTGGTTTCAAAGTTTCCTATTTTATACATTTACATACATTTATATAATTCAAGCCAACTAGTCAACCAAACAAAATTGATTACATTTTATTCCATAGTAATTATTTAATTGGCATGTCATAATGTTCATATTTGAAAGCAATATAAATTCTTGAACCTATTTATAGCTCTTAATATGACTGTCTCCAAGTACTATACTTTAGATATTAAATATAATAAGCATAATGTTTCTATATTACAAAGTTATTTAATTCATGTAAAACCATGAATTCTTTGGTTATTCAACCAATTAAATTCTGGATGAAAAATAGAAGTCTGAAGACAACAAATCTACACACTGTTTAGCAGAGAATGAGGACACCTTTAAGGAAGTCTAAATGCAATATATATCTATTTTCTAAAAATTGTTGGAAGTTTAGTCGTTTGAAATATACAACTCTTCAATGAAAGCTGTTCTCACTGATTCCTTCTGTTATCTGTGGCACAGCCATTGCACAGGTTGAAATTTAAAACTAAATCTGAATGAAGAAGTATACTTCCTTAAGTTCTATAGATTAAAATTTTCTATATTTGCATATGGCTATTTCATAATTTATTTATTTATATTTATTATCAATTATCAACTTTGTAATATAAATATACATATAATAAAATATATAATTAAACAGAATGTTTAAAAATACAGGTATGCAAACTACACCCTACAATGTGTATTAGGTTCTGTCACATTATGATTTCGTTTAAAAAGTACAAATTATACTCAGAAAAACAGGCAATCTTGATTTGTTAATTTGTTAATAAAAATAATACGTACTTCAGTTGCTTATTATTATTTAATATTACAAGTTTATTTTAGTTTAACATAACCAAATAAAAATTTATTCCCTATGTTTAGTTCAGTTAAAAATTCTACAGGAATTTTGTGTTAAATTTCCACAGGACCCACAGTCACAAATCCATTATTTATTTTTCCAAATCATTTTAATTTTAGACTTACTTTGTTCTTTTCCTCATAAAATAAAAAAAAAAACTGTGATATGCTGATATACTCAGAATGTCATTTATTTGGTGCAACTCTTTGCATCCAGATATTCTGTTAATAATACACTTTGCCTCAAAGAATTTCTTATGTAAATCTAGAGTTTTTAAATATTTCTTATGGCTTATGATTAGTCACATTTGAAAATGTAGTATGGAAAACTGCTAGAAGAAGAGCCAAAATTTATCCACAGATGGTCACTATCTTAAAAGGAAAACTCAGGGCAAAATCTAACTTTTGGAGCCTTGTCAAGTAGTTTGATTTACTGCAATACAGAGAGAAGCCAAATTAAACAGAAATCAATTAACATGTAACAAGTAATGATCAGCTACAATTTAAGCTTCAAAGGAAGAAGAGGTGACTCAGACAGAATAACAATTGGCTTAAAACATATTTTACTTTGTAATCTCTAACAACAATGAATTTAGAATAAGCCAGAAAAACAATCTGTAATGGTTATAGGATTTAAAATACTGAAATAATACAAAATTCTGATGATTTAGTTATCTTAATGCAAACTAATGCAAGGCCAGTGCTCATATTGGAAGGAAACAAAACAATAACGTAATTTAGATATTCACAAATATAACTGCAGTATTTTAAATATTAAACAATAGCGTTACAAATGAAAAATTGTTTTTCTCATGGCAATTTTGAGAGAAACATTTGGAAGTATGACCATGAAAATACGAAATTGAAAATATGTGTTGTTTATGTGCAGTCAACTATTTAATGAAGGTTTCATCACTGAGAGACGCAGGGAATTAACTTTGAGATGAGGCCCTCTATAGCAAAACCTCTCAACATTATGAAGTACAGTTATGTCCTCCCTTCCATACAAACAACTTGGTTAAATTAGGTTAATGGGAGATTCAACTGCCTCTTGTTATCTATAGCAAGTACTCAGCTAAACACCCAGATCTCAGCTGTATGACTTACAACCAACTTGAGTTATAACTAGCTCTTGGGAACCAATAGAGTTCGTAAGTCAGGGCTCCACTGTACAAATAAGTACAGTAGAATAGAAGCTTGCTTTATCTCTACCATTAAAGTTATTTGACTAAACTGCTCAGTAGTCACAGGTAAGAGTCAATCAACCAAGCAATGCTTTAGGTTCACTTACATACAAAATATTGGAACACAATTTCTTCTTTTTTTTTTCCCCATAAATTCAAATACAAGTTCTAGGGGCTCCTAGACATTTCTTAGTATTTTCTCTGTAGATGATCATTTCATCTACATATAAAGATTTTACTTCTACCTTGCCAATCCTATCCTAACTGTGTCATTTTATTGCCAGACTATTTTGGTTTGGGCCTAGGTTTCAAAGTTTAATTGACAGATGAAGAGTAAGCATATCTGCCCTTGTTCCCCACCTTAAGGAGAAAGCATTGTATCTTCTCCATTGATATAAGGAGCTCTCGCTGGAGGTATGGAGTACATGTCTTTAATCTGTTGAGAAGGTTCTGTTCTACTTCTAGTGTCCTGATAGCTTTAACCATGAACACCTGTAGAATTTAGTCCGATACTTTTTCTCCAATTTCTCCTTCTTTTGAGAGAAAGTCTTGCTATGTTGTTCAGACTGATGTTGAACTCACTATGTAGCCTAAACTGTTTCTCCTACCTCAGCCTTTCCAATGCTGGGATTATAAACATGTGCTACCACACCTGGTTGTATAATGCAAGGCATGAAACATGAGCAAATCAATGTCCTTATTAACTCAGACATCCGTAGAAAGCTTCTAAGGGAAGTGATGGGATTGGCGGGAAGCAGAGGGAAAAAAATTTAAATATTTCATTTAATGTTTTCCTGCCTCTCTCTCTCTCTCTCTCTCTCTCTCTCTCTCTCTCTCTCTCTCTATATATATATATATATATATATATATATTTGGTACTGGAAATCAAACTCAGGACCTTGTGCTTTCGAGGTAAGTGGTGGAACCATTGAGCTAAATCCCTGGCCCCTGCCTCAATATTTAATAGTTAATTGATGGGTCAGAAATTTTCAGAATTCAATGTTATTGGAATACAATATATCTTTGATTTAAAATATTATGCTAAAAACAAAGGGATTAACTTAATCTACACTGGATAACAGGAATTTACACTGCTTTTCAAAAATGTTGTAATTTCCCTTAGTTTTACTTGCAGTTTTTTTTTACTTCTGAAAATCCAGTATAGAAAAGAAATTCCATATATTTGTTTATTGCAAATATATATATATCTCTACTCTAGCTGGTTATTTTGAAATTTTTTTCATTTTTCTCTTTTGTGAATCAAATCCAGCTTAATTTCTATATTAGTTTAGGGGAGTGACAAAACTTTAAAAGAAAAAAAAAACAAGGAGATAATGACAAAGATAAAAGAAGCTATAGTAATTATTGTTTTTTAAGGGCTAAGACTTCTTTATCTGAAAATGTTTGCTTGAAAAGTGAAGTATATGGATGGGTATGATAATTAAATGGTAGAGAACAGAAAAATTAAAAATGAACATAGAAAATGTAAGCCAGTGTATAATTTAGTTGTTTTTCTATAATTTTGCATATAAATAAGCATTCTTTGCATATTTATTTTTCCCTATATTTTAAGGTTAAAGGTGGCACCTAAAACAAAATCCCAAAGAAAAAAAAATCCTATTTCAAGCATATGGTGGAACATGAATCTTTAAATTTATATTAATGGACTGTAATCCTTACTAAATCTGAATGTATTTGTCAAGAGCAGATAATATTTCATGGCTTACTCTTGGTATCTTATTAGATACAGTGCTTATATGGACCCAATCACAAAAACCCTTGATTGAAGATCATCTTCCTCAGACTATCTCTTCTTTACTATATAGAAAGTAATTTTTAGTGTTGTATTAATCATCAGAACTATGTTTACACATGCTTAAAGAATGGAACTAAAATGATGTACCTGAAAAACATGGAATGCAATAAATTGAAATATGAATTAGTAAAAATAAATTCAAGAAAATGGAATATGATTTAGAACTCTTATGATATATATTCTTGTCCTAGAAAGTAGCTTACATGTAGATCTAGTAGTCTGAAACTGAATGAAGATGTCACTATATTTGTTTCTTGATTGTGTATTATTCTCTCTATAAAATATCATTTATAATAGAGAAAACATTGAAATACACAATTGTTTTCTTATTAAAGGATGTATTTTATGATAGATTTTGAGTGAGAAATAATGTTTCCACATTTTTATCAGTCCACATTGGTTATACGGATTGATGATTTTATTTTGGCAGATTTATACATGCACTTACCATACTTTAATCATTCCTTCATTCACACCTTCCTCTCCCAACACTTGTTCTAAAATTTTTAAATCCTTAGTCAATAACTGAATTGTATATATTTATTGTGAACATTCTGTTTGAAGTAGGGTGGGAGAATGCTTTCAGTTTTGTTCTTGTCTTTAATTATATTTCCAATTGAATAACAGAAACTTTCAAAAGATGAAATAAACCTGTAATTTTTTATACTGTATGCTTTCATTTCATGTGGTACCAAATTCTTCTATGCAACAGTATTATCAAAATTTGAGGGATTGAGGGATTAATATTATTCTCACATATAAGTATTTTATACATTTTTAACAGATATTCTGTACAGTTTTTAATTATGAGTTTTTTCTAGGATTAATGGTATTTGGGGCAGCAGATGGTAAGTGAGGCAATTATTATCTTTTTAATGTTAATGTACCACAGAAGTGCAAAAATGTCTACTTGAAAGCAGGGCTTCAATACTATTAAATTCAATAGGAAGTGACATATAAATATGAAATATTTAAGTCAGAATAATAGAACTAAAAGACATGATATAAGAGAGACACAAATATGACAGTAATATTCTCAGGATAACCATATCAGACTTATTGGGCTACAATACTTGAGGAAAATCTTCTTAATGAAATGCAAAGATCAAATATAGTCCTTTTTGAAATCAGATGGAACATTTATATAAATGAAACATGTAAACATAATTTGAATTTCTTACTTTAAGGAAAATAGATATTTTCTTATTTTAAGGAAAATATATATTGATGAGTACAGTTTCTAATTAAGACAGCCAAAATTTAGGTTGCAGCAGGTTACTTTAAATTAAATAAATAATTCTCACTTTGATAATGTAGGACAAATAAAATTTAGAAATAAGAGGCTTCATTATCTTTGTGGTGAATAAGGGGAGAGATATCTCTTTCTTCCCATATCTTAGAGCACTTAGTTTTAAAAAAAATTAAAGTAGTTAAAAATGGTTGCCTTTTTCTAATTTAATCTCAGGTACTAAAAATAAATTTCATTTTGAATCAAGAGTTTAAAACACCTGCATAGGTTTAACAAAATGAATTATCATGCCCATTTTGCAGTTAGGGAAACTGAGTTTTAGAAAGGAGATCAGCCTATAAAATTATACAACATAATGAGTAAAAACCTAATAAGCCTCCCTCCCCTCATTACCTTAAATCAGTTTTTTGACCAAGGACCAGGAATATCTTCCTCAAGACCTATGAGCCATTTCCTTGAAATGCAGACATCAAATAAGAGAGTAATTTTGACAACACAAGTCAGAAAAAAATGTTTCAGCATACCTGTGCCAGAGAAACAGAATTGCTAAATTTTAATTATTAGTAAAATGAAATAGAATCAATTCATGAATAGTTATTGATATTTACAAATATTTAAAGTATGCTAAGTAGGAATTACTGGGAGTTTTTAGCTAAAAGTGGGAAACATAAACTCTCCAAAGAGTGTAAGACTTTTCATTACATGAAGACTTTGAAAAATAAATGAAATACTAATCTTTCAAATTTAAAGTAAAATTTAGCATATTCCTTTAGCAGCTAGTATAAAAATTGCATTGAATGGGAAGGTACTTTACATACACAAATTCACAGACTGTACTAATAAACATTTAGAAATACTTATTTTAATAAATATGATCATGCGACAATGAAATGGACAGGTCATTAAAAAAGAATGTGTTGTATCCCTATGATTTTTAAAAACCATACTGTTTTGATGCTATGTTGAAATCTAAGAAAAGAAATATTTAATTCTATGTTGTCTAGGGATTTCTCTTGTTTTATAAATATAAAAAATGATTAAAATCACAAACTAACTTATTCAGAAAAGGGAGAACTGTATATTAAGTCTTCATTAAACTTATCTTTGTCTCATTTCCTAACAAATGATTGTTTAATGAATATATTAAAAATTGATGTTGTCCATCTTTTCTAGAAAATTTCTTGAATTTTAAAAATAAAATTAAAGGAAAACAGTTCTATGTGTGCATGTATTCACACTTCACATATACATGTATGAAATTACGTATATATATATATATATATATACACACACACAACCACACGCAAGGTAATTAAGACAGTTAAGACAGATACATTGTATTTTTATTTCCTTTTTTAAGCAGTACATATTGCTAGGTATTGGCTATTTGCGATCTTTTGGTATGGAATTACCTATGTGAACATTACAATCAAATGGATGAGTCAAATCTTTTTAAGTATATGACAATAAAATGTGCCATCATTAGATTGTTGTATTGTAATTAGTCAAGGTAGTTCAAAGGATTGATAAATAACAGTAACACTTGAAATCTATGTGGTAGAACTCCCACATATACTATTTAAAAGTTCATTTCCTTAGTGTATGAAGAAAATTTTTCATAGATTCATTTTTTCAACAAGTAACACTTTGCAGAATACAAAACTAGAATCATACATAATTTGTTTCCACTGTAGTTTTCTTTTTTTAGTTAACTTTATATTAAATGAAATACTAAATGTAGAAAATATATAGAAATAATAAACAATTTTAGGGTAAATTGTTCAATACTGTAATGGTTTATATTAAGAATTATGCTCCAGAAATTAATTCATATTTATCTTTTTTAAACCAAATGGAGTACTTGAGCCAAAAAGGTTAAAAATGGCTCAGGGAACAACCATGTTAAATAATGTTTTTGGGCCTTGATTTATGAAACAAGTTCAGTTTAATAATGAGCAAAACTGCTAATCAGTGCCCACAGATATTAGATAATAAATTCAGAGGGGCCAAATGGGTATTTGCAGTATAACAACTACAGACTTAATGATTTAATTAATCTAAACATGCAAAATTTTGTGCTAGTTTAAATTTGTTTAGAACGTGACACATTAATGGAGATTAAACTAGGGGTGTATTCTTAAATTTAAAATGTGTTTTAGGGGGAAAGGGAAAACTACTAGATCTCATATAAATGCCTCATAAGGACCTCATCAGAAACATGAGAGAATGGGCCCATATATTTGGCATTGTAATTATTTACCTTTTATTGCTAAATTGAAATAGCTTTGACTAGTACAATATATCTGTAAAACCGCTCTAAAGACAAGACAGTGATAAGCAAAGTAGTATATAATTAAGAGAATACTAGGTTTTCTAAGAGCCGTCCTTGTAAAAATTACTTCTATTGAACAATTTAAAATCATATAATGCATTTTTCTCATTACATTTAACTTATAATCTATATTTTCTTTTGCATAATTAATTTTATGAACACAACAGATATCTTGCTACTTATGTCATTACATTACACAGAATAGATATATATGTTATTTTCACTTGGCAATGTTTTCACTGTCCATTATTTAAATAACCTCTATGTTTTTTACTTGCTGGAGTAGTGATAAATATTTGTATGAGCACCCATTAAAAAGTAAAATATTCACCTTTTTATTGTTATAACCACACAATATGTATTTGTTTTAAAACAAGAAGTTTGAGTTCAAATAAGAAGAAATATTTAAATTGCTTAATCGTTTTATAAACTTCTTGAAGATATAGCATATCACTCAGTGGGTTACTTGTAGAGTATTTGTCAAAGATAAAAGGTTTTCACCTGAAAATTAATAGTTTATATTTGCAACTAGTTTTACTTCATGGAAAAATATTTAAATATGTTGTTAATTACCAATTTTTCAAACTGTGTAGTGCCATTTTAATTTTGTGATTGCTCTCAATTTAGCCTGTATTTACCAGGGAACTGAAATGACAAAAAGCAATTTTAAGTACTAAAAATTTTTTCATTGATTTTGTTCTTAATATACTTTCCCAAAATTTTATTAAAAAGAAACTTCAGGATTAGATTTCAATTTGATGTTTAACAATAGTATGCTTTTTGACTGATACAATGTTATGCTTCAAATTTTGATGTGTCCTCAATTATAGCATTTTTAAATTTGAGAAGATATCTCATTGGTATTTCCATCTCGGTCATTTGTAAGTCTTCAATAAATCTGAATCCATATAAACAAAATAAATGAACAGAATATGCATTCCAGAAATGGCATTAAACTGCTTCCTTGCATTTAAACACTTCTGATTAGTTTATTAGACCAAGAGACCAGGAACAAACCACTGAATACACTGAGAAAACTTCTAAAGTAACATGAATTTCTTAATGTTTAACATCAAATAGAATAATTAAAGATCAGAACAACAGCTTTATAATTCAAAGACAAGATTAGTTTCATGCGATGAAGTCTGTTTGAGTAATCATCAAATAGAAGATGATACTATCTGATTTTCATTAATATTTTATTCTAGAAAACAAAAACTCAAATTTAAGTCTGTTGGTATTGTTTCTAGTGACTGTTTTTCCTGTTTTGATAAGCTGATAAAAGATAACTATAAACTAAAACATTTTTCAAATAAGTGTGCATTTACATATTTTTCTTTTAGCATTTTGTGAAATAGCATGTTTTAACTGCTATACGAGGACTTAGGAATTGAACATTTTATATTATGCTCCATAAGTACAGCACAGAGTGTTCAACTTTAATTGTTTCACCTTATAGTGTTACAACTATCTTGTTTTTTCTATATAAGTGTAACATTTGGTAATCTACATGACATATTCAACACCTCATAAAAAGTAGGCTGTGATAGATGATTCTGCCCAACTATAACCTAACATATGTACTCTGAGGGTGTCTAACATATATACTTTGAGGATGTCTAGGTTGAGCTATGATATTCTAAAAGTAAGGTATATCATATTCAGCTCTTACTGAACACTATTTTTCATTTGCACTGAATTTTTTCCTATGTAACTACATGGTAAATTGATGAGAATTTGTATTATATTGTCATACATGTTTTGTACTTACTATTATAACAAAAGTAATTATAGATATTAGTGTAGACATTAACATCAAGGTTATTCCTGAAGTATTTTGTGTATGTTAAAGGAAATACATGTTTAATAATATTTAGGACACAAAAATTAAGAATATGAGGTGTATATGCTTGTGTGTGTTTAATGAAGTTAATTTTGTATATTGTTATATTTTTTAAAAAATTATTTATAAATAAAATTTATTCATTTTAACACTTTTAAAAAATTTATTTTAAAAATTTACACCTAGGTTTATGCATCAAGACTAAAATATACAACTCCCCAAAGACATTATGATTTACTTGAGAACACTTAACTTTAAGATTGTTTTCTTAATTACTCTAAATTTAAATGAGGGAAGGAGATAAGAGATACAGGGAAAAAGAGAGAGACACATTGATAAAACACTATATAGAGTCACGCGGAAGACGCTGAATCACCCCGCTGCAGACAGGCAGGTCTGCCCATGCCCTACTGAGGTCCCGAGTGGCTCGGAACACACGGAATCAGACCGCTGCAGACAGACAGGTCTGTGCACGCCCTACCGAGGTCCTGAGTCACGCGGAAGACACCGAATCACCCCGCTGCAGACAGGCAGCCACCTGGTTCCACACTATAAAGACACAGAAGACACCAGACCACCAGACCAAGGCACTGAGTCCCGCTGCTCCCAGCCCAGAGGTAGCGGCTTCTGAGCCACAATCCCACTGCTCCTGGGCCAGAGGAGGGGGCTTCCAGGCCACCATCCCTCCCACTGCTACTGGCCTAGAGGTAGGAGCTTCTGAGCTGCCATCCCACTGCTCCTGGTCCAGAGGAAGAGGCTTCCCGGCCACCATTCCTCCTGCAGCTCCCAGCCCACAGGAAAGGGCTTTTGGGTCACCATCCCTACCACTGCTCCCGGCCCCTGTCCCACCTCTCCCAGCTCAGAGGAGGTAATCTGTGCAGGCAATAACAGCCCCCCGCCCCAGTCAAAATGAGAAAACATGTAAATAATTCTCAAAACCAGACTTCCAGATCACCTACATCAACCCAAAGGGAAATGAGATGGAACACTCTGATACTCAACCACCTGGACCCACTGAACTGGCAACAAAAGGCGATCTGGAAAAAATGAAATCAGAAATAATTTCTCAGATAACAGGAGAAATTGTGCCTCTAGTGCAAGACATGATTAATAAATCTAGAGAGGAGCTCAGGAACATGATGGAATCCCAACATAAGAAACAAATGGAATCCATAAAACAGATGCAAATAGATTTCCAGGACATGAAAAACTCCATTGAAAGTCTACACAGCAGAATGAGCCAATGTGAGGACAGAATTTCAGATATAGAAGATAAGATTGGAATTAGAGACCAGGAAAAGAAAAATTGCATCAAAATTATAAGGGAACATGAGAAATCAATCCAGCTGCTGCTAGATGATGCAAAGAAGAATAACATAAGACTGATTGGGCTCAGTGAAGAAACAGGAGAGAGTGCAGATGACATAAAAAAATCTCTTAACAGTAATAATGCAGAAAACTTCCCAGGCAGGGGAAAAGAGCTTGACATACAGATAAGTGAGGCATATAGGACTCCAAATAGCCTTGATCAAAAAAAAATCTACACATAGGCATATAATTGTTAAGATTCCAGAAACACACAGAAGAACAAAGTTCTCCAAGCAGTCAGAGAAAAGAAACAAATCACATACAAAGGGAAGCCCATCAGAATCACAGCAGACTTCTCAACACAAACCATCAAGGCAAGAAGAGCTTGGAGTGACATATTCCAACCCCTAAAAGAAAACAGCCTCCAACCCAGATTGATGTACCCTGCAAAACTATCTTTCAAAATGGATGGAGAAATAAGATACGTTCATGAAAAACAGCACCACAGGAACTTCGTGAATACCAAACCAGCACTCGAAAGAATTTTACACAATATCCTAGGAACAGATATTGAGGATCACAACCATAGGAAACAAAGCAGAATGAATCCATCTGGCATGACAAGAAATTAAATGTAAAGGAGGAGAACCCAACAAAAAGAAAAAGTCATGGCAATGACAAGTCAATACGTTTCAGTTATAACCATCAATGTTAATGGTCTCAATTCCCCAATCAAAAGAAATAGACTGGCAGAATGGGTCAAGAAGCAAAATCCAACAATATGATGCATAGAAGAAACACACTAAATTCAAAAGGAAACTCATAGACTGAAAGTTAAAGGGTGGAAAAGAATACTGCATGTGACAGGAACCCGAAAAAAAGCAGGAGTAGCTATCCTCTTTGCAGATCAAGTAGTTTTCAAACCAACACTGATTAAGAGAGATGAAGAAGGACACTACATCCTTGTAAAGGGAAGAATCCAAGAGGAAGCTATGACAATCATAAATATCTATGCACCAAACACTAGTGTGCCAAACTATATAAAACAAATACTAACAGACATGAAAAGTCATATATGCACTAATACAATTGTAGTGGGGGACGTCAACACCCCACTGTCACAAATAGATAGATCAACTAGACAAAAAATAAGTAATGAAATACTAGAACTCAATCGAACTCTTGAACAAATGAACTTAATGATGTTTACAGAGTCTTCCACCCCACAAAATCAGAATACACATACTTTTCAGCTATACATGGATCATTCTCCAAAATAGACCACATACTCACACATAGAACATGTTTAAGTAAGTGCAAAGGAATTGAAGTCATCCCCTGTATATTATCAGACCATAGTGTGATGAAATTGGAGATCCATAGCAAAAGAAACTCAAAAAATGTCATAAACACTTGGAAATTGAACAACACACTTCTGAATAACCAATGGGTCACAGAGGAAATTAAAGAAGAAATCAGACAGTTCCTTCAATTAAATGACAATGACAATACAACATATTGGAATCTATGGGATACAATGAAAGCAGTCTTACGAGGGTAATTCATATCAGTGAATACACATATTAGGAAACAGAATGAGCCCAATTAAACAACCTGATTCTGAACCTCAAGCTTCAAGAAAAAGAAGAGCAGGACAACCCCAAAGCTCATACAAGGCAGGAAATTATAAAGATCAGAGCAGAAATCAATGCAATGGAGACTAAGAGAATGATACAAAAAATCAATGAAGCCAAGAGTTGGTTCTTCGAAAGAATCAACAAAATTGACAAACCTTTGGCCAACCTTGTCAGGAAAAGGAAAGAAAAGTCCTAAATCCGTGCAATTAGGAATGAAAAGGGTGAAATTACAACAGACCTAGCAGAAATCCAGAGGATCATCAATACCTGCTTCCAGAACCTATACGCCAATAAGGTGGACAACACAGAAGAAATGGACAGATTCCTAGATACAGATGAATTACCAAAGTTGACCGAAGAAGACCTAAAAATTCTGAACAACCCAATATCAACCAATGAAATTGAAAATGTAATTAAAAACCTATCAACTAAGAAAAGCCCGGGTCCTGATGGCTTCACTGCTGAATTCTACAAGACATTTAGAGAGGAACTGCTGCCACTACTGTTTAAACTCCTCAATGAAATTGAAAGGGAAGCAATACTCCCAAATTCATTCCTGGAAGCAAGCATCACCTTGATCCCCAAAGCAGAGAAAGACCCAAGTGAAAAAGAGAACTATAGGCCAATCTCACTAATGAACATAGATGCAAAAATCCTTAATAAGACAATGGCAAACAGAATGCAGAAGATCATCAAGAAGATCATACACCCTGATCAAGTGGGATTCATCCCAGGGATTCAGGGATGGTTCAATATACGAAAATCAATCAATGTAATACACTATATCAATAGAGCCAAAGACAAAAAACATACGATTATCTCCATAGATGCAGAAAAAGCATTTGACAAAATCCAACATGCATTTATGATAAAAACCCTACAAAAAATTGGAATAGATGGTCTCTACCTCAAAATGATAAAAGCCATCTATGAAAAACCAGTAGCCAATAGCATACTAAAAGGTCAAAAACTGAAATCCTTCACACTAAAATCAGGAACAAGACAAGGATGTCCACTAACACCACTCTTGTTCAATATAGTTCTGGAAACATTAACCATGGCAATTAGACAAGAAAAAGAAATAAAAAGAATAATGATAGGTAATGAAGAAGTCCAATTGTCATTATTTGCAGATGACATGATAGTCTGTATAGAAGACCCCAAGAACTCCACCAAAAGTCTTCTAGACTTAATAACCAAATTCAGTCAAGTAGCTGGTTACAAGGTCAACACACAAAAATCAATAGTTTTCCTCTACACAAATGACAGACTCACTGAGAGAGAAATAGGGCAAATAATTCCTTTCCCAATAGCATCCAAAAAACTGAAATACCTAGGAATCATCCTAATGGAAGAAATCAAAGATCGCTTCTCTGAAAACTATGGCACTCTGAAAAGAGAGATTGAAGATGGTATCAGAAAATGGACAGACATCCCCTGCTCTTGGGTAGGAAGGATTAATATAGTGAAAATGGCCATACATCCAGAACTGCTATATAGATTTAATACAATGCCAATTGAGATTCCTACAATATGCTTCACAAAACTAGAGAAAACAATTCAAAAATTCATTTGGAAACAGAAGAGACCTAGAATAGCAACAGCAATTCTAGGCAATAGAGACATGCCAAGGGGGTATCACAATTCCCAACTTGAAACTATACTGCAAAGCTACTGTGATAAAAACAGCATGGTACTGGCAAGGAAACAGACCTGAGAATCAGGGGAATAGATTAGAAGATGCAGAAACAACTCCAGACACACTCAGCCATCTCATCTTTGATAAAAGAGCCAAACACCCTCACTGGAGGAAAGATAGCCTATTTAATAAATGGTGTTGGAAAAACTGGATTTTAAGCTGCCAAAGAGTAAAACTAGACCCATATGTATTACCATGAACTATACTAAGATCAAAGTGGATTAAAAATCTAAATATTAAAACAGAAACACTAAACTTGCTGGAAGATAAGTTAGGTAGAACCCTTGAACACATTGGTGTAGAAAAAGACTTTATGAACAAAACCTCAGTATCATGGGAACTAGCCAAAAGAATCAACAATTGGGATCTCATCTTATTAAAAAGCTTCTGCACTACAGGAGAAACCATCAACAAGCTAAGAGACAATCTACAATGTGGAAAAAAAAATTTAGCAGCTGTACTTCGGATAAAGGACTACAATCTAGAGTATATGAAGAACTGAAAAAATTCAGACCCCCCCCAAATTCAAAGATCCAGTTCAAAAATGGGCATCTGAAATGAACAGACATTTCTCAGACAAAGAAGTAAAAGTAGCAAGTAAACATATGAAAAAATGTTCAACATCACTGGTCATTCGAGAGATGCAAATGAAAAAAGGTTGAGATTCCACTTCACGCCAGAAAGAATGGCTGCTAACATGAAATCAACCAATAACAAATGCTGATGGGGCTGTGGGGAAAGAGGAACCTGCTCCACTGCTGGTTTGAGTGTAGACTGGTGCAAGCACTGTGGAAATCAGTATGGAGATACCTCAAAGAACTAGGACTGGAAGTCCCATTTGACCTAGCTATTCCACTGCTGGGGATCTTCCCCAAAGAATTAAAAGAATCATACCACAGTGATATATGTGTGCCCATGTTCATAGCAGCACAGTTTGTGATAGGTAAAACTTGGAAACAGCCCAAATGCCCATCAACTGGAGACTGGATAAAGAAAATGTGTTTTTTAAAATAAAATGGAGTACTACTCAGCCATAAAAAATGAGAAATTAGAGACATTTATAGCTAAGTGGATGCACATTGAGGAGATACTCTTAAGTGAAATAAATAGGACACACATGCATAAATACTGAATAGTTTCTCTGGTGTGAGAAACTGAAAGTATAAATAAGGACTAAATGTATAATAGGTAATGTGAAATAGGAAGAAAAGGGGCAAAGGGGAAGGAAGTGGGAGAGCTAGGGGAAAGGATAGAAGGGAATGGGATTAATATGGGAAAATGGAAAAATAGGAACAAAATGTTTGTAAATAGGGAGGACTGGAGGGGTTGAAGGGAGGGCTGGGCAAGGGTGAAAAATAAGAACCAAGAGAGACTATGGAAAGGTGCAAATTTCCAATGAGAATGTCATTATATTGTATACCTAAAATGTACCAATGATTAGAATGAATAATCGATAATGTAAAATAGGAAGAAAAGGTCCAAAGGGGTAGGGGTAGTGGGAGGGGCAGGGGAAAGGAAAGAAGGGAAAGGAAAAAATGCTGAGAAATGGAAAAAATGGAAATAAAGTCTTTGTAAATAGGGAAGGGTGGAGGGGGTGAAGGGAGGGCTAGGAATGGGGAAAAAATAAGAACCAAGATGCATTATGTAAAGGTATAATTCCCAATGAGAAATGTAACTGTGTTGTATTCCCACAATGTACCAACAAAAGAATTTAATAATAAAAAAACTATATAATTTTATTTTAATAGATAAATATCTCCCAGGAAAATATGTAACATTCATTTCTATATTTTATGAGGTCACAAGAAAATACCACCATATTTAGGTAGTGTCGTTGTAACTCAGGATTGAATATTTTATTCATAAAGCATATATTGCACATAGATGATTTTAAGATTTTACTTTGAAGCTAGGACTAATGATTCTTGGATTTAAATCCTACTGGTATAAATCATTTGGAGAGATATCTCATACAAAATATACGTCTTTCTTTAGAAAATATATTTAAGATTTTTAAATACCTTTTACAGATTTTAAATGCATTTTTGTCTGTTACTTAAAACACACACACACAGAAGCCAAAATACACACAAAACAATGTTCCTGAAGAGAAATTTTTGATAGAGAACTACATTTTACATTGACAATTTAAATATGGTAAAAGAGCAATTAATCTGTTAATTTGATTAATGCAGACAATACCAAAATATACTAATATCACTGTTTAAATATTAAATTAACCTCATATTAGTGCCAGAACAATTACTAATCAAGCCAATAACCTATTGGAAAAAATGTTTTTTAATTGTAATGCTAAATTTTTTCTCATGACTCTGATCATTGTCTTAACTTTTGTAGCATCTATGTGTATTGATATTTTTAAAGGAGAAGGTATATCAGATAGAAATATTCTAAGAACATACTGAAGAAAATAAGTCATAAGGATTTGAAAAGAAATTGGTGTTAAAACATTTTGATGTAACTAATAGTTATTTTAGCATTAGTTTTGATTATGTGCCAACCACCAAATGCTTAGGAAACCAGTAGAGCATATCAGAGAAAAGAGTTTAGGTGCCTTTTACCTTTAATAATAAAAACTTTTTAACATTTTCATTTAAAGTTAATTTGAATTAAAAAGTGTAATTTCTTGTTAACTTATACTTGTGTATAATTTTATGTGTCAATTTACGTTTAAAAAATAAATTTAAGGAAAATATTCTTTGATTATATTCATCATCCTTTCAAATTGTAAATATTTTGTGCAATATCAGAAATTTCTTCCATTTATTTCACTCATTAATATTCAGTCACATAATATTTCAGTCACAGAAAACTGTTGAATGTACCTAATGTGCCCCCATGACATTTTCATAGAGATAACTGATCAAATATGAATATTAGATGCATTTAAATTATACCTTTACATTTATATGTAAAGCATTAAAGAATATCTGAATGTAATTAATATATTTTACTTAGTATAAACACTACCTTTTTCATCACTTTTATTTTCTATTTTTGGTGTGTGGCATTGACTCATAAGTGTAAGGGTTTTCAAAAAAGATGGCATGTTTCTGGTGATCAATCAGCTTTTAAAGAGTTGCATACGTTAGTTGCATATGTAATTCTTGTCATTAATTAAGACATTGTTATCTAATTATCAGGACAAAATCAACAGAGAACATGATGTCACTAAACAAATCATCCCTTCAAGAACATAAGGTCGTAATAAATGTCTGTCTAATTAAACTTTGGGGAGCAACTGATTTTTCACTAATTAGACACGGGTGTAGCTAAGCACTTACTTTTTATCAATGATGGATATTTTGATTCATTTTTATAAAATATACTTTGTATGTTATCATTTATATGTTGAGGTGTCTACTGTATATTTGTAAATATATTTCCTCACAGAGAGCACTCAACCATGCCCCTTTTTCTCCCGTTCAGACTTGCTTCTGTAAGGCACTTTGTTGCCTTTTGCATTCTTTGTCAGCAAATTTCTCTGCAGCTCACAGTTTTTCTCTGGCATGCTTCAAATGTAGAGATTTCTTTATAGGTTGTAATCTTTTTTTTTCTAATGTACCTGGAGACCATGTGATATTTTGTAGTGTAAATACTCGTTGCAGAATAAAAATATTCTAAAAGTACTTTAAATGGATATATAGACAGAAACATAGTTTATTTTCATCAATTCATTATAAGGGGCCATATAATTATTTTTATTAAAACTAAATATATTTTTTCTACTACCTAGAAGTACAAGTTAATGTCTATGCTATGATTTCAGACAAATTAATATATATTAACAATTATCCATTTAGTCCCACTTAAAATTAGCACATTTTCTTTTTAATACAAATATTCAGAAGTATTAATGACCAGATAAGTGGTTGATTTTTTTTCTAGGATAATTACCAAAACTGAATAAAGTTAATGTCTATTTCCCTCAAAGATATCACTTAAAGAAAACGACCCATTAATAATATGGTATATGCATAATTTTCTCCCATGATCTCTGCTGGAGAAGCAACAACTATATTCTTTGCCTTTTTTCCAGATTTAATATCTTCTTTCAAGTAAAGCAACAGCATTCTAACTAAACTAGATAGTCACATATTGGCCAAAGACTAATTTTACTATTTTGGGGATTGGAGGAAAAAGGGAGATATCCTAATCATTAAAGACACTATTATCTCAAAAATTTTTATTTTAATCCAAAAACATTAAATACCATAATATTTATAGTATATCAAATAAATCTTGGGAAAATTTACCATAATGGGATTCACATGAATGTATGAACTGAAGTTGTTTGTGTTTTCTTTTATAATGTTTTCTACAAATTTGAACAATACTTGGCCACAACATTACTTGTTACAAAAGTGACCCAAGTTTTGATATCCTAGGAAAAACTCACTGGATTTGTGGGAAAAAAAAATAACATATGCATAATAATGAAAATCAACAAGTAGTGTCTGAAAAACTCTTTGTGGGGAACACACAGCTCCTCCAATGTGTTTCCTATGATATATTACAGTTTAAAATTCAAAGGCTAAAAATTTCTGAAAGAAAAGACAAAAGAAAAGGACAAAGGGGAAAACAACAAAGAAAAATATGACTTTTCCAAGCATCTCCTAAAAATATTGAATTGTGGGCTTAACAATAAACTCTCATTTATATTTAAAAGTTATTGTCTACTTGGCTTCTGCTCACTGTTCTGCACAGCCTTCAGCTAAATAGTAAATGAAGGGTCCACATGACAGACTATTCAGCAAAACTGGCACTCTGATTATTTATTTAAGGCTTTTATTTACTTACCAGTTTTGTCAGATGAATAAACGTGTTTCCATACATTAGCTAAATAGATTTTGATGATTCAAAAATAATGTGATACAGTATTGCCTTTGGCTTGGACCACTACTGCTTTCTTTTGCAATTTTGTGTTGGATAGTAAGGAATCACATCATGTGCTAGGAACCTTTTTCTTTATTGGCTCCAACAGCAGCATGAGCTAAGCTCACTTTTACGATTTCCTTATTCTGGATAACAGGGGCATTCACTTCCTCTAGGGTCTGCCAAGATTTGTAGGATCTAAAATGCAGTTTGGGGCAGTGAAATAGAAATCAAAGAGTTGCCTTAAGCACTCATGCAGCTTCTAAACTGCAGGCATCTCTTTCATCTATCAGTGGTCTTTGGGATTAGAGTTTGAAGAGGAACAAGGTGCTCACCCACTCACTTATTTTTCCCACACAAAATCAGAATGATTAGGACAGGCAGAGGAAATAAATCTAAGATTTACTGCCTTGAGTACAAAGTTACCACAGCATTTTTTATGCCTCTGTCAGTGGTAAGAAACATGTACACAATTCCTTCCTTAATACACTTACAATTCTCAATATACCTGCTCTGATCACTTTTTATATTAATTTTTCATTCACTGTTTTCCTCAGCACATCTTTCTCGATTGCTGTCCCTGTGGTAGACATTATTCTAGGTACCGGAGACCTAACATTGAATGAAATTTCCATGAACTTTCCATTTCAATAGGAGAAGCTCATACGTATATCAAATGACAAGTGTTTCGGCAAAATATGATGAAGGGAATGGTATAAGAATTCTGAGGTAAAATCTGCTTGCTTCTGTAGGAGGATAATAAGAACTAGCAGGTCTTATATCAGGTCTCATTTAAATGGTGGTCCAGATCTGTGTGCAACTATTATTAATAAAAATTAAAAATATAAAGACATAATCAATATCTTCTACTATGTGTAATTGCCAGACAAAATATAAGATATGTACTTCTAAAATGAAAATTTCACATATAAAGTAAGTTCTGCTTTACTATATGTATGTTCTAGATAATTTATGGCACATATAAAAATTATTCATTATTTACTTGAATTCAAATTTAACAACAGCTTTTCTTTGCTAAAGGTAGCAATGCCAACTAGTTGGTTTATTGTAGCTTTTTTTGTTTTTTTGGTAGGTGCCTCATTTCTCTTTTATCTGAAGTTTAAACATTAATATCAAAATCATCTTGGGGGGCCAGGGATTTAGCTCAGTGGTTCCGCTGCCAGCCTTGCAAGTGCAAGGTCCCAAGTTCGATCCCAGTTACCAAAAAAACCCGAAAAAAATCATCTTGGGCAAGGATTTAGCTCAGTGATTCTGCCACCTGCCTCACAAGCACGAGGTCACGATTTCGATCCCTGGTACCCCCCCCCCAAATCATCTAAATATTGCTTAACCAAAAGTTAAATGGAAATCAAAGATATTGTATCATTCTTATATTAAAGTTATTATAATAAGACTATAGTGGTCCTCTAATATTCTGTGTTTTGAAAGAGAAAATCCTTTAGCTAATAGCTAATCTTAGATTGTAGCCCCTATTCCTCCAGTTCCGAATTGACTGGTTTGCCAAGCTTCTATAAATGTACTTAATATATTCACTAGAAGTTATTTGTTAAAAATAAAATATTAATACAAAAGCAAATTCATTAAGGGAGTGTTAAGTTTTAAATGTTAAGGGATTGTTAACAAGGTAATTGAATAGTTCAAAAGTAAATTCAAGAAAATATCTTCTATTCATTAGCATCACAACTTGTAATTATTATTGAATTTAAGCCTTTATTTTGTATATAAATTGATAATTCATAAGGTTGTGATGAGGATGAAATTATTTCATCAGAGAGTCTATAACACCACCTAGTATATTGTAAATTCTCAATAAATGGACATAGTACTAAATTTCAAGCTGTGTTATAAATTATGTAGTATCCCATGTTTTTATTTAATTAAACGTATGGTAGTATTTACAGTCCTCCAAAGTAAAACATTATAAAGCCCCTACAACATGAATTACTCATTATAAATACAAAGTCAAAACTTCTCAGGCAAAAATTACTACAATATCTCAAAATTAGTACTAATTTTTTGTGCTATTACTAATTACATCACATAAATACACGGGAATATCATCATCTACACCTGTATTTCTGTATTCACATGGTGCTAATAAATTAGCTTTGAAATTTATTTGATTGGATTAGTTACTGGAAAATAAGACCAAAATCTAAACATCTTCCAGATAAAATATTATGCAGATTACTGTCTATGGTAAAGTAGTAAATCCTAAAAAAAGGGAAGGAATTCTTCAGTAATTAAGTTGATCATTTGCATGTCTGCTGCATAATTAATATAACTATTGTTGTGTGGCTACATATTTTATATATTATCTTTTTCATAGAAGGTAGGAAATGTAAAACATACCATAATAAATTACAGCACATTAAAAAAAACACACACTTATTGAAACATAGTGCAACTCGGTGTTTAACAAAAATTCACAAAGTGAACCAAGGGGTAAACAGAAAATTGACTGAAATACATGAATAAGTGAGTGAATGGAAAATGCAAAGAAGACACATGCTTCTTTGGAAAGTCAGAAAGTATTTCATATATATTTTGGGGTATGCTTGTTTTCCATAACAAAATAGATATGGGGGGGTCAGCAAAACTGTCTATGATAACTTATTTAAAAGAATTGACAGAATATCGTGTGTTTAAACACTCAATTTATTGTATCATCTCCACAAAATGGTTTTATTTTCCTGAGATAAACAATTTAATGCTTAAAATTTTAAGGAGACCATGATACCATTATATTCTTCAGAATAAGCTATTGGAGGAAAAAGTTTAATTTTAATATTAAGGAAATAGCTTTGCTTTACTGGTACAAAGAGGCAGCCTAGTAGTTAACATTTTGTTCCAGATGCTTGGAGTGAGAAAACAAGCCACATCATTCACTCAAACCTCCAATTCCCCAAACTAATAGTGCTAGGAAAGAGGTAAAGGGAATATATAGAGTTTGAACCTCACCCTAAAGGCTAATAGAAGATAGTTCTGTCAACCTCCTCTGAGCAGGAGATACCCTTAGCAACATTCAGCCCCCAAATCAAACCTAGGGACTCTTTAGGCCTTTTGTTTTATTTGACCTCCGGATCACTACAGAACAAGAAAAGGAAGTAATAGCTCCTAAAATGGTTGGGAAATAAGTTTAAATGGTTTTGTGGATCAAAGCAGCATCTCAAATTGGGAGGAGAAGAAAAATGTTTCTGTCACTACAGAAACAAACAAGGGTGAACTTTATATAGCACATTCTTGAATTGTAGCAAGGAGAACAGCTAGCAGAACTCTCGAGGTATTCTTTATTTCTGTGTTTTCATTCCATGCAGACTATAATTTGGGGTATGTTAAATTTGAGTGTAATTTGGGCTGGATATCAGTAGTGCTGTAGAGTAATGCTGCAGAGGTTTGAGTGTGTTGTGGCACGTGATCCACACATGGAGAAAGGAAACACACAAATCTGCTAACTTATGGAATTCAGTGAAAAGGAGAAGGGAAACATCACTTACTAAGTTTTCCATCAACAAATCTGGAATGTCTGCCTTCAGTTAATTTGGGAAAAAAATAAGCAATTTAGAGACATACCGCAAATAGAAAACTATGCTCCAAGTAACAAAGAAACTTTGATTTTTGCATCAACTCCTTTTTGAGTATAACATAAATTTTTATAGATATAATATTTATTTATTTAATATAATATAATAAATATATTTACTTTGTTAATTTAAATGTCTTGTAACACAAAAGTGGATATGCTTTTTGTAGTTATCTCTTTACAGTAATTTAAGTTCAATAGAGTTTATCACTACTATAATTGAAATATCTATCACTAACTCAAATCAATAATTTATAAATAGTTATGAGAAAAAAGCATAACAGAAGATAATAGTTTATTATTTTTGCAAACGCTTAATGAAAATATGTGTATTCTTAACATATTTGGCAGTTCTTAAAAAATAACTGACCATTAGGGAATTTAAATTTTATTCAACATCACCTAAACTGTCACACTCATGCATATTGTAAGTGATTTTATTTTGTTTTTAAAAATCACTGCTAATATTTATTTTTTAAAAAGGCAAAGTTAGTAAAACTGCATTCACAGTTAAATAGATTTTATAATATATAATACAATGTCTACAATATATGTATGTGTATAATCTTAAAAAGAGGTAAAGGAAGAGAAAGATAAAAAGAGGAAGAATTGAGACTTCACAATTCACAACACAACTAGAAATTACAATGTCGATGTCAACCTCAATTTGCCTGTTTATGAAG
Organism: Heterocephalus glaber; assembly: GCF_053883595.1. Lineage (NCBI taxonomy): Eukaryota > Metazoa > Chordata > Mammalia > Rodentia > Bathyergidae > Heterocephalus > Heterocephalus glaber. Next base: position 2,433,362 of record NW_028258358.1, read on the forward strand.
CACATGTTCCTAGGTCCTTGAAGATAATAAAGTACTTTCATACTTCATACCCTTTTTGAACAGTAAATAAACTAAAAAGCTGAAAAGCCTTCCAATTGTGGTAGCGCGATGTAAAATTGATAGACTATAGGACAATTTTTTATTATGCTGTTTGTCGCTTATGTCAAGATTTTACTGCCGTGGAGTATTGGTATTTCTAGCTCAAAATACCTGAACTTCTTATTTTAAATCAAAATCAGCTACTCCACAAAGGTTATGACTTAGGAGAGATTACTGAAGTTACTGTTAGATATTCTACAGCTATTTATTAAGCCGCTTAAATCACAACTCAACATCCTTTTCTGAATTTGACTTAATTTAAAATATATTTCTCTTGAAAATGAGGCCATTGAGAAAACACTTCACTGAGGCACCAGTCCTTCTATTATTAAATGGTGCATTTCCTAAGCCTGAGCTTGTTTATCAGTGCTGCTTTGTATATGTTTAGTCCCTCAATAGGGTTTCACAATTGTTATATTGTGCTTAGTCAGAGATTGCATCTTATAAAACATAAAAGAGAATATGCACCCTTCCTTGACTGAAGCAATTTCTTCTTTCATTCAAAGAAAATTTTAAAGCTTTCCAAGTTTTCTTATAGTATTTCTAATGGGAATTTTTTTTCAATCTAACATTCAACCATGATAAAGTATCTGGTCATGTCAAAACACTAAAAAAAAAAATCAATGAAACCAATGTCTATGATTTAGCAAGTTTATGATTTAATTCTTTCTTCCAATTTTCACTTAAAGTAGAAATTGTTGGAATTTTTTTAACCATACAGTTGATTTTCAGAGATTAACTAGTAAATTTACCCAAAGTATAGTATGCTGTCTTTTGCAGCTCTGACTTTTAGTTACATTATTGTAGATTACTAAGAAATAAGAAGGTTTCTGAACAGTTAGTAAAAATAAATCTGTCAAACTCCAAAATTCAAATGGAGACTAGGAGGTCAGACTATAATTTGATTGTGATTTGTATTTCTCAGATTTAGCCCAAAACTCAAAGCTAAACCTATATGCAGATGCTTTGGTCAATCCCATAGTATTCCCAAACACCTTCTATGTTATGATTCAAAGCTCATTTTATATTAAATCTATCTAACTCTTCAAATAACTGGTGCTAAGTCACACAAATTTTAAGTCAAATTTGTCTATGTAAATTAAGTAAAATGCAGAGTTCAGATATTAAATTGGTGATTCAAGTTACAGTAGCAAAAACAACACCTATGTTTGTTCAACCAATTGACAGGAAATTGTAATATAAGGAAGACTAGTCTCTAGTAATTTTCATTGTTTACTGTTTAGGAAGACAGAATTTTCCAAAGAAAGTACTTAGAAAATTTTCTAGTTTGACTTTAATTTTTGAAATAATAACTAACATAATTGAAGAATTTAGTATGAACCTGGAATGACTGATCCTCTGTGAGTTAAATTAACCCAGTGCAATCTATAAAACAAGTTAATGACATAAAATTTTAATGTTCTTTTCTATATAACCTATGAGTTAATTGAGACAGAGTAACCTGCCCAAGGCAAGCATCTGGCAAACTGAAGAACCATGCTATGTACCCAATCTTTCTGTCCCTAGACACACTTCCTCAGGTGTATTTCTTAATATGTCTTTTAAAAAGCATTTTGATACTCTAAATGAGCATATTTGACAGGATATGTGGTCTAAGCCTCAAATTTCAATCTATTCAATCTCAATCTGTTTTTCCTCTTTTTCTTTTAGAAGAAAAAGGATCTTCTAACCTCATCATGTGTTGATATGAGATCTTTTAGAATTAGTTAGATCCTGAGCATTCAGGAAGATTCTCAAAGTGAATAAAGTGTAGGAGAGTCAATAGAGACATACGGAATTCTAAAATATGATGTATCAAAAAGACTAAACAAGCAAAATAATGAATCACAAAACTTAACCAGAAACTTTGTGCGCAACAAGCAGTAAAAGATGATCATCAAAGTTATCTTTCCATGATTAGAGTAAAGGATTTAAAGGTTCAATATAAATACAAATTGAACTTATAATGTTGTAGTGTGACTATGTTCTGGGCATGCAAATAATTATAAATTGCAAAGTTTCCAGTTAAAATACTGAATGGTTATTTAAATTTCAATTTCAAATATGTGTAAAATTTTAATGCAAGTCTATTACAAAATTGTAAAGCATCATAAAGACTTAAAGTATTTTCATTGTTTATACAATATTAAAATTTAACTGGTCATTCTATAGTTTATCTGGCAAGCTTGGTCTAATGTTATTGAAATCTGTGCATCACTGTAACTGTCAGTTGCACTAACTGAATAATTCTCAATCCACTGACAGCAACACATATCAAAACAGCATTAAGAAAAATTTGTAATACTTTAGAGTGGTGGTTTCTTCAAAAATTTAAAATTGTTTCAAGCTTTAGAAAACTATTTTCATATACATGTACATAAAAATGAAACGCGGTGTTTCCTTTTATGATTATAAATCTTTCATCACTAGTGATGTATTCACATTTTTCTTGTGATGTAATTTTATTTTGAAGTAAAAAAGTTAATTTACACTTCTACAAATAACTGAAATTAGTAAACTCCTTATTTTTATATGTAGTATTGATTTGCATCTCTTTGTCTATTACATTTAACAGTCTCAAATTATTATAGACAAAATATATAAGGAACAGTTTTTCGCCTATAGGGAAGATTGTACATCTGGGGTTTATTAAATGCTATTTCTCTTTATTATACCTTAAGGGATTAATCACATGACAGAAACTATGGAAATCACATTCCAGGGAACACACCAGTGCGAGCAGATATTACCCTTGCTTTACACTAGGAGGCATGTTGTTCCTACACATTTTTCTACTATAATGTTCAACATATAATATATGTGATGTCCCAAAAAACCACAACTATAGCAGGTGATTACTAATAACTTCTGTATTTTTATAACAAATGAATGCTTAAACCTGATTATTTTTTCAAGTCATACCTTAAATTTATGAATCTCATCCTTTACAGAAGAGAAAGCTTGTGTTCCCACCTGTTTTACAGCAATTTTTTAACTCCACTATGAAAGAGAAAATTATTTAATTGTGTACCTCCTTTTAAAATGAAATAGTGATAAAACAAAGTATACTGCAAAATGATAATTTAGTAAATACTCTAAAATAGTGTGAGCATAATTATTGTTAAGAATTACAAGGAAAACAAGCACAAATATGTTTTACTACATAATTTTTTTTTTGGTACCAGGAATCGAACTCGGGTCCTTGCACTTGCAAGGCAAGCAACGGAACCACTGAGCTAAATCCCTGGCCCTACTATATAATTTTTATTAGTCTTCAGTAAGCTGCAATGCTCTGGAACCCTCTATCAGATATGGTAAGTATAAAAAGTCACATGAAATGAATATAAAGATAAAATTTTGTGAATTTGAAATGAACATATTTCAGATATTTATTTGTGTAATGTACAATAATAACTTTTCCATTCAAAAGTCACCATGGTAATATTTTTAACTCAAAACTTTTGCTGAATGCCTAAGGTATATGTTTTGCCCCTTTTTTATCTGTCAGTGGGTAATAGTAATGACAAGTAAAAGTGTTAGTCTCCCTAACCCGAGCCTGAACAAAGGGTCAGCACTCCTGCTGCAGGGAGGTCTAGGAGGTAGGATCCCAGAATAGTCAGTCTCCACAGTTTGTACTTTTAATCCCAATTCTATATCATCTCTTAAAACCTACAATGAACTAACTGGGTACTGCATTCAAGTGTCCCAGTAGCTTTCTAATAATTTTCTGACAGTAGTTTCTAAATTTTGTAGTCTCCTCTTGCCTGACCCCCATCTTTGCTTCATCTTAATGATACAGTTTACTGCTTTTTAAAAAACTGAATTCCTTCTCTCTTTTCCAACTTATATATTTATTTTTAGAATTTTCATGCACTTTCTGTTGTCAGTGTTTAGCTTTTGACTCATTATCATATTACTAGTTCTTAAACTTTCCCAGTAACTCAAACTTTAAAATTAAAAACATTGCTAATTCTTAATTTGACATTCCCTCATTTATTCTCTAATGTATTTGCCTGTGTAGTTTTCCATATTGTACATACTAAAATCTGGGAAATACCATCACATTTTTATTTTCCTTGATCTTCTAAGTTTATCTAAAATCTATCTTCTTTTTCCCACTATTTAAAATCTGGTCTCAACTTATCTCTCTCTCTCTCTCTCTCTCTCTCTTTTTTTTGGTACCAGGGATCGAACTCGGGTTCTTGCGCTTGGAAGGCAGGTGGCAGAACCCCTGAGCTAAATCCCTGGGCCCTAATTTATCTCTTAATCCACTTTCATTTATTCTCATTTGAGCAGTTAACATCAACCATGGATTGAACATCTACCATATTACAGGCTCTATAGTTTTATAACAATATTCTCAGTTATTAGTAGCCCTATTTAAAGGTTAAGAGTCACAAACTCATGGGCTTCCATTCCACCACTCCTAGCCCAGAGGAAGGTCTTTCCAGGCCACCGTTCCACTGCTCCCAGTGCAGAGGAGGTGAGCCGTGAGGGCGCTAACAGGACCCCCTACATAAAAATGAGAAGACACGTAAACAAGTTTCAAAACCAGACTTCCAAATGACCTACAGCAACCCTAAAGGGAAAGGAGATGGAACATTCTGATACTCAACAACCTTTACTCCCTGAACTGGCAACAAAAGAGGATCTGGAAAAAATGAAATCACAGATAATTTCTGATGTAATAGCAGAGATTTTGCCCATAGAACAAGACATGATTAATAAATCTACAAAAGACACAGATTTAAAAAAAAAAATAGAGAAGCTGAGGGATATGATGGAAACCCAACATAGGAAACAAATGGAATCCATACAACAGATACAAACAGATTTCCAGGAGATTACAAACTTCATTGAAAGTTTACACAGACAAATGAGCCAATGAGAAGACAGAATTTCAGATAGAGAAGATAAGATTGCAGTTAGGAAACAGGAAAAGAAAAAATTGCTTCATAATTCTAAGGGACCATGAGAAATCAATCTAGCAGCAGCTAGATGATGCAAACAAGAATAACATAAGACTGATTGGAGTCAATGAAGAAAGAGGAGAGCATGCAGATGACATAAAAAACTGTTCACAGAAGTGATTGCAGAAAACTTCCCAAGCAGGGGAAAAGAACTTGACATGCAGATAAGTGAGGCATATAGGACTCCAACTAGCCTTGATGAAAAGGAATCTACACATAGGCATATAATTGCTAAAATTCTATAAATCCAACAGAAGAACAAAGTTTTACAAGCAGTTAGAGAAAAGAAACAAATCACATACAAAGGAGAGCCCATCAGAATCACAGCAGACGTGTCAATGCAAACCCTCAAGGCAAGAAGAGTTTGAGGGATGTATTCCAAGCCCCAAAGGAAACAGCCTCCAATCCAGATTGATGTACCCTGAAAAACTATCTTTCAAAATTGATGGAGAAATAACATATTCCATGACAAAGAGAACCTTAGGAACTTCACGAATACCAAACCAGCCCTCCAAAAAGTTTTAGATAATATCCTAAGAACAGACAATGAGGATCACAACCCCAGGAAGCACAGAAAAATGAATCCATTGGGCATGACAAGAAATTAATTATAAAGGAGGAGAATCCAACAAAAAGAAAAAGTCATGACAATGATTAAGTCAATACGTATCAGTTATAACCACCAATGTTAATGGTCTCAATTCACCAATCCAAAGAAATAGACTGGCAGAATGGGTCAAGAAACAAGATCCAACAATATGCTGCCTGCAAGAAACACATTTAGTTCAAAAAGGAACACATAGACTGAAAGTTAAAGGGTGGAAAACAATACTACATGTTATGGGAACCCGAAAAAAAAAGCAGGAGTAGCTATCCTCTTAACAGATCAAGTGGATTTCAAACCAATACTGATTAAGAGAAACAAAGAAGGACACTACATGCTTGCAAAAGGAACAATCCAACAAGAAGAGATGACAATCATAAATATCTGTGCACCAAACAATAGTGCGCGCAACTATATAAAACAAATACTAGGCCCGGGGATTTAGCTTAGCAGTTCTGCCACCTGCCTTTCAAGCACAAGGACCTGAGTTCAACCCCTGGTACAAAAAAACCCCAAAAAACCAAATACTAACCGGCATGAAAAGTTATATATCCACTAATACAAAAGTAGCGGGGGACCGCAATACCCCACTGTCACAAATAGATCAACTAGACAAAAAATAAATGAAATACTAGAATTCAATTGAACTCTTGAACAAATGAACTTAACAGATGTTTACAGAGTGATCCACCACACAAAATCAGAATACACATTCTTTTCAGCTGCACATGGGTCATTCTCCAAAATAGACCACATACTCACTCATAGAATGTATTTAAGTAAGTGCAAAGGAATTGAAGTTATACCCTGTATATTATCAGACCATAGTGCAATGAGATTGGACATTCATAGCAAAAGAAACTGCAAAAATTAAATAAACACCTGGAAATTGAGCAACACACTTCTGAATAACCAATGGTTCACAGAGGAAATCAAAGAAGAAATCAGACAGTTCCTAAAATTAAATGACAATGACAATACAACTTATCAGAATCTATGGAAAACAATGAAAGTAGTCTTGCGAGGGAAATTCATAGCAGTGAATACACGTATTAGGAAAACAGAGTGAGCCCAATTAAACAATCTGATGCTGAACCTGAAGCTTCTAGAAAAAGAGGAGCAGGACAAATCCAAAGCTCATACAAGGGAGGAAATTTTAAAGATCAGAGGAGAAATCAATGCAATGGAGACTAGGAGAATGATACAAAAAAATAATGAAGCCAAGAGTTGGTTCTTCAAAAGAATAAACAAAATTGACAAACCTTTAGCTAACCTTATCAGAAAAAGGAAAGAAAAGTCCCAAATCCGTGCAATTAGGAATGAAAAGGGTGAAATTACAACAGACCCAGCAGAAGTCCAGAGGATCATCAATACCTACTTCCAGAACCTATACGCCAATAAGATGGAAAATGCAAAAGAAGTGGACAGATTCCAAGATATGTATGAATTACCAAAGTTGAACAAAGAAGACCTAAAATTTCTAAACAACCCCATATCAACCAATGAAATTGAAACATAATTAAAAACTTACCAACTGAGTAAAGGCCGGGTCCTGATGGCTTCAGTGCTGAATTCTACAAGACAATTAGGGAGGAACTACTGCCACTACTATTTAAACTCTTCAACAAAATTGAAAGAGAAGCAATACTCCTGAATTCCTTCCTGGAAGCAAGCATCACCTTGATCCCCAAAGCAGAGAAAGACCCAACAGAAAAAGGGAACCATAGGCCAATCTCACTAATGAACATAGATGCAAAAATCCTTAATAACATACTGGCAAATAGAATGCAGAAGATCATCAAGAAGATCATACAACTTGACCAAGTGGAATTCATCTCAGGGATGCAGGGAAGCTTTAACATATGCAAATCAATCAAAGTAATACACTATATCAATAGAGTCAAGGACAAAATCCATACGATTATCTCCAAAGATGCAGAAAAAGCATTTGACAAAATCCAACATGCATTTATGATAAAAATCCTACAAAAAATTGGAATAAATGGCCTCTACCTCAAACTGATAAAAGCCATCTATGAAAAACCAACAGCCAATATCATACTAAATGGTCAAAAACTGAAATCCTTCATACTAAAATCAGGAACAAGACAAGGTTGTCCACTATCACCACTCTTGTTCAATATAGGTTTGGAAACATTAGCCATGGCAATTAGACAAGAGAAAAACATAAAAGGAATAAAGATAGGAAATGAAGAAGTCAAATTGTCATTATTTGCAGATGACAAGATACTCTACATAGAAGACCCCAAGAACTCCACCAAAAGTCTTCTAGACTTAACAACCAAGTTTAGTCAAGTAGCTGGATACAAGGTCAACACACAAAAATCAATAGATTTTCTCTACACGAATAACCGACTCACTGAGAGAGAAATAGGGCAAACAATTCCTTTCACAATAGCATCCAAAAAGCTGAAATACCTAGGAATCAACCTAGCAAAAGAAATCAAAGACCTTTTCTCTGAAATCTATAGCACTCTGAAAAGAGAGTTAGAAGAGGATATAAGAAAATGGAAAGACATCCCCTGTTCCTGTGTAGGAAGGATCAATATAGTGAAAATGACTATACTTCCAAAACTGCTATATAGATTCAATGCAATCCCAATTGAAATTCCAGTAGCATACTTCATGGACCTTGAGAAAACAATCCAAAATTTCATTTGGAACAAGAAGAGACCCAGAATAGCAAAAGTAACTCTAGGTAACAGTGACATGGTAGGGGGTATCAAAATCCCCAACTTGGAATGTATACTACAAAGCTACTTTGATAAAAACAGCATGGTACTAGCAAAGAAACAGACCTGAGGATCAGTGGAACAGATTAGAAGACGCTGAAACAACTCCAGACACACTCAGTCATCTCATCTTCGATAAAGCAGCCAAACACCCTCACTGGAGGAAAGGTAGCCTCTTTAATAAATGGTGCTGGAAAAATTGGGTTTCATCTTACCAAAGATTAAAACTAGACTTAAATCTCTCACCATGCACTAAACTAAAATCTAAAGGGATTAAGGATCTAAATATTAAAATAGAAACGCTGAATCATCTGGAACAGAGGTTAGGTAGTACTCTTGAAGAAATCAGTGTAAGAAAAGATTTTATGGACAAAACCTCAGTTGCCTGGGAAGTAGCATGAACAATCAGCAAGTGGGATCTCTTCTTATTAAAAAGCTTCTGCACAGCAAGAGAAACCACCAGCAATGTGAAAAGACAACCCACATTGTGGGAAAAAATCTTCACCTGCTCTTCCTCAGACAAATGTCTACTATCTATAATGTACTTTAAAAAGTCAGACCTCTCAAATTTAAAGACCCAGGGCATCTGAAATGAACAGACATTTCTCAGACAAAGAAGTAGAAATAGCAAATAAACATATGAAGAAGTGTTCAACATCACTGATCATTCAAGTGATGCAAATGAAAACAATGCTGAGATTCTACCTCACTCCAGAAAGAATGGCTACTGTCATGAAATAAACCAATAACAAATGCTGGTGGGGCTGTGGGGAAAGAGGAATCTGCTCCACTGCTGGTTTGAGTGTAGACTGGTGCAAGCACTGTGGAAATCAGTATGGAGATACCTCAAAGAACTAGGACTGGAAGTCCCATTTGACCTAGCTATTCCACTGCTGGGGATCTTCCCCAAAGAATTAAAAGAATCATACCACAGTGATATATGTGTGCCCATGTTCATAGCAGCACAGTTTGTGATAGGTAAAACTTGGAAACAGCCCAAATGCCCATCAACTGGAGACTGGATAAAGAAAATGTGGGGTTTTTTTTATAAAATGGAGTACTACTCAGCTATAAAAAAATGAAAAATTGGAGACATTCATAGCTAAATGGATGCACATTGAGGTGATACTCTCAAGTGAAATAAATAGGACACACATGTGTAAATACTGAATAGTTTCTCTGGTGTGAGAAACTGCAAGTGTAAATAAGGACTAAAATGTATAATAGGTTATGTGAAATAGGAAGAAAAGGGCAAAGAGGAAGAGGAATTGGGAGGGGTAGGTGAAAGGAAAGAAGGGAATGGAATTAATTTGAGAAAATGAAAAAATAGAACAAAGTCTTTGTAAATAGCGTGGGATGGAGGGGTTGAAGGGAGGGCAGGGGAAGGGGGAAAAATAAGAACCAAGAAAGATTATGTAAAGGTACAAATCTCCAATGAATGTCATTATATTGTATACCTAAATTGTACCAATAAAATAAAATTAAAAAAAAATCACATACTCCATGACAGCATCTGCCCCGATGCACATGTCCTTCATAATATAAGCCACTTGCACTGCATAGACACACAGCACACACACAGACACAATTTATTTACTTTGATAATTTCTATTCATTCAATTTCACTTGTGTGCAATGCATAAATACTATATTCATTATGGGGAGTTTATACATACTCATATTTTAGTAATTTTTACTTCCCCTTTTCCTCCCCTCCCATCATTCTTCCTCCATCCCTAGATGCACTTCTCATCTGCACAAGATCTACTTGTTTAAAGTATGACTTTATAAAATATTGATATTTGAAATTCAAGACTTACGCTCTGCTAAATTATATTTTTGTACATTATCATAAAGTTTATTCTAATTCATTAATGTTTTGATATTTAAAAAATTCTCTCCTACACAAATCAGTACTTATTGTACACTATTTGTCTCTTCCTATGGTTTATATAATTTTCACACTATGTCCCTCATTAAAAATAAAAAAAGTGTAAGAACTTCACAGATTCCTAAAAAATTACTGATAGATCTTAGATAAAAGAATTCAGATTGGGAACACTTGCACTGATCTGCTAATTTGCTTGACTACAGACACTGGTAAACCCCAGACCCTAACGGAATACCTGGCACAGAGTAGAATTTACAGGATTGTTTGCAGAGTTAATAGAAAAATAAATAATAAATGAATTAATATTAGAAAGATCAAAGGAATAAAGGGTATTAAAATATATCAAGATGATTTCTAAATAGATTGTGACAGACAAACCTCAGGATGACCACTAAGGACTTCCATCATCTAATGCTCAGGACTATTTGGAATCTCTGAATTTTGAGTTTGGGCTGGACATGAGAATTGCTTCTAACAAGCAGAATATGTCAAAAGGAGATGGGATGTCATATAACACTCTATCTCACTTTAGACTCACTCCAGAGACTGTCTGCCTGAGTGGCCTTGAAGAAGTAACCATAGGCTGAAAGCCTATGTGGCTAGCAGCTGATGGTGGCTTCTGAGAATGGAGGGAAGTTTCTGGCAGACAGCAAGCTCAGTGAAGGCTTTCTTATCCTACAGGGGCAAAGAAATTAATTTACTAATAATCTAAACAATATGGGAAATGAATCTTCCCCATGTAAGCCTGATGAGTGTGCAGCTTAGCTGACACTTCAACTGTAGCCTCGTGGAATTCATAGAAGAGGACTTAGCTGAGTCACAATCAGATTCCTGATGTACAGAAACTGAGATAAATGAGTGTCTTCAAGCTGCTTTGTTTGTAGTAATTTTTATGCAGCAATCACAAACTAATAGAAAGACAAAGAGATAAGTAGATGGATATTTGCTTTCTAATTCAGATGTTTTAATCTAGAAAACATTCTGCCTTCTGTAGGGTTGAGATGAAAATCTTTACAACTAATAAGTTTTGAATTTAGATTTAGTGTAAGGCATTTAATAAGACAAAAAATTAAAAGTCTCACACTACACAAAAATTAACCAAATTGTGCTCTTTATGTTGTATTTTTAGAGCCTTCATCTTCCCTTATACTTGAATCAGAGTAGGAATGATTACCTTTTATATATTATTCTCTGAGGCACTGCAGATTCTTTTTTTTTAATTAAGTTTATTTATACATTTTAGGAATACAATATGATGACATTCATCATTGGGATCGTGTACCTTTATATGATGCATCTTGCTTCTAATTTTTTCCCCATTCCCCTGCCCTCCCTTTACCTCCTCCACCCTTCCCTATTTACAGTGGCTTTGTTTCCAAGTTTTCCTTTTCTCATATTTTTTCTTTTCCTTTAACTCAGGAGCCACTATTATAGAATCACCCTGAATTGATTATAAAAATCCCATGAGAGACACAAATACAGCAGGTTACACTCTGAAGATTCCTGTTAATTTTCTTCAAATTGTATAATTTTCTCAAACCCGGAAACTTACAAAGAAATTACAATGATACTCAAAAAGTTTTTAATATAATAATGTGACAAAAGTCAAACTTATGTTTATCTCTTGAAATATATTATAATCAATATTTTTATTTTCTTGTATGTTAAGATTTCATGGTGTTGGAATTATATAGGGAAATTTATTTTTCTGGAGTTTATTGGAGTTTTTTATTTTATGAACTTAAACTTTTTCAAAATAATTATCAGCCTCTCATGCTCAGTCTTTCAAACTTTTGATTTCTCTAAGTATGTGCATTCTGTATCTTTAGGAATAGTGGAATAATTTTCAAGAATAATTTTATTTATATATATTTGATATATAAAATATATATGTTAAAGACCATTTTGTCTCAGTTCTGTTTCAGGTGATTTTCACGTGTGAAAATATATTTTTAAGTACACTTTTAAAATTAAGGGAAATACTGAAAATAATATAGTTAACATGCTATATTACCTTCCAGATTTTGTTTGCTTAGTTTTATTTTAATAGGACATGTTCAATTTGATTATATTTTTATGTGTCCTGGAAATATTGACTTATTGTTTCAGTCAACAAATATTGCTTGCCTAGTATATGCAAAATACTGTTATGAAAATGAACAATGAACAAATTTTTCTTAGAGACTAATAGGGAGACAACAATGAATGACATAATCATACATATTTTCTTTGAGGAAAAAAAAGTAAGAGTCACGATAAGTAAAGATTATTCTTAAGAAATGAGTGTTGCCAACATGCATACTTTTTGTCCGTGACTTACTTTAGGAATAACACTTCCTTTTTATGCCTGTTCATGCCTTTTCATTTCCTTTTTATATGTAAAATAATGTTATATTTGGTGACTCTTTAGGGTATGTAATTTGCAGTAACCTAAAACCAAAACCATAAAACAAATAAAATATACAAAAAAGCCCAAAACTTGCAAAAGTATTTCTCTTACAAGTTGTTCATTTTAATAAACTAAATTACAATTAACTAAATAACTTCTTAGTATTTAATTTCTAAATTTTCTAATAAATATATTAATATTCTGGTATTTAAACAAAATTTCCAATTAAATATATTAATGTTTTGTTATTTAAACTTCAATACCAATTTGTTTGGGTCACACACTGTAATAAAACATGATTTCATTGCATGGTGGTTTAAGCTGTAGATTCAGACACTCCTGGGTTTATAGGCTGGGTCAGCGATGCACTAAGCAGTTTGTAGAAAAATAACAATAAATTCCTGAATACCAGCTTGCCTGTATCCCTGTCTAATTTACAGTTTTGATGTTAGATCACAAACTATGTATTAAAACATTTACTAGAATTACTGAATCACAAATAAATTTCATCAAATATTAACCAAAAATATAATCAAGCATCAAAAACATACTTAGTGAGATAAGACTCCTAACTAAATTCAGGTAAATTCAGAACTCACGACAGCCAAAGCTGTTACAAAGTAAATACAATCTGCAATTATGCACATGATTAAACAGCAGAAAATCCTTTCAAGTAAGATTTGAAGACACACCAGATATAAAAATAACTCTATTCTTGTTTCTCAATGGGACAAGTTTAAGATTTAATTCTAAATTAGTGGTAAGAACCTGTTCTTGATCTGATCATATAATTGTTTTTGTCTGCTTTTAAATTAGTGAAATTCTTTCCTCAATCTACTTATAGTCAATAAATAATGAGCTTCAACAGACAATCTTCTCACTATTTTTGTAGAAGTAATGTCTTATGATCATGTTAATGAGTTAACTTCTTAAGGGAATATGATTTATGCTGTTTGGGAATGGAATAAATCTTTGCCCACAGCAAAGCACAAAATTAATTAAATAAATACATTAGTGCAATAAACACTGAACATGTGCATCATTTATTGTCCAGATGGCTTAGTATGTTCTCGGATTTTACTGTGCCTAGAACATAGACACTAGCTCTGTGGCTGCCAGAGGGTTTTGCTATTTCTAAAAGTCCTGTCCTGTGTCTTACAAACAGAAAAGCTCTGAGGTTTGTGGTAAAAGATTTTATTGTTAAATTCCAGAGGGAAGTTTTGAAAGTTTTTAATGTAAAAATTCTTTAGTGGAAGCAATCATCAATTTCTGTTCTCTTCTTACAAATGCATATGCAATTATGGAAAATCTCTCTTTAATTGTATCTTCACCATTTGAAACATACTTACATGTATAAAATATGTCCATTATATACGAAAACATCTGCCTGAACTTTTGTAAAGTAAACCATAGTTTTGGATCCAAATAAGAGAGAAAAGAAAAATAAATAGCATGTGAGTCCATGTATTTCATACATTAAATTTAAAACATATAAAAATTAGAGAGCATAATATAATAATCAACCAAATAGGTATCACCCACCACAACCACTATTAATGTTTTGTTGATTAATTTCACCTTACCATTACCATTATGATCATATTTTGCTGGAATATTATTAAAATAAATTCTAAACATCATACTGCTGTTTCAAATTTTTTTTTAAATCTATCACTGCCAATACAGATGTCATCTTACATAACTATAATTTCATTATCACTTTTAATAGACTAATAATTTTAAATATCTTTTAAATCCAGACTATGTGTGTTTCTACATTTGTGACAAATTTTTCTTATTTTACAATACTGAGAAAAGAAACAAACCAAATTATAGGTATTATGAGACATTTATGGGCACCAGTTCATTCTCTGAATTAATATTCAAATCAACTATGTGTCTTGCATTTTCTGAAAAGCTTTAACTCAACTTAATCAATCAAAAATGAAATGAAGTCTTTGCCATATTATTCTGCAAGGTACTCCTTTGAAAAAAAATTCAGTTGGTCTATCATTTTTATATTGACACAGCAAAATTTAATAGAATGCAGTACACTCATAACATCTAGCACAAATGCAATTTAACATAATTATGAAAATAATTTTGAAATATTAACACATTTTTCCCTCTTCTTAAATATATATATATATATCTTTCCCTTTTGTATTCTTTTTTAGTCGGACTCTTAGTGTTTATTCATTGCTTTGAGTAAGATAGGGTAGGATGGGAAATAGTAAAGAAGTCATTTAGTTAGTTGACAAAGTTCTCAGTATATCTAAGAGGGAGGGTTGTGATTTGGAGAATGTTAAGGTAGACTGTCAACTGCATTGGCTCAGGAGCCTCCCAGAGGTTTAGTGCAGTACATTCCTGGATGTGTCTGAGTTGGGCAGGGAGGAGTGGCCTCAGGGATCTATATCTGGTCCTCAGCCCCTTTCTCTTCTCTGCTGTTCCCCTGTTCTGGTACTTTGCCCTATGAAGTGAACAGTTTTTCTCCACCAAGTACTTCTGCCATGATCTTTCTGCCTTGGCACCAGCTGATAATGTACCTCTGAGAACATGAGCCAGATAAATCATTTCCTCCTTTACGTTGTGAGTGTTGGGATTTGGTCCCAACAACTAGAAAACTGACTAATAGAATTGGAAGATATGAAGGTAGAGAAGATTACCAACCCTGCACATTAAAAATATTCACTTCTCCTGGCTGAGAATAGGACCGAGGAAAACTAAGGAAGTGGAGAAATTCTATATCCTGTTAGTTGAGTAGGACTCAGAGAAACCAAGATAAGAAAGTCTTTGAGGGTAGAGTTCATAGTAGAACCATGGAAACAAAAATCCAGAGAGTAATGGCCCTCTCTATGCATCTGGATGTGAGAGGACAGAGACAGTCTCACAGAAAG
Organism: Heterocephalus glaber; assembly: GCF_053883595.1. Lineage (NCBI taxonomy): Eukaryota > Metazoa > Chordata > Mammalia > Rodentia > Bathyergidae > Heterocephalus > Heterocephalus glaber. The sequence continues at coordinate 2,448,965 of NW_028258358.1, forward strand.
TCCTTTTCCCTCCCATGACAAGATGGTACCAGAAGTATTCCTGAACAAGCCAAAAAGACTGGAACAAATAAGTCACTGTACATACAAACAGACAGATGACCAAAGGATCAGAGTGTTCCAGTTTCTTTTGACATGATTTTGAAACCCTAGAATTAAGGACTCTGGGGATAAAGTTTCTCTCAAACCAGTGTAATGGAGATTTGAAATTCGTAAAAAGAATAATATACATCCAGCTCATGTGAAAAAGTGGCGAAGGAGTCATATCTGATTAAATATAGACTTTCCTAGCTGCATAACATGTCATTATTTCTTTCTTTACACTTCACTTATTTGGGGCTTTGCATGTTGTGCTAGTCAGTCTGTATTATTATGACAAAATACTTGAGATTATCAATTTATAGAATTGGAAATGTTTACTTGGCTTATGACTTGAGAGATTTCAGTCTATGATTAGTTAGATTTGTTTATTTTATGATGCTTATGATGAGGCAGTATACCGTATTTAGGGGCATGTGGTAAAACAAAGCTGCCTATCTCCTAAAGGTCAGAAAGCAAAATAGAGAGAGGAAATGATAGTGGCCTCAGTATTCCTTGCCAGGGCACATTCCTAATGATTTATTTTTCTTTAACCAAGTCCTACTTCTTAAAGGTTCTGTTACTTCCCAATAGTCCCCTGGGCTGGGGACTGAGTCTTTAACTCATAGTCCTTTAGGGGAAATTTCACGTCTAATAATAGCATATTTAAACAACTTCCTAATTTACTTGTATTTTCAGAAAATGGATATAGTACATATTTTATGCCAATAATCCCAAGCTATAAAGTTAGAATTTAAAAGGAATACTGTATACCAATATAATTATGTGTGTGAAACTCTATGTATGTGTGTTTAGAAGTAAGAAGTTATGCTAAAGTCCAGTTTCAAAAATTCTATTTAATAATACAATTTGTATTAATTTCTTTGAAAAAAGTTACTATGGAGATTAGTACTAGTTTTTAATGATCTTTTACAAAAATGAGTATTATATTTTTAAAAAATAGGAATTCTTGTAAGTATAATACATTTTACTTAGTTACTTTTCAGATAATACTGACAATGTATAGTTTCTATTTCACTTGTTATAAAATTGTAAATCTTTAAAATTTATTAGTACCCCCAAAAAAATCTCCAATTGAAGACAGTGGAAAGAGTTGAAATCTAAAAAGCAAGATGATTGCTACTGATGATTACTGAACTCCACAAATTCCTCAAAATTAATTACAAAATGTAAAGATAATAAATCAGAATATTCTCCTTTTACTAATGAGTGTTTAGTTTGAATTTAATAATATTTTTGGTTATTGCAATTCATTCTGCTATAGACACTTACAAAGGAGGTTAAATTTTTAAATCTTACTAAATACCAAAGGAACTGCTAATTACCAATGGCCCTCAAGGCTCCACATTTCCTGATCTCGCTTATCTTCCTGGTTTACAGGCATTTCATTGACAGTTATTCTCCTGTGTGAAATTACTAGGTAGGAACATTGGAGCGTACATGTTGTGCCATCCCTTGGATCTTTTCGTTTATGCCTAGATTGGTAAAAATTCTGGGAGTTCTTAACATAGAGTTGAAAGTGTATTTTTTTTCTTTTAGCTTTAGAACCTCTTCCATGTTCTCCCAGTTGGCAGTTGGCCCAGTGCTCTTGCTCAAGTCTGAGAAGTCATGAAGTGAGTAGCAATGTGTATTGGTTAAAGTTTTAGCCAACAGCAATTTAACTTAATCACACTTTAAAAGCTAGGAAAAATGGTCTCTTTTTTCCTTCTTCAGTGACTGGAAAGCTCAAATGTGATCTTCTGTTAAGTATAGTCTTCTATAAGTGTGGGCTTAAAATTAGCAAAAATTGTCTCTATTCTAAAATTATCTTTTTTGTTCATTTAGTCTAGATCAACTCACCAATCATCAATAACATGCTAATTATATTTCCTTCTTATTTACCTTTTTGTCTTTCTCAAGCATGTATTTTCTTTAGGGATTTCATTTCGTTTAAGAAATGAGAGCTAAACTGTGCTGTAGTTTTCTTAGAGTAGTTAGAGTATCCCTGACTGTTTTGAAAAATAAATAGGATAAAATAAGAAAAATTAAAAGTTACTACAAGATTATTTTTAAATATAAATTTTAATAAAACCTGTATGTTTGTTTTGAATTTAATCTATACAATCTTAAAAATATTTTTATTAAAATACATACTGAAGTGAGCATTTCCACTTAAGCCTAAGTTTTACGTTCTAGAAATTCATCCTTAGTAATATATTATTCTCTGTAGGAATCAACAGGCAAACATTAATTTGTGCATATATATTGCTGCTATGATAGTGAGAGCATATAGCATGATTCTGCTTTTTTATTTCTGTAGTAAGATACAACTCAATTGGCCCCGTATCAATACAGAAAATGTGGCAAAGAAAATCTAGAACTGTAACTAACATTTTTCTATGTAGTAAATAAATCATACAAAGTGCTTTTGTTTTCCAGTTGAATATGTAAAAACTCTTCATTCATTAGGTAACTAAGAAGTGCCCAATATGTTCATAAAATTCTGAAAGCCACTGGTTAAATTTAGCACACTCTGACATCCTGCACATACATCCAAAAAAATTTATTATTCCAGCTAAAGAAAATTGCAAAATACTGTCTGAGAAAAGTGTAAATCTTTCACCTAGAAGTGCACATATTATAACAACTCTGAAGATACTTCTATAAAATAGCTTTGTTGACTTCTATAGACAAACCAAGAACAATTTATATTAACATGATTAAATGTGAGTCTTCTGCCTTGTTTCTTTGTTTGTTTTCCAGGAATTAAACTCAGGACTTTGCACTTGCCAGGCAGGCACAGTCCCGCAGAGCTACATCCCCAGCCCCTATGTCTTGGTTTTGACTGAGGTCCAAAGATAAGAGGATTCAATCACTCCCATATATTTGTGTAAGAGATGGTTAAGGACTAGTTTTGAGACCTGGTTTAATGTTAAAAAGAGATGTTTTAGAATTGGAGAGTGGCAGTTGCAGAATAGGGTGACAGTACAGAAAGAGCTGGTCTAAGTCCTACCTACCTTAAACTGCCCACAACACTCCAAAAAGGCTGAGTCAGTGGGACTACTTAGATTCAGTAGTGCTCAGAAAAATCAATGTCAAGAAATCTAAAGAGAACTGTTGTCCTGCTCTCCCAAATTCAGTCTGATTAGTGGTTGCCTTTTTGGATATGGTCTTCCTTGGTTATATGAAGATGTGCTTATGTCTTCTTCTATAACCAATATGTTGCACATGAACTAGAAATACCTAGGCTGTAACTGAGTTTCTCTAGATCCTCCTAAAATACTGCCTGGATTAAAAGGGTAAATTTCATCAGGAAGAAGATACAAACATAACCACACATATAATATTGCTAATGAGAAAAGAACTATGTATCAGAGCCCTGCTGAGATGGGGCTATGGTCCAGGTTTGGTGGAGGCTGAAAGGAAAAACATACCTACAACAGCTCACCTCCTTTCTTGGATAGAAAGAATCAATTTAAGATCCTGAGAGTTAAAGAACACCAAAGCTAGATTACCACAACAGGCCTATTTAAAAAATCTCTTTTGTGTTTTTTACTTCCTCTTGGTGTTCCTACTTCACAGAAATGTCAGAGGTACTTTATTGTCTGGAATAATAGGAGCTAAAAAGCTAGAAAATTAGTAAAAAGTCACAATCACCTTATTTCCCACTTTAGGAAACCAGTTGAAAGCAGATTCAAGATGAGTTAATTTTTTATGTATTTTTAGCTTGGATGACATCTTTTCATACTATTTACCTATTTCTTTTGATAAATTTTAGTATGACAGCAAAATTTGAAGAAACAGATTTCTCAGGTGTCCCTTAGTCCCAAACATACAGAGTCTCCCCCACTATCAACATCCCTCATTAAGAAAAAAGAACTTTCAACATAAGTAAAATACTATTATGGTCATTAGCCTGGACTGGGCATTATAATTTTGTGCCTTTATTTTGTTCCTTTATTTTTTAATTAAAATGAATGAGACAGTGAGTATTATTTTGGCGGGTGGGGGCAAAGGCATGCCCAAACAGAGTAGTCTTTGCTCAAAGTTTCTTCCACAGGTCAAGGAAGAAGTAAACCTACAGGGCTTATTTCCAATGGGCAATAATTCCTGATATAGGGTGTGGATCTGTGGATAATACAAATTCTGGAATAATATATCCTGGCCAACCTACTAATAAAAATCAATTCATCCAAAACCCAAGTAGACAGAAAAAAAAATGAAACAAAATCATTATTTTCTCACTTCTTCCATATTTCATTTTATGCCCTTATTTTTTATTCATGAGTTTATTGGTTCTTTTTAGGTATACATTATGATCACATTCATCATTGGGAATTTGTACTTGTACATGACATATCTTGGTTCTTATCTTTTTCCCATTCCTCTCCCCTCCTCCCACCCTCCATATTTACAAAAGCTTTGTTTCTGTTTTTTCCCTCTTTATTCCATTTTTTCTTCTCCTTCTCTCCCCCCCACCCAGTTCACCTTCCCCTTGAACTAGGATTAGAGGTCCCATTTGACCCAGCTATTCCCCTTCTGGGTATGTTCCCGAAATAATTAAAACTGTCATACCACAGAAATATATGTATACCCATGTTTATAATGGTGCAGTTTGCAATAACTAAATCTTGGAAACAATCCAAATGCCTGTCAACTGGTGATTTGATAAAGAAGGGTTTTTTTTTTATATAAAATGGAGTACTTTCTGCTTATTTTAAACACGAGCTAATCCTTTTTTTTCTAAAGTGTTCATTGCAAAATAATTTTCCACAGGACATATATATATATATATATATATATATATATATATATAAAATCGTTCACTTGTTATATTAGACTTAAATAGGTTTTACCAATTCTAAAATAAGTGCTTCACATTTAACATTTTTGGTATCAGGATATCTTACAAAAATGTTTTCTTTATATTTCTATCATGATTTTATTTTTCAAGCTTCATAAAATAAAGAAATACCATAAAACTCAATATATGAAACACATTACCCTTGGTCTATTTCTTACACTTGACCTATTTAAAGGAACAGAGCAACAAAAAGGCCAGAGCGAAATATCTGTTAACTTGTATCTCAGATCACTGTTCAATGCTCGAGTGTATGACTAAACCACCACTCCAAGGGGTCAAAATTGTAATACGACTCACCGGAGTTGGGGTCAGAGTTGCCGTCTGCTTCGGTCCTCTTGTCTGGAGAGGCCTGGTCATAGAATTCGTCCTGTGGCTGAACCAGAGGAAGAGGGTGTGAGATCAGGGTTCCACTACCCACCGGCTCGTGGTCCCCCAGACCACTGTCACTGCAGCTTTCCTGGGAGCCGTCGGGGAGGTGAAACGTAACACGGCGCTGCGACTACAAAGAAGACCACAGGACACCCAGTTAACACTCTTCCCAAGCAAAACGCATGAGCACCGGAACACGCAATAAAAAAAAAACTCAAAAGTGTCAACCGACGACATGAGGTAAAACCAAAATAAATATAACTAGGAGCAAAGCTAAGAACAAGTGTTCATTTTTTTCGTTATTTAATAGGTAGTGCCCAACTGGCAAAATACCAAAAAGAGTGTCTATCTTGTATTTAAAATCATAAAACAAATGTAAATCTTTTCAAAAGTGTCATAAGAAAGGCAAAAAAAAAAAAAAAAGAATACTTATACTAGTTAACAAAGTTATAGAAAATATCTAAATACAAAGAAATACGCAAATATCTTGTTTCATACATTTGAATCAATACATTATGTGACATTTCATCTTTTTTGAATGTCAGGCACTGTGCTTACTTGATGTTTTTACCATAATTTTGATAATCAATATATTCCCTGCACTAGTCCCTGATTTTGTAAGGTAACCTTTTATATTTGGATGTCTCTAAACCAATACCAAAAAATTAATTAAAATTCATATTTTAAGCCACCAAGTTCTGTGAAGTTGCAATTGATATATATGAAAAGAGACTACAGAGAAAAAGGAGAGAGGGGGGAGAGAGAAATTAAATTAGGAAGTCATTATTGTCCAATGGTTCAGCTATTTCTACCAGTCTGGTCAAAGGATATTTCAATTGAAAGGTGTTTGGAATATACTTTGGCATCTATTTGCATGATATCATTCTTAGAACTGAGGCAAAGTGTATATATGGTTATTTTAATAAAAGCTAGTTTTAATAAAAAATTGTGTATTTCAGTATACATAGCAGTTTAGTTCTCTTGGTAAATGTTCCTTAAACTGAAGTAATCCATGAAATATGAGACTACTTACAACAATGTGAAGTGAAAATTTTAGCCTTAGGGAAGTACATGAGTAGTAAATTTGTACTATACTCCTGAACTTAATTTTCATTCTCCTTTAATAGCCTAAAACCCTTTTAATTTCATGCCACATGTGACCAAGTTTATTCAGATTTAAGAAAATTATGACTTTATAAATAACACTTAATAAAATGTAAATATGTAATATATGATATTTTCATTTTCTGTTACCTAGTATATGTGATTTTCAAGTGACAATTTTCAGATTGTGTTCATTTCAGAGCTACAAATGGAGTTGGAAACAAAATGTAATAGATAACTATTGCAGCTCTGTAAGTGTGCTTTTATAGACTGACAATAGAATAGAGCCTATTTTCTCTGAGTCACTGGTTCAAATTCAGCTCAGAGTCCTAATGGAGAAGAGCTAATATCAATTTATTACTGTTCAATGACCTGTGTGAGATGAGTTGATAGTTCAGTACATTTCTAATGAACTGATGCTAACATCACATAAACTATAATCATAAATGGTACTAATTGCCTCTATTGTAGCACATTTCACCTTCATGCACAGCTATCTTACAAGTATCAAAGGGGAATGAAATGTGCCTAAATGTGCCTCTCAAAGGGGAATGAAATGTGCCTAAATGAGTGCTAAAAAAAAAGCAAGTCAAACTTGAACAATATTTGAAATATATTTCTCCTTGTATAAGGAAGGTCATGCTACCACTTTTACTTAGTGTAGTGTTTCCTCACTCATATGAAGTTAACCCTTTAAGAAAAAACAGTATTTTTTGTTTTTCTTTCAATGTGCCCTTACCAGTTTCATTTTTGATGAATCCGGTACTAAGAGCAATGATCAAATTGTCCAAACATGGCCTTTTCAAGTGATCATCCTACTGAGAAGCCTACAGACTTTAAAGTATCTTTGATATTATCTCTGGAGGGATCTTTCTTAGTTATAACTCAGGTGAGTAAAAAGGAAGCAAGTCCTAAAACAAAGCTAATGGATCAGATGTTCTATAATCTCTGCAAACATTTCTAAGCTTTAAAAACTATTAAGAAGTATATGTTTGACAGAAAAATAAAAAATACATTTATGACATTTTATATAATTGATGTTGTTTTAATTGCAATATAATTTCTTCTAAGAAATAGCCCAATCTGCAGTACCAGTTATGCTTTAATGTCGAAGAGTTCTTGCAGTGTAGCCATTAAAACAATTATTTATAGAGCATCAACTTTATGCCTGGGAATGTGATTACATTGAGAATAAAAAGTGAAACAGGGCTGGGGATTTAGCTCAGTGGTTCCTCCAACTGCCTTGCAAGTGCAAGGACCCAAGTTCAATCCCCAGTACAAAAAAAAAAAAAGAAAAGTAAAACATTTTCTTCCTAAAATTATTAGATTCTATCTCATATATATATATATATATATATATATATATATATATATAGCTATAGTAATTCTTTAACACTTTAAAATGAGACTAAGAAAGTATGTAAATTTAGTGTAATTTATTTTAATGAGACATTGTAAATTAGAATGATATAATGTTTAAATTGCTATGGTTTATTGAAATATTTCTTAATTAATTTGACGCAAAGATGTTTAAGACTTAATTGGCAGAATTGTGTGCAATTTATCAGCCTGCAGGGAGGTGGAGTTGGTGATGCATGTGAACTAAGAATTGGTGCATGAATCCTGTGGTATGAAGCAAATTGATCAAGAAAACCCATCACTAATTTATCATCATAATGATTGATGTAAGCAGAATGTCTAAACTAGATGTAAGAAGATCTGAATAAACTGAAATGCAGACAAAGGAGGAGCAATGAATTCTTGGAAATCAGAGGTTTCTGTGGGTGTTTGCTATGCGTGTTGTTAAGGACTCAACTGTTCTTTTTCAGATTGAGCTAAAAAGAGCCAAATAAGAAGCCAAACCTGGACCTCCTGGCTTGCAAACCTTTCTCTTTGGAACTGGCTCAGTGCATTGCACTTTATTCTCTTTCAATGAATTCTTCACTTTGAAAAAGGGAAAAATAATGCCTTCTTAATAGAAGTTTTTTGAGGGTCAAAATAAATAACAACTGTTCCTGGCATACAGTACCTGACATACTGTAGATATTCAGTAAAAGGCAGCTATAATTCTTCAAATTTAAAGCCACATCTTTTTAAACATCTGGCTGTCAACATTTGGCTAGCTTTAAAGACATGATTCCTTTCCCCAAGGAAAAAAATACTGTTCTCTGAGAAGAGAGCTGCTTGAAACACAGAAGTCTGGCATAGCTCAGACAGCCCCTGTAGATCTCTTCAGCTCAGGGACTTCTCCAAGTTGGATTTTCTCTTAGGTGTGAGTGAGGGGTGGGCAAGACAATCTAGAATACATGCTTTTTCCTTGGGGAAAATGAAGGTTTGCCTAGGATACCTTCAGAAAATCTAAAATTGTTTGTATATTTGGAGAGAGAATAGAGGGAGAAGTTTTATTTACTGCCTCTGAAAATGTTGTTTCTTGGCTTATCCTCATGGAAATATGCCCAGTCAGGATTACAAATGTTTTCAAACCCTGCTTGGCTGATGGGACAGAACAAGAAATCATGCGACTACTTCAGACTTTCCAGAGCCTGGACATTTGTATATTTTTTTCCTTAATTTATTTCTTCCCATTAAATTTTTCCCATGGAAAACTATTATTATTCTTATCATTATTATTATTATTATTATTGACTATCTTGCTAATAGATTGAATGTTACATTTTTCTTACTGGATTTATCACTGACAGTTTAGCTCTCTCCAGATCTCTAGCCATGTTGGACAAGAATAAGATGAAAAAGTAACTAAGATTTTGTCACATTATTTTGTATTAAGGATGCTTATATGAACTCCGACCATGGAAAGTTTGCCATCCAAGAACTACACACAAGCTCACGGGGCCATGCTTATACATATAGGCATTATATACATATGATGCTATAAGTTCGAAATTGCCACTATTTGAGAACAGTCACCAACACCTCTGCAATAATTATTCCTTGCAGTTTATTAGAAAAGAAAAAGAGAACCTTCAAAAAGCCTAGGAAAATTGGCCTTAGTGGGCACTGTTCTTCAGGATTCACTGAAAGAATGAGTCACCAAAGAAGTTTCAGTCATTACTTGAATATTTCTCTTGTGAATTTCTTACTGATGTAGTACACCATTTAGCAATGAATGACTCACATTCAAGTGTAAAATTTCAGCCCCATTGTCTAGAGGAATTCCCATGTGTAAAATTTGGTTTTAAGGCTCATTTTATCTTTATGTAAAATAAAAAGTTAAAAAGAGAGAAATGCCTTATGGATTTTTAATATGTTATAAAATATATAATTAAATATTGCATAATATTTATGATTACATTTATTGACACGGAAAATGTCAGTTTTAAAATATAAGAATTGAATTAGTAAGGATTTTGCTTAGTTGTACTGTGTTTTGTTAACAGGTTTTTATATGCCTAAACACAAAACCTTTTCTATTTGTACATATACCTAAGTATCAAAGTAGGGACACTTGATGAATAAATGATTACATTTCAGTTGTATTATTTTGACCACACTTAACTATCCATGATTTACATTTGTAATAATAAAATACATTCCAATTTATAGTGATTACTTACCGTACATTAGAGCTCAATTAAAGATAACACGTAAGTCTGGAGTATAGTACATGGCTTTTCCCTCGAGTTTAGGAATTCCAATCTTCTGGTCCCTTTTCTGCTATTCTAACTTTTGTTCTTTACTTCCTTTACTTAGCTTTCTAGTTATTGCCATTAAAAACTCTTGTCTTCTCAGATAACACAATAACAGTACAGATATAGCACTAAGCTAATTATTACGAACCTGGTAAATATGTTCTCTAGTTCAATGTTTATGACAACAAAAGTAAAGTTTTTTGTGGAAAATTATAAATTGTTACAAATTTTTATAATTGATAGAAATAGAAGAATAGTATTTGTATAAGTAGGAAAATATGATTTTATTTGTAGAAGTTTCTTGCTATTTTCAAGGAAACATTATCCCTAATTCTATTTTAATTATTTTCCTCAAGATTCAGAAAATATATACCATATATGTATCTCTAAAACAACAATTGTAAATACACACACCCACTACATATAACAAAATACAGAATTATATTGAAATTTCATATTTTTATATTCCTTATTATGTTACTTTTATTTTAGTAAAAATAAGAATGAACATTTGATTCATCATTATTTTAAATAAATAATATTTTCTCCCTTCTCTCTCTGTCAGTGTCTCACACATACACACACACACACACAGAGCAGGAGAAATCATCCAAAAGTGGTTAAAAATTATAGAGTGGAAAGTACAGTTTAATATAAATATTTCTTATAATGCTAATTAGAAATATTTTAGCATTCTTATTTTCAAAAGAACATATTTTATTTAGATTCATGTAGATTCAATTTAAAGATAATTCATATTAATATACACACATACTTCATTCACATTTGAAAGATGAAAATCTAAGTGATAAATCTCACAAGAGTTTTTTGAACTTATGATTTAGAAAAGCTACTAGTATTTATAATTCAAAATGTGCCTTTATTAAGAATAGGGAAGTTCTGAAAAATACATTATATAGAACTTTTTACATGCTGATAAATTAAATATTTTGAGCATAGATTTCTTTTATAATGAGTTGCTTTATTATTTGTAATTGGTAAATTTGGCAAATTTCTTATGCTCTTTTATTGGAAGTACTCAGATTAAAATGGTTCCATTAATGAAGTGTATATATATATTTTTTTCTTCTTGAGTTGGAAAATAGTTAGAGATTTAATATTTTAATCCATTACATTTTTTTAGAGGGAAAAATGAGATAAAATTAAAGTGACTTGTCTGTAGAGGTTCCAACAGATCCAGAGTAAAACCTAGAAATGTAGTAAAACTACATTTGCTAATTACTAATATAATGCCATCAGCACTGCTCATTAGACTATTCATTTAGAAAATACATTTTGAGCACCTACTACCTGCTAGATACTGCTCTAGTTACTAATAACGCATTGGTGTCCAAGTTAGAAATCGTATCACACAAGTTTCTAAAAAAGGTCATGTTCTAAAAAATAGTATTCCATTAAAGTCCTTTCCACCAGTTCTTCCAGCCAGCATACATGTCACCTTTTCAGAATGTGATTTTTCTCGTAATTACTTCAAACTATGCAGACTTAGGCAAAGTCAATTTCTGAACAAGATATTTTCACTGGATTAATCAGCAATAACCCAGGCAGAAGAAAACGAAGGTAGAATGTGTTCTGAGTTTTTGCCAAAATAATCCGTAGATTTGTTGCCAGTCATAAATTGTAATGCATTACCAATTTGTGAAAATAGAATAATAAAAGGATAGAAGAATAACAGTGACTCTCAGAATAGGCTATTCTTGATGCAAATATAGAATAAATGTTAATTTGGTGAATCATTGTATGATTTTTTAAAACCTGGTTACAGAAAAACTAAAAAGGGTTGATAAAATCAAAACTAGGAAATTTTTGTGAGGAATGTACTCTTGACCTTTTATGAGCATTTAATGAATATTTACTGAATGAAAATGAGTTGCCTGAAATCCATGTAGAGAATCTCAAGCAGATAACATAGCAATGGAATATCATTGTTCATCTTGCAGGAAGCTTTCCCATGGGAAAAGTCCTTTGTCCAAGAACTTAGCAGATCTCTGTTCTGTTTCAGAAGTAGCAAAGTGCATACTATAGCATCACACTATGTCAGCCTTGCCTTATTTGCTCTTTCCATGCTTACATTTTTGAATGACTGGAGACAAAAAGGACCATATATTTTATGTTTCAGAAAGATGGGTAACAACATCACTGATCACAGATGATGGATGTAAACTTTTTAGCAATTTTAAAAATATTTCTTTCAATTCTAGTTTTAGCAGTGTTATATAAAGAAGGACTAGGTTTCAGATTGCAAGCGGTCATTTAAATTCAAGTGGCATTTTTATAGAAAGCAGATGTCTTCCCTTACACTATACTTACTGCTCTTTGTGCTAATTTATTTTCTGCTGCCTAGCAATTGCTTCATTTGAGGATAAAGTCATCAGCCTTTATTCCAACTTACTACAAAGCTGCATGTTTACTTTTAGAGGTTTTTTTTTTTTTTCCTTTAAATATATGTAAGGAAATCACATTTAAGTTGGCCTGATCATTTTAGTTTGTAAACATCTTATTATAAAATGAGTTCCTCATATTAATGACCTATATACTTTTCTATGCTTTGCAAAGTACTTTGAATATTTCTTAAGACTCCCTATGTAACATGTTTAATATAATTTCATTTCCTTTTCATTATGATATGATCTGAGAAAAGTTAGGTAGCTCTTCTCTTAAAAATGTATATCTGTAATAAATTTGTGAGAAAAGTACATCCTTTGAATTCCTTTTGGGTATATCCTTGGTGCTTGAAATTAAACTTTGTAAAAAATATAAACAAGAATCTTTCTACAATATCTTTTTTTCCTTGTGAGATGTAAGAGAAAAGGAAAGGGCCAGGAATTTAGCTCCGTGGTGCCACCACCTTCCTCACAAGTGCAAGGTCCTGAGTTCGATCCCTGGTACCAAGGGGGAAAAAAAGAGAGAAAGAAAAGGAAAATATTCTGAATCAGCTTCCTTTGTGGGGTTGAGAATATCACCTCACTCATAGGGCTCCTCAAGGGTCAAAGCAAGCAGAGAGAGTTAAATATTGTCTTCATTGTTAGGTATTTTGCTTCTTATATTCTTATTTCGATCCTGCTATCTAAAATGTCTTCAAGCTATTTCTTACAGTTAAATGTTGCCCAGTAGGAAGGCATTCTTTATCTGAGCATACAAAATATAAAATGACTACATTAAACAGGAGCACCTGTTCCTGAATTACAAGCAGAATTTTTGCATCTATAAATTATATGTACAGAAATATGGAAGATCCTATATATTTTCTAGTAAAAACTAATTCATGTGACAACGATAGTTACCCTTATATTTACAAAAGCAATAGCATACACGGTAGTTGTAGCTATTTAATTAGAAATTGTACTAAATTCTCACTGTTATTACATAAATATAAAAGTCACTGACATTACATGTAGTCTTAAAGAAAGGGGACCTTTCTTTGGATAATGATGAATGACTGAAAAATATGTGCCAAATGTGCCATTATTGGTAACAGTAATAGAGTTGATTTGGTTCCTAGTTTTCAAGAATTCATCTCAGCTAGCTTTAGTAGAATTAATAAAAGACATAATGAGCATCTCTCTAGCATTCTTTTTGTTAATAATTCTCAATACAAAATAAAACTTGTAAATCCAAAGAAAGTAAGTGGTAGCTTTGGGGATATAGACCCATTTTTATATTGTAATTAACTTCAGACTATGACCACTTAACTCAGAAAAGAGTATAAAAAAAGACATACACACACACACACACACACACACACACACACCACTTTTGTCTTCCCTTGTCTATTGCTAAACAGGCACAAGATCATAATTACCTTTTAACAATAAAAGCTAATAATTCACACCTTTAGAATACAGAAAACTCAAAGTTAAAGAACAAAACACCAATGGAGAGATAGGGATATAATATGCAAACTGTTTATAAAATCTCCAATAGATACTACTACTATATAGAACTTTGTTAAAAAGTCTTCATATAGGAGGATTAATTTGCACACAAAATGATATTTAATCTCTTTCAACTGATTTTGCACCACACATTGTAGTTTTATTTTATTTACTGAACCTTTTTCTCTTATTTTTGTAGCATAAAATAGAATATTAAAACTCTTTTTAGAAGCCAGAAAAGAGTAAAAATATTTTTGGAGTAGTCCTGCCTTACGCTACATATGTCTATCACCACGGAATACTATTAATTGTGAACCATTACTCACTTCCTCTTCAGCAAAAAAAAAAAAAAAAACAGGAAAGGGAATGATGCTCCTGCAGCATACCTTTCTAGTCAATGATTTAAGGAGAAAGCCAAGTAACTATCAATTAGCACAGAAACTACCAACACAATCATGTGGAAGAAGTTAATTCTCTTCCTCAGGTTAGTAGGGGGTAGGGGGTCTAAATCACATGGAGAAATGGATAGTGGGAAACAGTCTACAAAGCATAGGTCAAGACCCAAATCACATATATGTGACATGGAAATGTGTGCATGCAAGTTAAGAACATAACACTGTCAGGCAAATATTGCATTTTTTCTTCCAGGCTCTTTGAGAAATATTCTAGAATTTTTTATTTCCAGAATTGGACACAGAGGGGAAGCAGAGCCCGTAGGAGTAGAGAAGTCTTTGTCCTTATAGAGCACACACAAAATAAGCATCCCTGGGATTTTATCTGAAATATTTTAGGTGCATTAAAAAATAACAGGCAATGAAAATTTGACTGATTGGTAGAAATACCGAGATGGGATAATTGTTTACTGCTAATTGTGTATATAAAGGGCACATAAGAAAGCATAATAAATAACTATTTGTTCCTTGTAATTTTTTTGAAAAATGTTTGTCATAAAAGGCAAAGATTTTATAATGATTCTTTTTAGTTCTCTCAAAGGCTATCAATGAAAATATTGTTTGGAATTGAAAAATTTTGATTAAGAGTATGTAATATTCAAGTCACATTTACTTATAAATTAGTAAAAATGAGACTAAAAATATTCATGCATCATACACATATATTTGTGTGTGGATATGTGTGTGTATATATATATGTGAATATATGTTACAAAACTTATCACAAACACTAGTAAAGAGTGACATACTATACCTATATTAAAACAAAATTTTCCCATTCTTAGATTGCAAAGGTATGAAACATATCTGGGGCTATTAATAAGATAATTATTTTATAATGTTGAAATAAATTCCAAACATTAATTGTACCTGAGAATGTTTAAATTTAAGTAAAAGCTTATATTAAATTAATGATACCACAAGTTATAGTTTAAAAGCAGTCTTTTCACTGGCTATGTTCAATTTTGTATAATACAAAGCCTGATCAGGTGACAAAAATTACTTGTTTAGGAGTGCTATTTCATTGACTGTAGAATTTATCTTATAAAATTGTGATTACAAAATTATAAAAACATTTATTAAATTAATAGGAACTTTATTGAAGTTCTATTCCTCTGTGTTAGGTATTTACTAATCTAAATGCCATTGCAGTGAGGCCACTAAATTTTAAGACTTTTTAAATTTGTGGTTTTGAAGTGTTTTGAGAGCTTGTGTAATCTTACTTAGGACAGCTTTTAGGGGACAACTCTTTGTCTTTAATGAAGTAATTTTATTTTTTAAAGACACTTTTAGTCACGAACAATGACATTTTAAAAAGGACAGTTTAGAAAGTCTTATGACACAGTTTTTTCCATAGCTTAAAAATTACATTTGAGGATCATTATAAACGTAGAGTTCCAAAATAGTTTGAGAAATGACAATTATTAATTGTATCTATGAACAAAGGCAACTTTGACAGACAGTACTCATCAAGTTCACAATTTCTGTTCTTTAAAGATCAGCCTCAACCCTATATAAAGTTTATGTAAAGGAATGTTCTTTTTGGATCATAAATTTTTTAGAAGGCAGCATGGTCTGCGAGAATGAAATGAGTAGTGATGGGCTTCATAAGGCATTCTCATTAAAGAAATCTGAGAAGAGCTTATGAAACAAGTTTCCAACATACATATGGCACAGTAACATTTGGATATGGAAATAACATCAAAATATTGTTGTAAGTATTAATAAGCATTAATCAGTAGAGTATAAAACACTGACGCGCTGTTAAGTTGGATGAAAATATATTTTAAATCTCTGTGGCTTTGAAAAATGTAATGTATATCCACCTCTCCACTCTGCTAGAATCAGAGCCCTTATTATGCTCTTACGAAGACCAAGAAACAAACCCAACTGGAATAAACATGAGTGAGGTTTTGTATCTCTTTTCTCCTGGGTAGAGGAGTCTTTGTTCTGAACAATCTAAGTAGCTGGACTTTATTTCAAAAGAAAAAAATCCACCTATTATTGCAGTCAGTCACTGTGACTTTGAGCCTGATATTTGAAACAAAAAGCACTCCTACATCTCAGTGATAATCACTACTTGCCCTGTGGCTTTTAAGGTTTGCCTTTGAAAATATTACTGAGTCATCAATCTCAGTTATTTGTGCACTGGGGATAATTTGTTTTCCCTGAATATAAATATAGAATTCCAACTTATGTCAAGAGATTCTATATATAATATTGTCTATAAATCTAGGTAGCATCTATAAAATATTGTTATACTCAACAATATTTATTTCTTTTACAAGAGGTAGCCCTCTCAATTCTTATGTTCCAAATGTGGACAAACAGTGTAGAAAGAAAAGGTACAAAACCCATAGCAATATTTTTTGAAGATAAGAGTAAACACTAGTAAGTTTCCTTGACTCTAGTATCCAACATGTGTGCATAGAAATGCCATCTATTTTTTGTCTTGGACATAAAAGGAATGAGGGTTTCAGAATGAGATATACAAAATCTTCAACACTAAAAGAAACTTATTATATGGTATAATTTAACTTATGAATTAAAATTTAAGAACAATAAGACAGCATGCAATTTGAAATGAATATTTTAAATTTCCTGAAGTTTATATTTAAGGAATTGAAAATCACAAATATAAAAATAATGCTTAAATTAATGTATAATTCGATAGCCTGGAGTATCATTTTTGGTTAAGTTAGGGTAGTTAGCAATTATTTACATAGGTGTACTTAAAGAGGAAGAAGTACGATCAAATTAAATTTTCATTGTTTGGGGCATAAAAAGTTGAGAGCACAATGAGTTACACTAAATTAAACTAGAGAATTTGGTTAGTAAAAATGCACAGATATTATACTAAACTAATTCAAGATTGCTAGTTATAGGGGAAAGTGTTCAGGTAGCAAGTATAAATGGGAATTCACTGTAGTTGTGCACCATTTTTCTTTAAATCTAAAACTTCCCTAAAATAAAGCCTGTTAAAACAGATTAGATAAAAATGAGAAGTGAGTAGAATTATAGTAAAAGTGTTGAGGACATCAGGGCATTTTCAAAGAATTTAAAACATGATAGTGCTTTTCAGTATTGTGTTAAATCTTATTTCTTAGTGTGCTGGTGATGCTAACACGTATTGTTTTTATAGTCCTCTCTAACTGGTCCATATTATATCATGTGGAAAAGATTTTATAAAACCATAGTTGTATATATAACTATTTGTATTTTTAAAAGCACTTCTATATGCACAAATTTGTGTTTACAATCTACCATTCTCTTCTATTATCAAAAACTTGAAACAGTATAAACTTTAAAGGTTCTCCTTAAATAAATATTTAAGTTTTATTCATAATGTCATACTAATATGGATACTTCTAGAGACATATTTCTGGGAGTTAACTTCATCAAGATGAAATGCAATGTTTCTCATATCAGAAAATAATTCTGACCTAGTCTAAGTCCTAGTACAATAGATAGGAATTAAGAAATTACCTTTCCTGAGATAGTTCACAGAGCTTAATGTATGTAGAAGGCATCTTAATTTAGGCTTTATAGACTGAGAAAGTGCACAAAGAATGCAGTTCAGGCATCTTATTTTATTACTAACTTTTCATAGATATAAAAATCTAAGATACTTTCATCAGACCTGCAATTAGTGTTATAACTGATCAATAAAACATCCTGTTAACAAATAATAATTCCTGAGAAACTGAAAAAATTCTTTTAGTGCAATGATACAATACTGTATTAGGATTCCCCTACCCCATACATGTAATCCTTTATTCTGTGAGTGTGTCTGGTGAAAGAAGGAATTGAAATTAACAATGTGGGACATAAATCCATTTTAGTAATGTATATGAAAAACTTCCAATTCACCCTATTTTTAATTGTATTATTCAGTTCCAAACCTCATCCAAGATATTTATGTACTTATACTTATTAAGAAAAATAGGATAAAAGTAGAATCAAAGGAGAACTATTTAAATTATCAGTGTTCACTAACTGGATTTTTCTGAATCTATAATATCAGAATACTGTGTAAATGGGAAAAATCCATGCTAAATTAAATAGGTTTAAGAAAATAGAGTCACGTACTACTTAACAACAGAGATACATCCTAAAAATGTGTCATTAGGCAATTTCATTGCTGTACAAACATCATACGGTGTACTTATGCAATCTTAGATGGTATCGCCTAATACACACATGGACCATATGGTAGGGCTCACTGCTCCTCCACCAAAAACCAGTACAGCATGCTACTGTCCTGAATACTGCAGGCATGTGGAACGGAGTGGTAAATAATTGTGTATATAAACATAACTAAGCATAGAAAAGCTACAGTAAAAAATAGTATAAAATATAAAAATTGTCTGCTTGTTGGAACACTTCCCATGAATGGGAATTGTCAGACTGGAAGTTGCTCTGGGTGTCAGTGAATGGGGAGAGATTGTGACGAGTAGGAGGTTATTGTCCATTGTTATAGACTTTGCACCATTAAACTACACTACATTTATGACTTTTCCATCTTTAACAATAAATCTACCTTAGCTTATTTTTACTTCAATTTTTTAACTTTTTTTTTTTTTTGGTACTGGGGATCAAACTCGGGACCTTTCACTTGTGAAGCAGACGGAAGAACCACTGAGCTAAATCCACAGGCCTCAATTTTTTAACTTTTAACCTTGTAATAACACATCTTAAAATACACATGTACAGCTGTATAAAAATGTTTATTCTTTATATCCTTATTCTATCTGCTTTTTCTGTGTAAATTTTTTCTCTTTTATACACTTTAGATAAAAATTAAGATACTATGCATATATTCGTGTATGACTATACAGGGTCAGGATCATCAGTAGTATCACTACCTTCCACCTTTACATCTTGCTTCACTGCAGGGTTTAAAGGTCCAATGCACTGAAAAGAAACACACATTGTCACCTCTTATCATTAAATGCCTTCTTACAACATCCATCCTGCAAGACCTAGCTGAGGAACTTTTTGAGGAGATATACCTCTTTGGAGAAAGATATCCATAGGGATGTGTCTGTTTTGTTCCTTTCTTTCATCACAGATTTGCTTATAAGTTCATAACACACCATGAGCATCCCTCTTTATTAATGAAACCCTTCTGATAATAATAATAATCCTCTGAAACAATATAAGCATTCTAAAAGTTATTATAAAGTTTCTCTCTCACATAAGCTTTTCCTTAAGCGAAAAATTCATTACCATAATAATTAATGGGTACATTTTATATAGCAGGAAAGATGACATTCCCTGGAATCAAAAAAATTCTAAAACGTATTTACTCCTAATTGTCTTTAATTTCATATTACAATGATTAATCAAAGTGAATGTCTTCATTTTCTGCTGTTTTAACTGCAAGAAATGATCTCTTCTGTTTTTATCCTATTATAAGGATCGTTACAAAAATGGGAAACAATTAACACCGGGTTTAATGCCTGAGTGCTACAGAGCTGAAGTAATTGCACTCAAGGTCTGCTAACTTTTTAATCAGGCATTTGGTTGCAAGCTGCTCGCAATTGATTCTGAGAGAACAAACACTGTCTAAGGAAGAAAGCAGGTGTGCCAGAAAAGCAGGCATGTTGGCAAAACAAATGAAAGATTTTAAAAGGGAAAGGAAAGGAAAAACTAAAAAAAAGTAAAACCAAAGCAGAACCTTGTCAGGAGGCCATTGACTTGGCTGGGCCGTTATTGAAGAAAGCCAGT
Source organism: Heterocephalus glaber (assembly GCF_053883595.1). Classification (NCBI taxonomy): domain Eukaryota; kingdom Metazoa; phylum Chordata; class Mammalia; order Rodentia; family Bathyergidae; genus Heterocephalus; species Heterocephalus glaber. Next base: position 2,469,105 of record NW_028258358.1, read on the forward strand.
TGTGCCCACAAGCACAGTGGTGAAGCCCCACTGACCTACTGCTTTCAAAGTGTAATTTGAAAGCTTAGCAGTGAGAAGCCCTGTCCATCCCAACGTTAGTGAATTGAGTTAATTAACAGAGAAAGCTTAAAATTTCCATATTCAGTAGACTTAAGGCACAATCAGAGGTTTCTGGAATTACCTTCTAATTAGAAAAATTCCCTCTTTACACTCAGGCTACTCTTTGAAAAACAAATTTGGTTAGGTACTTTGTTCTCCCATAAAGGGAAAAAAATCTACAGTTTTCCTTCGAAAGCTAATTTCTTTTTCTTTTCTTTAATAAATGGCCAAAGTGTCATTCTCCAGCTATTTTTGTGGCTCCTTCTAGGCAGGTCATCCACATTGAAAGATATATGCATTACATAAGACCATTGTTCAAGATTTTTAAAATCCCTCCTTCTGCAGTCTCTTGAAATGGAGCCTCTAAGAGTTAATCCTCCTGGAAAAGTGCTTCATATTCAGGAGTATACTCTGACAAAAGTAGAGGAATATTTATAAAATTACAAGTTTGAAATTTTTATGATGTTAAATACATTGTTCATGTATTTTATTTTTCAGAAAGAGAACAAAAATGACAGTTGGTCATTCACCTGCTGAACTCCAAGAGAGTTTACCACTGTTTTCTTAAACCCCCAAAAGAAAACCAGAGCACTTGAACATTGGAAGAAGAACCTAAAGCAGAACTAGCTCCTGAACCAAAGAACAATTCAGAGCAAGAGAAACAAGAATAAGATAACATCAGCTATGAACTTCTTCAAGCTAAGTCCTATGTGCATTTTAATTACACAGCTTTCCCTGGGCCACCAGGCAATCTATATTAGAATTCATTAAGATGCCTCAAGGCCCAGAATAAGGGAGATAGAGATTAATGAATCTAAAGTGTTATGACCAATTACATGAGTTTCTACTCCAGTTTCAAGCAAATTCTGAAAGTCTCAGCTCCTCTGTATGGGTCAGTTTAGCTTTCAGTGAGTTCTCCCTAAACTTCTTATGAAAACAGCTCTCCTAAGTCACCACAACATCTGTTGTTTCTAGGTAAAGGGCTAAGAGAAATGAAAGGAAGGCACCTGTCATCTGGCCACAGACACACGAAGTCACTTAATCATATGGGACTCTCACATGAGTTGCAAGCATTTCAGGAAGGGTGCCAAATGGAGAACAAGGAGAATGGAGAACAAGGACCACCGAGTCCCTTGGTGATCCAAGCTGTAGCACGGGATGGCTTTTAGCAGTTTAATGTCTATACTATTTCTAACTCCAAATGTGACTGTAAACAAAATTTTCATTTTCTTGACTTATTTTACACCAATTTGGAATGCAACATTGAAGTAGTCCTTAGGAATCCAGGGCATGCACATGACCTGTAAATGTCTGTGGGGTATCTATGTGAGTTGTATTCCAAGAACTCAGTGAAATAGGTGCAGTAGTCATTTGTCCTGCCAGTGAAGGAGGTAAAGGTGTCCCAAACGTCTGAGCATGCTTATGAAGGCAAAAGATTACTGCTTACATGAAGTATCTGGCCATTGTCATCTTTACTATAAATCTAATGCTTCCAGAGTCTCCACAAGAAAGCGTTGAGAAAGAAATCTATTTGGAAAATCTTTCTTTTGTTAGATTTTGATGACATTATTTTGTGTTTAGTAGTTTGAACTTCCTTGTTATTTATTTATATTTATATGTGTATGTTTGTGTTGGGAAAATACTCATGGGACACATTGTTTAAATCGTACAAATATCACTCAATATATTTAAAAATAAAACTTGTTTTCACTTTAAAATAATGAATGCCATAAAAAGAAACACTTTGATATATTTAATTTGTAAGTATTTTTATATCTACACTAATTTTCCAGTTTAAAATAAAAACACATTTATTTTAGCTTAAGAGGTACATTTAGTATTTAGAGATTATTTATTCATTTGTTCCAGACCATTGCTTAAGCTATAGAATAAACAATCCTTAAGGGTAATGTTGAGTCATGACCATTTATCGGTTAATTTACTTTTTATTTGCATGTCCTTCTTCAATATATACATGAATGTGTGTACATACAGTAATCAATTCTATCTTTTCTGTATACCATTAATGTGAGTTATCTTCTAACTTAAAATGCCAAAATCATTATGTTTCATGAACACAATTTAAATACCTATTTGTTTATTCACCATACTTTCTTAAAAATGCATTTATGCATTCTAGTTTCAGAATGTGCCATATAGTCAATGAATTAAGTATTATGCTATAATATAATTGTCAGGATTATTTTCTTAATGATATTTTACATAATAATTCTCTAATACTTTGGAATCTCTGATTTCCCAGATCTGGTAAAATAATATGTTGATATTCAAAAGGAGGAATAGATTGGAACATATTTGCACATTTATTTATTTCCTGTCACCACATGAGAAGTCTTGTATTTAATATCATATTCATAAAACTATTACTTAAGGAAATATGTTCTTTTTTCAAAGGAGATTAAACTTAAAAAGACGCACTACCTTAGCCTGGGTCATAATTTGTAATATTAATTGCCAGAATCAGATTTCTTACTTGTTATTTGCATACAATTTCTCCTTCTGAAAACAAAACAACAAAATCTAATTATCACTCATAATGGGTAAAGTAAAATTTTAAGAAAATAATAAAATATAAATTAAATGACCAATGCAGTGAAAAGCTCTCTAATTATAAGCAGCATATTGACAGGGTCATGTTTGCTTTACTATTAAATATATCCCTACTGTTATATCTGTGCTCAATAAATATTGATTAACTCAGAATTTCAGCCTCCAAGGCATATTTCATGCATGAACTGCTCATCCACAAAGAGGTGAAACATTATCAGACCCATCAAACTCAACTAAATTCTCTGTATATTTTACATGTTGGGGAGGACCACTGCTCCAACTTAGAATGACTGTGACTGGTGGAAAAATAACTATGCTAAAATTGACCTTGGGATATTTGAAATCAAATGTAGTAAAATATGGATTATCCTTCCTTTTACAGTATGTATATTTTTGTGTTTGGAAGAAGATGCAAAGCAAGGGAGTGTTTAGCAGGTTTTAATTTTCTTCTCCAATTTTAAATACATGTGTCCTGCTGAATTTTCCGTATTTTTTTCCATTGTTGTTTCTGCCTACCATGCCCATTTTCCTCTTGTCTTGATTTCTTTGTCTTTATCTTCTGTTCTCAACCTAACTCCACCCACTGAATCATTAAAAATAGGTTGTGACTTTTGCCACAAAGGTGGGTGAGCTGCTTTGAAGTGTGTGTTTCTATGTATTTTAGTTTATTTTTACCTAAAACTAGTAAATGGGCAAATGGCCAAAAAGACTGGCATGTAATAAGCAACTAGAGTTGATGATGGCACTACTTAAGGTGTCATTGTTTTGCCTGCTGCTAAAACAAGACTATTAACTGCTGGTGGATTCTAAGTTACACCATCTGAAAAGTGCTATTTAAATCTTCCCAACATTTGAATCCAGATGTATGCCTACCATCTTTATCTCTTTTTCTCCATCATTTCTTTGTAAGTAAAAAAGAATAAAATACTACCATAGTCAAGTGGAACAGGTTGAGGATTGGAATAATGAAAAATATTGGGGGAGAAAACCTTCCAGTTTAGTAAGAGTTCCTTGGAAATGTGAGATGACTTATTTTATCAAAATGCCTCAGTATCAACTCTTTTACATGCACAGAAGCACAGGTTGTCTTTGCTAAATATAGTACCTGGAGTTGAGGCTTCCAGCTACCTTCAGTTTCTTCTTGATTATCATTTAGATAAAGGGGATGAAAATATGCAATATGTTCAGATAGTGTTTATTAACTTAACCAACTGATTATAGTGGTCAATCTACTTCTATCTAATTTCAATTACCCAATGCATTGCCATGTAAAACCTCACTGTAGCAAAAATCAAATATTTTGTTGATGTTTCTTATGGCTTGTGTACTCTCAAGAGAATGTGTGCAAACTTCATCTTCATTGCAACAGAGTTGGGAGGTGGGGCCTCATGGGAGGCACTGGGTCATGAGAGCTCCACGTCATGCCTGGATTAGTGTTGCTTATGAAAGGGCTTGAGTTTGTGCATTAAACCTGTTGCTCTCTCCTGCCCATGAGCCTTCCACCATGGGATAACACAGCTAACAAGTCCTTGCCTGAAATAAGTCTTTTTAGACAGGACTTCCTTGCCTCCAGAACTATGTGAAATAAACCTCTGTCCTTTAAATTTGTCCAGTCTCATGTATTCTTTTTTTTTTTTTGGCACCGGGGATCGAACTCAGGTCCTTGAGTTTGAGCAGCAGGTAAGGAAACCACTGAGCTAAATCCCCGGCCCCAGTCTCATGTATTCTCATGTAGGAGCCCAAAATGGAATAACACAATATTTTTCTTTAATATAAGGTCTAAATGGAGCAGTAGCTTAAGGTGGCACAATACAAATATTTTAATGATGTAAATTTATTTTTTACAATATATTTTCTGGAGTTAATTATAAATAACTGAAATCTCAAACATAATTCATGAACAGTATAAAAGAAATTAATTCTTCATAACAGAAGTGATAATATCAGCAAAAAATAAATGTAAAAGTTTGGCATTTGTAAATAACATAGTAAAAAAAATCAATCCTTGTATTAATTTGGTCTTTAGACCTTTTCTGAAGATTAAAATTTAGTAACATGACAGTTTAGCTCTAATCCTAATTATTCTACCATTTCTTATTTCTTTTAATGTCTAACACTTTCAAGATAAAGAATCTTATTTCTTGTAGAAAGTTAACTCAGCTTTTCCCTTTCCCTCACTGGAACTGCAGAATTCAGATAACTCCGAAACCTGACACTTTGATATGAGTTCTAGTGCCAGCAGGATGGGTGTCCTTCACTTTGATCTTTACTTCCAGGAACTAACTTCTCATTACCCATCACCACCTCTTCCCTAAAGCTTCCTGCCTTTTCACAAGCTGTGAACCAGGACTCTTCCTGGCAACACCAATATTGTTTGCTGAGTAATAGTTTGTTTTGACTGTGCAGATTCAGGATCATTTACTAATTAAAATTGCTTTCACACTGAGAGGTCTCCTGAGGTTTGCCCTTGTTTATCTGGGTTAGACCATGAAAGCATGGTTGAACCAACCCTTAGACCATAATTTGCTACTAATTCAAATGAAAACATTGGAAATAAAGTGATAAAATTGGCTCCTCACATATATGCAGTTAGCTTCATCCTAATCCAAATAAATTTATGTACAGATATACAGCCTGTCACTGAAAGATAAATCTTAAATGGAGAATTATATGGCTAACTTCTAAATCTGATGTTGACAAAAGGGAAAAGTGGACTTTGAAAAAACCACATTTTGTGATTTATTTGTATTATTTACAATATAGTTCCAAAGTTACACTGTTATAACTCCTTTTCCTTAATTAACATGTACTCTCTTTGGGGTATAAAAATCAGTCAAACTTAAAGTATCTCAGGCTCCCTGTCTCACAGGAAATTAATTCTGTCATATATTCAGGTTTATATTTTCACATTTTATTTACTTGACCTGATGAAAAGTGACCGTGTGTGTGTGTGTGTGTGTGTGTGTGTGTGTGTGTGTGAATGGGGATGGGAAAGTTAACTTTGATTCAGTGCAGTTAGCACCTGAAAGAAAATATCAAGTATATAAAAGATGAGAACCTGTAAAAGAAGTGGTAAAATAATTGGCAAAAGTACTAGGAAAATAAATCATTCAAAATCATAGAGAAATAAGACTTAAATATCAAACAATGAAACAATCCTGCAGAAGTATATTCATTATTTAATACACTGTAATTGTGCATGTAGCATGGGAGTGACATGCGACAGACAGTCCCTCAGACATGCTTGAGCAGGTAAGTGGGAAAAGCTAGATGGGGAGATGAAGAGCCAAGAGGCAAAGAAAGAAGTCCCCTCTTATCCACTCAGGGCAGAGATAAGAGAAAAAGGAATGCTTAAATATTTCAGTTTTGAAATATGGTATGTATTGTGAGAATTAATAAGAAAATCTGTGAGAGAGAATTGGTGGCTAAGGCAACTAAGTGTGAATTGAAACATTTCCATAATTGCAGTTGTCTATGCTACTTTCTATAACCAAAAATTATAGACTTTTAAAAAGAAATGAGTAGCAGGGCCGGGAATTTAGCTCAGTGGTTATGCTGCCTTTCTCACAAGTGCAAGGACGCGAGTTTGATCCCCGGTACAAAAAAAAAAAAAAAGAGTAGCAATGTTGTAAATATAATGCTAAGTAACACAATTTAAAATCACATGTTTTCATATTTTCCCAGATAGCAGTATGACAGAATAGTCTCATAGGAGAAACTAAACATCATAGCCTACATGATATGAGTTGAACTAACAAAAAACACCAGTAAACTACTCTGTTCCTGAAGAGCCTGTAGCACCTATTGGCATCGATTTATAATATTACTTGGGAGACTAATGTGTTAGATATTTAAACTAAAGGAGTACATTTACACAAAGTCAAAAATAAACGAAATAAAGAAATCTGTTTAACCACTGCTATTCTTCTGTACTTCTCATGGCAAGGGAATTGTCCCAAATATCAGAGGAATGCTGTGGCAGTATCTGACATTGTTAGAAAAAACAATGCTGTTCAGTTAGCACCACTTGAGAAAGCATTGGCGAATAGAGCATGTATTTATCTTTGGTCCTGAATGATAAATAGATATTTGAGAAATAAAGATGAAGGTTTTCATAACAATGTAAATATTGTTGCTTTCATAGTAAAGTCACTCATACTCTAAAGTTAATTGCTTTTTCAAAGAATACATGGGTGTTATTTGAATTTATCTGCATATACCTTAGCTTGTATACTCACTGGCCTATAAATTGCTACTGTCCTGGCATATGAACCAGATTCAAAGAGAGATTCCAGGTAAGAAAAATGAATTAATCCTTACATTTATAAAGAAAATTATAATAATCTGTCTCTTTGAAACGTAATATTCGCTCTTGTTTACTCTACAATTCATAATTTTATTGTGAATTAGAGTTGTGTACAAGCCCTGAAGATTCCACAGAATGCTTTTTAGATAGAGCTTGATCTAAAATGAGGCATATGTTACATCTCCTTACAGGGATCCAAACACTCTCGTCTTATTCCACACCCTGCAGTGCTCACTGGAGTGAGGAGTCATCTTTGAAGGTAACTGGAGCTTCTTGCTTGGCTGAGCAGCGTGGAGCTTGGAGCAAGATTAAAAAAAAAAAAAAAAGAACCACAGATTTTAAACTATAATTCTGCTAACAGGACACACTGAAACTATCCAGCCAGACAACTGTGCAATAGTTTCACTGGCCTCTTAGCCATATTAAAAACTACAACATCACTGTACACTCATTGGCCAAACATTATTTCCATTGAAAGGTTAGAAATGTGTTTCTAATCAAGTTCCAAGATTTCTTTTTTTGAAATTCCCTTGTGAATAATTTGCCTACATGCATACATAATGAAGTTGTTTACAGTCTGTATAATTCTATCTGAGTTGGGCTAAGGACAAATAAGACTTTCTCTTGATTGGTTTGCCATTAAAATAACTTACAGCAATATCATCAGGTCAAAAGAATATTAGTAGTAATTTATCATGACTTCAGGGAAAGCTGATGGTATAACGTGGATACCCTTGCCTCATAATCAGTAATTTTCATGTCTCCTCTCAAATACTATGTTTTTTCCCCTAAATAAAAATTCAAGCACCTCATCTATTACTACTGAGTAGAAATAAGAATTAGAAAACCATTCAAGTGACTCTGATACATCATAAAGGTTAGGAACATTGCAGTAAATGACATTTTGACTTCTAAAATGTTTAAGAAAGAAATCTGTTAAACTATGATCTATAGTCCTCATATAAAATAATATGCTTAGAGGGATAGACACAGCACAAACGTTTTAGTCTTATAATGTACTTAAGCCATGTGTCTCCTGTTTACTATTTCTTCTATAATAACTCTTTTACTACCTTTGTTTAGGGACTTCTTTCAACTGGGGGATTTTAAAGACATCCTATACTTGAGACTCTATTCCTGGTTTCTCTTCATTGAAATATATAAAATAAATTTTTTAAGGCATAGGTAAAACTGTCTTGCTAGTCTATGAACAATAAAATATGGCTTTTGCATAAACTTTGAAGCTCTCAGTGGAGAAACCAAGGCTAATAATAAACTTTTATATCATTAATTTTCTGTACTAATAATATCCTCTTGCCAAAATAGAAAGCTAACTTATTTCCTAATGATATTCCACATTTTACTAATGGTATGCTTTTTCCTTTATTGCTTTTTCATCTTAGTAGTTACTGTTAAATTTCCAAGTTCTCTGCTCAAGTTCTACTAGGTCAATAAGATCCATGTAAAGTTCTACCTCTGCAGAGAAGGCTTCTTTGAGGCCCTCAATATATACAATTTCTGCACTATGGACTCTCTTACCTCTATTTTTGTAAGTAATTTTAACAATATAATGGAAACACATACCAGAGTTTCACCAGTATTTGTGTGGCCACCTTGTGTCTAATACTGTCTTTTGCACATCATTTCATTAAATGTGATTTCTCAATATGATTTAAAATCAAATTATTGAAATACATCTATATATTTACTTAAGCTTACACTTGCATCATTCAGAATAAAGTAACTAAATGAATACTGGCAGGATTGATTTACTTACAGCTTTGAGAGATATGGAATCAGGCTAGAAAATTATTCCTAACCAAGGGTTAGTTATGAAGTGTTTTTTCAAACCATTCCCTAAAGAGAAACATGGGCAGGATTCAAACAGCATCAAATAATCAAACTGAAGCTTTCTCAATGAGGCTCATTTCTGAGACCTTGGGCCAAGACTTCAAACTACAAGGGGTTATGGCTGAATTACAGGCCTGGAGCCAGTGTGCAAATACTGATGCAAATGAATTCAAAGCTAGGAACTGAGACCCTGGCTGCATGTGAGTGCGAAAGCTGTGACCAGAAGCCAGGAGGAGTCAAAACCAAGGACTGGTAGTCATGGCAACAAGGGCACATCCAGAAGTCAGAGCCAGAAAACAGAGTAGGTCAAATACGGAACAGGCAGTTGGTCAAAGTAGAAAGGTGATAGCCAGAGAGCCAGACTACATGGAAGCCAGGGAACGCTCCATGGTGTACAGGGAGCAGGGGCGTTCTGGTGCCCAGTCCAGATGGAATTCGGCTGGATGTCTGGTCACAGCTCCAGCTGGCTGAATATCCCGTTCACTCCTCATGCACAGATTCCTCCAACTGGCTTCTGATGTTCTATGGTTTTCTATCTTTTGGATGCTCTCGAAGCAGCCTCCTAAAGCTATTTTGCCAGAGCTCTGTAAGGTGACCTCATTTGTAGAAAATGTCAAAATTAAGTTGAAAGATTTTTTTCCCTTTTAAACTATCTAGAAAGATGCACATGGCTCTTCCTTTCTAATGAAATTGTCCAAGAATTTTGACCATGCATGATTGATAGCTTCCAGAATAAACTTGCAGAATTACTCAACAATGAGTCACATTCTACAAATAAAATATTCATTTATTTGTTCTTAGTACAGGTGATGAATATTTTCATTAGACTGTGTTGAGAGTAGGGAATTTTCACATTTCAATAATTAGTTGCTAGTAATGCTTGACATTTATTGATATTTGTTTAAAATTGCTATATTTGCAATATTGAGCAAAAATACTTGAATATGTAAAAATATTGTTTTAATTTTTATACCAACTTTATGAATAGATAAGTTATTATCATTCTTTTCTTAGTTTATACCTAGGAACACTGAAGCTCACATATACTTGTGAACCAAATAGAGGTGGAGTTGTAAAGAAGGGAGCCATTATGTTAGCTTTAGTTTCAAAATGTAAATAATCTATTTAGAGACATGAAAGGCAACTGTTAGCATATTTCATCTAAAGAGGTGAGAAGAATAAAGAAAAAAAAAGAAAGAGGGAAAAATCTGATGAAATGGATCTAGAACTTTTTTGTTGTTGTTGTTACCGGGGATCAAACTCAGATCCTTGCACTTGCGAGGCAGGCGTCGGAACCACTGAGCTAAATCCCCAGCCCCATAAAATGGATCTAACAGCGATCACAGAATGTCTGTGCCTGGGTTACTGCTTGGCTTGAGGACTGTGAAAGGTGAAAGGGAGGACCCAGAAGGAGAGAGGCACAAAGAGAAAGGGAAGAGTCACATCAGCATTGCTATCCACAGAAAACTTCTTTGCAAACTTTAAAGAACTTGCAAAGGTTCTAGAGGAGTATTTTTGAGTCTCGCTATTCCCAAGCATTTGTATGTTTTATAAAACACCCAGAGTAATGGAAATATAAATAAAATTTTACGAAATGGTCTTAAATTTTGTGGCTTTTACTTTTTTTCCTCATTGCCTTTTTAGGTTTTGCTGAAACCTCTTATGCAAAATGTAAATGAGCACATGCATAGAAAGGTTTATAGAAATCTTAAAGTGCTATATCTTGGACCATGGCTCCAATGGAGCTCATGGGTCATGGTTTAAGAACTCCAAATTTATAATATTTTATTAAATAAGAGATGTCAAACCTTCTTTGGAATTATAAGAACTTCTATAATTTGTCTCTACCTACAAATGAACATGTTTTAACGTGTCCTTTTTTAAGAGAAGACCAATATTTTCCTAACTACCTAATTTATTTCTTACAAGTAAAATACATATCTAGTATTATATACATTGTTTTATTATTAGTTTCATACTAAATAAATCTTAGTATCAGTCTATATAGTATTAACTAAGTATTGAGAGGAAAAAAAATTGCAAACGTGACCATTAAGCATAGTCTTAAATTAATGCCGCCTAAGCTTGTTCTAAAGATTTATAACCAATAGCAAATACAAAGAATTATATATTTCTTTGCATGTCTAATTTTACAGTGGAATAAGCACAATGAATAAAATCCATTGAATGATTTAAAAAGATATGAGTTTCAGGAGCTTAGGGATTCAATTACTTATTTTTTTTTCTTCTCTCTGTAGATTCTGTACTTTTAAGTCCTAGTGACCCACATTGAATAAGGCAGATTAGTTTATTTTTCTCTGCCCCTACTTTGAAAAGATTTTGCAAAGTTAAATGACAAGTGTATAATTAAACCACTGGCCACACTTTCTCATAATTAATGGTACAATTTTTGTGGCATATAAGGTTTTGGTTGACTTTAAGTGAAAGTGATAGCATAGAACCAATTTTTTCTTCTGAGAGTTTGTCTAATTTCTTTTTCTAATTCATCTCTCCTAGGCTCAAACAGCAAAAATGCAACAAGAATTATCCTCCATCTTCAATGCCACACTCATAGTGGCACTCATATAGTGCTGTCCACAGAAATATTGTTATTTGTTTTTTACTCTTCTCATCTAAACTTCTTTCATAAATGAATTAATATATTCTTCATTAATTCACTCAAAAAGTAAGCAATCCAAGCCACCCAGGTGTTTGATTTAAGTAACTTGTAATGTAACAGGAATTTTTTAAGGAAATCTAAATGGCAACATAGAGCAATGATGGATACAGTTTCTAAGCATTTTTAAAGCAACTGACATGTATAGACTAAAATTTGAGGAGCAATTCATCATTGAAAATTATTCTTCTCTGAAGAATCTCTTTTTCTTTCTTCCTCATATTTTTTGCATGAATATATGTTGAGGATCTATTAAGTTAGATCACTGTTGCTGAAAATAAAGAGTTCTCAAATGTAATTTTTTCCCCTCTGGAGTATTTAACAAATTTTACTGTTTTGTGTGACATTACAGTCTCATATTTGTTTTTAATAATTTTTTCCACTGCTCTCAGAAACTGATTTGATAGACATAGCATTTTCATACTAAAGAAGGAAATATTTCTCGTATTTATTAGAAGTTTGTTAATTTAAATCTTGCATTTGGTTCTGGATTCCATGTTTATCTCATTGAATCACACTATGTCCTACAGTAATCAAACGGATTATCTACTACACACTTGTATGTCTAAAGGTAGTATTTCAGGTATAGAGACAAAATTTACCAAATTTTGTAATTTTTATGAAACACAAAAAATAAAACATGAAGATAGTATTACTTAGTTCTGCTTTTCTCTGTTTATATATGTTTGCTCTTTTAAAAAATTCTTAGTAAGTTTTTCACGTGTGAAAACAAGAACAGAAACTCAGACTCTTTTCTCTGAAATAAACCAGTTTTCAGCAATTGTGTTTTATGTTTGAATTGTTTAAGTTAAATTGCATGTCCCTGAAGTAGAGAATGGCCTTTGTTTATTTTTTATTTTTTACAGAGTAAATATCCGGTTCTTCTTCTATAAAACAATAAGAATGAAGTAAATTGAAATTGTATGAATGGTGCCAGGTAGACAGAAATGGTGTCAACATTCTCAGAGGTGTTGCGACAGTGTTTCCTAACAATCAGCCTCAGCATCTTTCTAGCATTTCAGAAAGCCTAATAGTAATGGAAGATAAGAAAGGGAGAAGTAAGACAGAGCAAGAAGACAGCACAGGTACGAGAAAATATTTTTTGAGATTAACCAGGAGTTACTTGAGCTAATACATCTATATGAAATGAAAGAAGGTATTTTAGCCATCAGGCGTATCCTTGTTTTTATTAGGTATTTTTACAAACGTCAGTTCAAATTCATACTAAAAAAATCTGTCTCCCAAAAGGTACACTTGTATATGTAATGTATTTATAGGAAAACTATAGATAGCTTGTGTTAGCTTTTCATTACTACAACAAATACCTGACATAATGAACTTCTAAGAAGAAAAGTTTCATCTTGGCTCATGGCTTCAGAAATTTCTGTCCACTGGCCTGTTGCTTTTGAATCTGTATTGAGGCAGTACATTATTGTGTTTTTTAAAAAATATGTCATATTCTTGAAATACAAGTTATGTGAGGAAAATGGCTCTCTCCCTCTTGCTTTGCTAGGATCTAATAGAATCCTGCAACATAGCAGTTAAAATAAATGAAAAGAAATTTGAAATAAAATAGTCTAAATCATATATTAGTTCAATGTTCCTAATAGAATATTAGTTACTAAGATCAGTGATATATTCTTTATATAAAGTGTGACACACAGTACATATTCAATAAGTAAATTGTATGAAAAAGAGAATTGAAATAAAATATATATGAACATCATTATCTTAATTAAGAGCTAGGACCCAAAACTTTAGAACCACTTCTTTAAAATTATTGAACTTTGTGACATGATTAGAATATAAGTTACACATACAAATATATCTTACAGCTGATAATAGACACTAAGTTCAACTGGAAGAGTAAGAAAACACAAAGAATGAAGAGAATGAAGTGGTATTATTTTTCTTATTAAATTCACCACATCTGTTGCTATTTGAGTTCGTTAATTATTTCCTAGAATAAATTTGTCATTAATATATACTTAGTTTAATTGGTATTTATTTGATTTCTCTAAGACACTCCAAATATTATAGAAAAAATTCAATAAACTCATTTCTTCTTTATAAAAACATGAAAATCTAAACAGTTCAAATATAAAAATGTAGTTAATTTATATTCTCAAAGGAGTAAGGGAAACTGACATTAAATATCATTATGTTTTCTAGTAAAATCTCCTAGCGTATTTAACTTTAAATCATCCCTGGTAATATTATAATTTAACTCTTCACATGATTTGTATTTCTATTTACTATTTTAGTCTTATTTATTTTAGGATTATTTAGTAGTACTGGTGAACAAGATAGGTATTTCCTGAGAATAAAAATTTATATTACTTATGCTACATATTCTTATCTGTAAAAATAAAGTAGAGATTTTAAGATAAAAATCCTCTATTTGTATTTTTACATTGTTTATCAATTTCCAAAGTAAAATTCAACAAAAATAATTGGCAAAGGGCTGGGTATTTTGTTTGTTTGTTTTGTTTTATTCTTCTCAGAAGGGTGTCCTTTGTGCCTCTGTCATAGTTTTTATCTCAAGAAGATATCTTTGAAATAAAAAACATCATTTTCATACAATTTTTAGTAATATTTTAGTTTTAGGAATGAATATTGAAATTAGGAATGAAATATTTAAATTGAAAATTTAATAGACTTTGCAAAGAATTTTGCAAGTAATTATCATGAAAATTATTCCATGTTTCTGGTTATAAATGCTTTTTATCACCTGGAAACATGTTTGGTTTAGATATAGAAATACATTAGGATCTAGATTTAGGTTCAGAATCAAATTTTTCATTCATTTATTTAGAGTAATTCAGGTATCAAAGGAACTAGTGACTTAACTGAATTGAGCCTCAGGTACCTTCTCCCTAAAGTGACCATAATGATGTCTACCTACTTTGTAGAATGAATAAGTAGGGTTAAAGCATCTATTATTGACCCAGTAACTAGCATTTAGTGAATATTACTTCCTTTGATGAACTTTTCTTCAGAATATTAAGAATTGGTGCCAGAATGACTGAGCTTTTATTATAATTCTATTGACAAGAAGTCTTGCTGTTCTGAAAACCATTTAAGTACTGTGTTATCTTTCTTGTTGGCAGAAGTAGAAGTTGGACTTCTTGGATCTCTTTGCCGTAATTTTCATCTCTACTTCTTTTACTACATAAGGTTATTTGAAAACAGGAGATTGTTCAATTACCACCAACAATTTAGACCTGCATCTGGACAATTTTATTACCCAAAAACCTTTGGTATTTTGTGGGTGCAAATTTTGTTAAGGGGCATCTATCATCTCCCATTTCCTGTGCTATTTATTTTACATATTTGCTCTCAATCTTCACAGCATGAAGACTCAAAATTTCAAACTCTTTCATTTCATGCTGGTTAGCATGGCAGCTCAAGTGAACTCTCACCTTATCACCGATATATTTGTAAAATAGGAACTGCTTGCCTTCCATTTTAACATGATTCATCGAATAACTTATCTCACACAAAATACATTATAATTAGTGCAGTCTAATTAGAAACATTATTGTAGTAATGAAATTCTATTCATTAGGACTAAGCTTAAATGTTAGTTTTAATTAATCAGTATTCACAAATTGTTTGAAATATTATAAAGATATCAAAGGAAAGCTAAATATGCTTATCCAATAATAGTGGCCATGATTCTTACACACTTAAAACTTTGAAAATGGTGAAGGTGTTATGAATTTGCTTCAGATTACATGACAATTTATTGATGAAGTGGACTCTCTTCTCATAGTGCCATTCCTCTAATAAATAATAATAATTTATTGCTATTGAATTTCAAGTTCATAAAATGCAACTAACATCTTTCTAGCTAACTCTTGAATGATCTCAGCTTTAACTAAGGAAATGAATACAATTTACACGTCCGCACATTCGGCTCTTATTCTGCAAGTTGGCATGCACGATTTTGTGTTCAGACCATGGTTCTTCTAATTGGTAAAATCATGAAACTATACACTGATGTTCAGGAGAACTATTTTCTGTAAAATATTCATTTTGCAAGTAGTAAATCTAAAATAATTTGTATATTTGCTTTCCTTCTAACTATAAAGATTTTAATATCTACTTATGTGCCAATATTGATTCATTATCCAAATACTAAAAGTAGCATGTGTATTAAAAGTTCTTTTACATCAGTCTCAAGCAGACATAGATAGTGATTCAGGAATGTCTTGAAGGTTAATGGATTGACCATGGTTAAAAAAATCATTAAATGTGCACAGCTATCAGGGTAACTGTCATCTTAACTTCTTTATAAAGCAATTTTGAAAACCATAAACACAATGCCCAGACAGCGATTTTAAGATAATAGAATTTTTATAAATGCTACCTAATCAATGTGAAATTTCATTTTAAGTACCTTGAAATGAGAAGAAATGCATGTCTAGGTTAACTTATAAAAAGCCACTTGTCAATAATGTTTTTATTATTTTTAAAGTTATATAAATGAGAACTCTGGCTTTTAAAGCTCTCAGATACTAAGTAAGCTGGCTTAAATTGTATATGAACATCTTTAAACAGTATATAAGCAGATGTATAATATTGGAAAAATGTTTAAAATATATCTTGCTAATTTTTGCTTTTCCTTTATTTTTACATTTGAACGTATGTTTTAAAAAGTATTTCAGTTTTTCCTTTCTATTAGCAACATCAATTTTTCTTCTTAACTGTAATTCAGTAATCATGAACAGAATTTTCTAAAGTGATATTTACATTATTATTACTATGAAAATTTTATGATTTTTAGAATAATGATTCTTTACAATTCTCATTTGCCATCCTACTAATTCTTGGAGTTACTTTGTAACAATGGACTTAGTTCCCACTCTTGATTCTCTTATTCTTACTTTTTAAAAAATGAGTCATCTTATTTTTAAAATGCATTAAAATTGTAATAAAATTATGGGAAATTTTTAGATATACTTCTATGGTATATCATGTGCTTTTAAATGTGTGTGTAATTAGTGCATTAGTGAAAGAAATTTCAGAAGCACATAACACAGATTTAGATCTTATCCACAATATTCTAAGGCTGGAAAACTCTTCAAAATTTAGATCTTTTTTAAAAATACATAAATCTAAATTGAGCACACACACACACACACAAACACACACCTGTGGTTTTACAGATTTTCTAGATTTAGAAGTCAAGTTTCAGAGTGAGTGAACATTTACATAAAATTAATATTTACATAATAGTTATTGTGAGCTGTGTAATGTTCTAAAGATATCATAGATACTTAATAGAGTAATTTATTTATGTGTAAAGCCAAATATGTAGCTATTTATCAGCAAAGCCAAAATTGGCATAAAAAACATATGTTGTGCACATTATCAGCCATTAAGATTATTCCTTTATATGGGGAAGAGTTATTTTGTAAGAGAAAGTGTTCATGAAGAAAATAGGATAAATAACTGGATTAGGAATCATAAAGTGGGGGGTTCTTCATATTTGCCACTCAATAGTTTAGGACCCTGGGATAGTTATTAAAAAACAATTACAAATACATGTAGATATGCATGAAAGACAGAGATTTCTCTAGCAGTTGCATATTACATAAATCTTTGTGGGTTTTGTATAAAGGTCAGAGTTCATATACAAAATGTGACAATTTAGTAGAATAGAATAATCTCTCTAACCTGACCCCCAATTAATTGATTAATGTTCTAGAATGTTTGAGACCCTTTTTTGTAAATCATTCTGAATGCTGTCCAGAATGGGGTCACACTGAATTCAGGACACTGTGGCCTGCATTACCTGTATACGTAAACATCCACAAGTAGAATGTTAGTGCTCACGAGCATGATGTTATTTTGTTACCAATCTGTTAATTTCTCTAATGATTCTACTGCAATTATTTGAGTTATTTTTATGTTAAGTTGTATGAAAATAGAGTGGAATATGAATGAAAATAAAGGGAATACAGTTTTATGAAGATTAAGTTATGAATTTGCTACAAAATTCTGCTGAGATTGGTAAGAGCAATTATATAAAAATAGAGAAAAAGCAAAAGATTGCAAAGGAATCTCTGTTCAAATTGGTGACACACACCTGTAATTCTAGCACTCTGGATTGTTGTGAATTCAAAACTAGCCTGGCTACATACTGAGTTCAATGGCAGCCTGAACTACATGAGACTCTGTCTAAAAAAGAAATCAAACAAAAGAGATTCCAAAAAGTAGAAGCAAAATTCATAGTTATTTTGGAATTTTTTGCAAGAAAGAAGCGGGAGGTTATTCTCACTGAACACAAAAGAAGGGGCTTGGCCTGGTATCAAAATCTGGGTGATTGCATGTACATTCCAAGTTAAAATAAAAATTTAAGGAATACATTCAGTATATTTAACCTATAAACCCTGAAAACTTTGATTGTGTGATTACCTTATATTAATATATAAATAATGTATGTCTGTTCAAACAAAATTAAGCTTATTGTTCTCTTTCAGCCTGTTCTTCATTTTTGAATGCATTTATTGTCAAATTTTTAATCACTGTATAAATACAATTCATATTGTGAAAAACAACTTTATCTTTAAAACTTTTAGAAATGGTCTGTTAATAATTTCTAACTGTAGAAATTTATACAGTGCTACTCATTGTGCCACAAGATACTTAACTCAATTTTGTGGTATTGGCTAGAACAAATTGAAATCTTGAAAAGTTTGGTCTCAATTGCATTTCCACAATGTAATAACATATGCATTCATAAGCACATACAGATAAGAGCAGAAGCACTGGATCTAATAATGGGCTTTTTGAAGTTTTTAGGCTAAAGATTATAATATCTTCTGAACTTAATATAACCCTTATGTATGCTTAATTTTTTGTTACAAATTACTGCATTTCTCTGAAATATAGAGAGGAAAGGGGCTTAGATTAGAATTATTTTATCTGAAACCTTCATTTTGTATTAATATAGCAATGTTAAAGTTATAGTAATTTAATTTGAAAAGCAAATCTCCAATAGATCATTTAAATATATTATCTAGGAATATGGAGACATAATTGGTTTCAGTGACAATATGCACAGATTTCTTTCCAGTGTTGAAAAGAACAATTTCTATAAATTTTATATGCAAATGCTATTGAAAAGTAACTAACCTGGATATCCAATGACTCGAATGCATCTAATTAGTTGATCTTTTAAAAATTTTATTTAAATAAAGGCAGATGATTTATGAGATAAATCAAGTTAAATTACTTTTTAACATCTTTTATACTACTAAAAACCTCTGATAACCTAGCTATCTATGGTTCTTTCTTCCTTTCTTTCTTCTTTCTTTCTTTCTTTCTTTCTTTCTTTCTTTCTTTCTTTCTTTCTTTCTTTCTTTCTTTCTTGTCTGTTACTTCTAAGGAGAATCAGCATATGCGTTAAAGAGTTCAGACTCATACTTCAATTCATGGATTTTTGGGCAAGGAATTTTTGAGGATCACTATGAAAGCTGACATTAGCATTTGTGACACATGCATTCAAAAAGAAGCATTTCAATTTTATATGCATCATCTTGGACTTCTGTGAAATTAATCCAAGTCAGAAAACAAGAGAAAAGATCAACAATTATTACACACTGATTCAGTGTTTTCTCACTTTGTAATTGATGGCCGTTGTATTTAGTGGTAATTTAGAAAGTTTCTTTTCATTGAAGAGAGGCAGAGATTAATGAGATTTTGCCAGTTTAGAAGGAAATCAATCAATCACGTAATTTTGCAGGCTATTATATTGTGCACAGTTTATTTTCTAGATGACCTAAATAGTTTTATTTGGGTTAATACCTACATATAAATATTTTCAGCATTGTAAATTTAAATATAACACTTGTATTCGTGCACTCTGTAATATTCTTTGTTTTATAGACATTTGCCAATTAACTATGTTTTTGCACAAGGCTTTTTTCAGTCCTCACTTTCATTCATGGGTTACTGTTATAAAATAAAATTGTACTGTCATTTATAATTTTCTGCTTTGATTAATGACACTCCAAAAGTTCTGAAACTTTCTAAATGAATTCAGAGGTCATTATCAATGAACAATAGTGCACAACATGTATCAACAAAGTAATCTTTCCAAAATACAGATGGACTGAAAAGAAAATAAAAAGTCAACCAATTCAAGGAAATGTGATGAAAATTTGTATATAATGCTTATAAACTCTCTTTGCACTCAATATCGGTTAACAAAAAGGAGAAAATAAAAACAAAATTAATAAACCAAAAGTAAATATCAAATATGCACCCATAGTAAATATGAATTGACACCAGATAAAACAGATAACAGAAATATTCTCTTCTTATTCTTAGTCTCTCATAGAAGTATAATTTTACATTTATGTGAAGTATTTACATTTTAGAAATGCTCTAGCTATCGCATTCTTATATGCTGCATTTGATTTCATAAAAATATTTTGAATTAAAGCTTTATTTTTTTAATTCACTGCCTTTGTGGAAATACACAAAAAAGCATTGATAGAACAATGGCATCTTTTTATGAATTGTGTATCACTGTTAATGGAATGGGTTAACGATTTTTAACTCCTTTTCATTTTTACTGTAAAAAAAAGATACATTCAAAAGATACTCTGAATACAGTTCACAGTGAGGCTTCATTTTCACATTGCCACAGATAAACTGGGCCCTAACTATCCTATATGACTATTGAAAGTGGAAATCATATAGGTCCTGGAAAACCAGCTCAATTTTATTCAATGTAACTATCATTATTTTGTATCAAGTTTTTCTATTACCATCAACTGCTCATTCATCACAAAAGTATCAGGCAGATGTCCCAGGCATCTGCAATCAAACTTTCCCACGCACCCTGTAAGAACTATAATAATAATATTACTTCCTACATTATATGTACTATTTGTATATTCGATTAAATAAACCAATGCTTTATTTCTTTTCTTTTCTGCAATTGCCAGACAGTATATTGCCAAGCAAGAATTCCAGGGTTCAGTTTTCATTTTCAACAAAACTATTATATAGTTGTAAGAATATTCATTAGTACTAAGAAAGCAATATGCTGTTAGACATTTAGAACAATGCAAATGTTGTTTTCATTTACATTGAAAAATTAACTTCACTTAATCCAGTCTTTTAGTCGCACAGCTGTGATGATGGGAATCACTTTCTTTCATACAGTGATTCAATGATTTCCTTTTCTTTTGGGAAATACTCCAAAACATTTTCCGTTTCCTATGACTTATGTGACTCCCTTTTACCTCTCCAATATTACCGCAATCCTCTGGCTTCTTTTTTCCTCTATGAATTGCATCTCTTCTGGGTTCCAATTATTTATTCAAACATGTAACATTGCTTCTGACTTTTGGACATTTTGACATACTAGCCTTTGTCTGGAACTCTATCTTCCACTACCTTTTTTTTCTGCCTATCATCAAATCTCATTGAAAATAAGATTCCAAGTGTTCTTTTGTTATACCCATTCTCAGCACTGTATCTCTCCCTCCTAATACAGTTTCAGCTGGTAATAGTTAGTGATTGTTTGATATCTGCTTCCAATTGGCTGCTATTCCCTTGTAGAGAACATTTCCTGCTATATTACAAAGCAAGTAAACTACAAAGGTTTGCACATAGTAGGCACTTTCCGAAAGTATATGGAGTTGTATTAAAATTAAATATATGTTTATTAGATACAGATATTGTAACATTATCATATATATATATATATATATATATATATATATATATGGAGAGAGATAGAGAGATAGCTTTGGGATTTGATTTGGATTTAATTTTTATTTCTATGATGTTTCTGTCCTCTGACCCTTATCTATAATTAGGAGGCATGAAAGAAGTTATGTATGATTCAAAGCCAATGGATTTACAGCGGTGTTTCTGACTTGGTTTTTCCCCATTATTTAACTGTGAAATACTTTCAATATTTGTTTTCCTAATTATTCCCACACTGTGAAGTTTTATTGCTATATATCTACTATAAATCTCTTTAAGTATGAAAGCATTTTAGGGAGGCATCATTATATGATGTCTAAAAATTTGAAGTCCTCAATAATGAGTTTTTAACTCTTGGGGTGATATTGTCTCTTTTGACATGTGTGATTTGCCTCTATGTTCCACCTGGATCTACAGTCATCTATCAATCTCTGAATCTATCCATCCATCACCTATCACCTAACTTAATCTAAAGAGAAAAATAGAGACAGAGACAAAACAGACTGGGAATGCCCAATTACATTCTTCTTGTTGTGCTGGTTTAGCTGTTTTTTGCAGAATATTTTCCTGTTGCCATATCTGTCTCAGAGTTTTGATCTGCCTTAAGACTTCGAACAAAGAGAGCATCCTCCTTCCTGATTGCTGTGTTGGTGTCCTGGTTATTACACATGTTACTGAGAGTTAAAAAAACATTAATTTCTATGAAAATATTAAAGTCTGAATGTATTGTAATTGTAGATTTTCACACTTTATGTTTACCATAGTTATAGTTTTATTCATGTCAGTTTCCAAATGAAATGTTTTAAGTGTTCCCAACTGGAATTAATTTTCTAATTACTTTCAAAGCTGTATCAGAGTCGAGGCTTTGAAAGCTATTGGTGGTATGATCTATTCAGTTCTCACAGGCAGCTCAAAAAATAACTCCGTATGGGAAAACATTTCAGGTGCAGGGAAAACCATGGTCTTGCGTGAGCAGCTGCAGAGAGAATGGGATTGCAGCCCTATTTCTTGCTTTCTCTGGCTTTTATTAGTCTACAGAGTGCTTAGAAACAAATGGCAGAGGTTTGCTCAGAACATTTTATAGTGCCTCTAGGGAGTGCAGCCTTGTTAAATCTAGTTGCAGTGGCGGTTGTCATTTAAATACAATAGTACAACATGTTATGACACAGAAGGTGGGTAGCTTGTAAAGCGGGATGATCAAAGAAGCTTCAATTATGATGGCAACTCTAAGAGACACTTCCCATTCGTCTTATTTTTTCTCATTTGCCCAGCAGGCACTAAAAAACTATCTGCCTAACAATAGTTTGGTCCAGACAAACTGTCAATTTACATGGTTTAGCTGACAATTCTTGCTTGTCATCATTCATTAGCTGTTGTCCTCAGTGGAGCTATGCAATACCACATTGGCTTCAAAAGCAAACAGGCATTAGTTACAGAAAAATTGAGAGAAATTTCCAAGTGTTCCCAGTGCCCTTCTTCCAAGCTAAACATTAAACCTCAGGGACCATGCTATTCCATTTTGCTCCTGTAGCAGTCCTCTGCTCCAGCCCAATGGATGCATTCACAGCTTCTATCTTGATGGGAACAGCTGGCACTCACTATGCTGGCAGGCACTGTGGTTTAAGGCTTCACCTCATTTATTCTCACACCAACCATGTGATATAGGTGCCATCATTCTGTTTTTACAGATGAGGAAACAGGATATGAAGTGAGTTGTTCTTGAGTGAGAGTGAATTGACAGGAAATGGTAGGTCACAAGTTTAATATCACAGGGTATGCATACAAAGCCTACCAGCTTAAACTTTACCATGAATTGCATTTCCCTGATCAATATTGTAAAGCTAAACTAATCACTTTTCTCTCTAGTTGCCATCTAATGAAATTTTAGCCATCACACAACTTTAAATTTAAGCTTGTTTCTTACACAAAGTGCCTCAAAAAGGAATACAGTGATATTTTAAGTACAGAAACTGCTATGAAACATTTATAAAAAATGACTTACCAACGTCATTCTGTACATTATTTAACTTTTCAAGATTCTATTCCTTGATTCTATATTTTATCATGTCTAAGCAGATATGAGCTTATTGGGGGAGGGACCATTTTTATATTTCCAGTATTTATTTAATAATGATTAGTGCAATACTTTCCACACAGTTTGAAGTATAAACATTTTTTAAGTTAATTTTTGTAGTCATAACTGGGGAAGATCTGTAGTTTTCAAACATCCCAAGAAAACAAATGAAAGTTTAGTCTTTCACTAGCCTCTTACATTCTAGTTGCTTAAGAGTATTATATTTTAATTACAACTCTATACCTGCTACTTTCTGGAAAATTTGTCATTTCTCTTTTAGTTTCCTACTGCTATAACTTTACTTATCAATATATGAAAAAACACTTGAAAATATTTGCAAAAACTATAAAATATCTTGGAAAATTCCTTTGATAAGTCAAACCTAAAGTCCTGCCATATAGCCATACAAATATGAGAAGCAATAGAAGAATTTCCAGCAGCAATCAAATGGTTATTGACTTAGTAAATTCAGTTGTTTTTACCTCTCAGGTACATAAAATTATTTCTCTGTTTGTTCCTTGGAAGTTATTTTATTGTTTTCTTTCTTGTTTTCCATATATATATATATATATATATATATATATATACATATATATATATAAAACATAATTTTTATATGTATAAAACATTTTGAAGTTAGATAAAGGTGTCCTACATAGCAGCATCATGAAGGTTATGACTCTGTAGAAAGAAAAACCGTGGCTATATAACATAATGATGGATAAGACCACAAAATTTTGTAGGGCATTCTAGAATCCAAAATGGACAAGTCCCAAGATTAAAGATGGAGATATGGTTTCCAAGTTACATTTAAAAAGCTGTAACCCTTAATAAGAAATTGAACTTTTTAAACCATAGTACCTTATCTGTTAATTTAGTTAGAATGCCTATTATATATACACTGTACTTAAATGTTTATGTCCCTAATCATTAATATTACATGATTATAATCATCACTATCACTCCACATTATACTTTTTCAAAGTAATTTTTGAGAATTATTATGGAGAAATAAAATGTGATTGCAAAACTAAACTATTGACTTAAAGTGTTCACAGCTACTCTTCAGTAACTGTTAACAAGTCATATATACACATGTATAGATATACTTTCAATATCTACTTTTATCATTTATATTTTTAGAGAGTAGTTATAATTAATTTTTTTATTGTAGTAGGAATCCTTGAAAGTAGAAGTTCTCAACTCCTTGAACAAATTTAAAACAAGAATTTTCTATGAAATCCTGCTTTGTTAGAGAGTATGTATTATATGTGATTTGGTATAAATTTTTGCCTGGAAACAAGTATAATCCCAACAAAAATACTATAAAAAGAAGAGAAAGGGTTTTATTTCTTACATACACTCAGTCTCAAATAATTTCTATCTTATGTGAACATATTTCCTTTAAAATCATATCATTGATTATATTTATATTAAGAAAATAATTATTCTTCATATCATATCTAAGAAATAAATTCTGATAGATCTAATCATGAAACTTTGAGGTATACTTCATTTATTTGCAGATATTTCTCTTTTAAATTCAACCCATGTTTACTTCAGTGAAACTTACTGTAGTCTTCTAAATCAATATGCAAAACTACATAACTGTAAGGTGATTGGTTTACTTAATACCTTAAGGTCATGCCATCAATTCAGTAATATTTGAAGTTGTTGGAAGAGGACGTTTCATATTCTTAACCCATATGTCAATAAAGGTTTGCAACTAAAGTAATGATTTAATGCCAAATTCTCCATATGTTCAAAATAGTTGGACAAAATAGATATTATGTACTTTTTAGAAAATGTACAATGATTTTATGTACTATTTCTATGTTAGTGAAAATGCAAGGTGGTAAGATACAACTTTTCACATTCACAACCAAGTAAATACTTTGCTAAGTAAATAATTTGATAAGTAGCAAACACAGGAGTTGAAATAGACACTTCTTTGTTTTAAAGTCCTCATTCTTTCCTTCAAAGGCAGAATTCCCAGGCAGGGCACAAGACCAGCAAATGAACATCACTAGGTTTATAAAAATTCTCAGCAATACAGATTGTCAAAGTTTTAATTATAACTTCCAAACTTAACTCTGAGAAGAAGACTGAATATAGAGAAATGGAAATTTTATAAAAGACTACTCAGAAGAAAACATCTTGGTCCTACTTTTATCCAGAAAAAGACATATAGATTGATCACATACAGTAAGATTAGACAGTGTTTAGGTACTCGCAAGGCAAACTATGTTAACCCATGAAAAGTAGCGTTATTACAGGAAAAGCAGGTGTTAGCTTGTGAGTTAGTCCCACAAAATGGGCTTTGTTTATATGGACAAACTAAATAATATGTCTTATTTAAACTCAGAAATATTAGGAATTGAATAAATGATTACATTCTTATATTACTTTCAGATTTTTTGACAGTTTTTTTTCACTCACCAACATTTGAAAATAAAGTGACTAGTCATAAAATCTTCTGTTATATTAATGTCATTTGGTCTATTTTCCTTTATGTTTTGTCATAGTAATTTTTTCCAGATCCTGAACATGGATTTCTTGTGAACTCCTTTGTTATTATGTCTTTAGATGTTCTCAAATTTTGCACATAATTTACACTTGTCATTTTGTATTGAGCTCTCTTACCTGGTTTTATGTCTTTTCTACATTCTAGACGTAAATTTCCAGTACCACTTGGTCATGCACAACTATAAACTCTATTGATTTCTACAACTTCAATTTCTACTACTTGCTCAACATATTTTGAATGAATTAATAGATAGGCAAACTCAAATAAAGCCACACATTTTTTACCCCTTGCTCCCTAATTTTTGTCACTTAATTCCTATATGTAAATACTGATCACGTTTGTTCCAAAATAAACTGCTAAATGAAATTTCAAAATTTCCTATACTTTTCCCCTGTTGACTTTCCTGCTTCTTCTTGCCTATACTGTAGTTATAGAGGACAAAGTTCAAACATTTTAAATTTGAAACAAAGGCTATGTGGAATTTAGTGTTGTTCTTTTCTGCCTGGGAAACTTGGCCCATGCTTTCCTTTCTCTCCAATGGTATTATATTGCTAAATTCCCAAAGTCTTTCTTTCAAATGCACCTACTACAGAGGTCTTTTCTAACATGTGTGTGCTTATCAACTATATTAATCTTTCATGTTTTCATCTCTTAAGACATCCATTACATAAAATGTGTTTTATAACTGTTTGGGTCCTTGCTTTTATTCCTGCTTTTATTTATTATCTTGCTTCATCATCCTGTTCTACTAGAAATGTCAGAAGCTTGGTGCCTACATCCCATTGTTCTACCTTATCAATGAAGTTTTTCAGCATTGTAATGACTAAATTATTTAGATTATGTGTACCAAACTCCTTTTTAGTTTTGATGAAGAGGGACCACTTTAGGGATATCTGTTTAGGTCTCTTAAATAAAAGTGCTTTAAAGAGCATGTAAGTACAATTGTACACAGTGTTATTATCTCTTCCTCATAAATATATAAGCAAAAGTCTCATTAATTTGTAACTAAAAACTGATGTATATAATCATTGAGTCAAAAAATAGTTTGCAAGAGGTATCCTTCTTTATAATGTGGTTTTGCATTAATTTCCTAACCATAAAGTTCCTTACCTAATCTAATTCAGTTTATTATTGTTACGGAAGCCACCTTCCAAAAGTAATTAACACTGGAAATTTAATCATCAACAACAATAAATATACCTGTTTTACATTTATGTAGCATTTGTGTATTTTCAAAACATTTTCTCAGCTATTACCTCATTTCAGCCTCTTAATAGCCCTTTGAGATATATATATATATATATATATATATATATACAAATTAATTGTAACTACATGTATTTTGATTTTGGATCATATAGTTAATGTGCTCCTTTAGAAATGTATTAGTTATACAAAATATGTTATCTATGGTGCTGTATGGGAAAAAAAATCTAAGATCATTCAAAAATTAAGATACGGTTCCACTGAAAGGCAATAGACTGAATGGACATTCTCAAGTGTATTAAGGATGTTACAAAATAAACCCTTATTAAGGAAACATACGTATGTATCTAGCCAAGAATATATGCAGCCTTTATGAATTCAGCTTGCACTGTACACTACAAAATTTTATTTTATAATATGAACTTTATTTTTTCAGGAATTCCAGCACCTTTAAAAGTTACTTACAACAAAACAAAACAAAAAGACTTATACAGCCCTCTAGTGTTCCAAAGTAGAGACCCCCCAGTACAAAATACATTAAAGCATGGCTAAACTCACTTTTCCATCTACCTCTTTTAATGTGAAATCAGTGGTGACAATACGACTGCCAGGAGGACATACTGGACAAACTACTCAAATTACAGCATTGGCAGTGTGAACTGAACTCTTCTCACTCATCACTAGCGAATGAATGCTAAGTACATGCTAGCATAGAAACTGCCTTCCTAGGGGGAAAATGTTCAGATAAATCAATTTTTTTCAGGTAAAAATTAATTTGCTGTGTACTTCTTTAAACAGCTGACTGAAGAGTTTATTATGCTTGATTACAGGCCTTCAGCAATAGTTATTGGTTCCTTTTCTTTCTCTCCCTCTCTCTCCATGAATTTCCATTGACAGAGCCTACAGCTAATTCTCAGCAATCATATAAAACCTGACACTGCTAAAAAAAATTAACCTCAAAAGGTGTCTTGAAGTGCTGCTTTTCAAATCAAATTTTAATAGACAACTGCAAGCTGAGAGCATATTCTTTATAATTTTATCACTAAGCAAGAGTCACAAGCTGTCCCTGGTCTGCAGATGGAGCTGTTGACAAAACAGTGCTATTCACTTGAGAAAAAGCAAGTCACAGACTGGACTTTCATTGAATTTTCCTTCCTTCCTTCTCCCTTCCTTCCTTCTCTCCCTTCCTTCCTTCCTTCCTTCCTTCCTTCCTTCCTTCCTTCCTTCCTTCCTTCCTTCTCTCCTTCCTTCCTTGCTTTTTCTTTCTTTTTTTGGTGAGTGCTGTGCCTAATGATATATCCTAAGTATTATCTTTTCAATTCAAAGAAATCCATTCTTTGAAAATTAAACACAGATAAAAAATCCTGAATAAATTGGCTGTGGAACGGGACCACATAAAATCTACACAAATAAACGTAGAGATACAGGCTAGTGAAAGTGGCCTGTATTCTTGCACAGAAATAAATCAGATAAGTAACAATTGTAAACAATGTATTTGTTCCTTCTAAATGAACATGGAATGCAAAATCATTTAATATTTCATGATCAATCTATATTTTTCTTGATGGGATACAATAATTTTTATTCTGGCACATATTCCAGCATCATAGTATAGCAGATAGTTGGTAAGTGATTTAAGAAAATCTAAATATGCAACAGGTAAAATAGAATTATCTAATATCAATTTGGAAGAAAATTTTGTGATTATCCAGATAAAGTTTAATAGATTCTGAAATTTGAGAGAGACTTCAGTGATCATTCATTTATTCTTTAAATATAGATGTAGTTTATGTGAACAGTTAGATTTCCTTGGTATTAGGGTAAATGAATGAATCATCTCAGCTACCTCCTGCTTTCAAGAAGCTTCTATTTAAGGAATCTATCAGACACATCAAAAACTTTAGAAAAGAGTAAAAGGCTAAGGAAACAAAAGGAAAGTTTCCCACCATAAGTACTACTGGTTATGTCAGAAAAGGAAATTTTGAAAGCCACTTAAGCTGAAGTTTCAAGGTGACCTAAGGAAAATTTCACTTTTCTACAGAAGTGAAAACCAAGTTGGCAAAATATTGCAGCTGATAAGTGTCAAAAACAGGGTCAAAAATGAGTTTCACTGCTTTTTTTTTCTCAAATTCTTCCCAAACAATAAACATTTCTAGGTGAAGTATATATTGGTATCTGCTCAGAATGGGATTAAGTCAGTCCATATTCTGGCTTGATGCTAGCATGCAGGCAAGACCTCTGTCCTCCACAGAATCTCATAAACTACATCAGGTGTCTTACGGACTTGGGCTTCAGACTTAGTGCTCAAAGGCTTTGATTTTTTTCAGCGTTTTCTTAGGTTGTACATAACTTATTTGGCTTATATTTAAATAGGTGTGAAGTGCTGTGCATGTTTATTAACATATCTAGAATAACAAAACACTGACTCCTTGTCAGTATGGAGTGGTTAAAATGTGCTAATTAATACCTGCTCCTGTGGATTGTAAAAATATTCATTGCCTTCTATTTTGTTAATGTGGGATTAAAATTTTTTAAAGGTCTTTTACATCATTTTCCTAATTATCTTAGTATTTTATGTGGTAAGCAATAGAAGAAATTTAAAAATAGATGCTTCTGCATCTGAAAATTACTATAATATCTGTCTTGATTTCTCAGAAGAAAAATAAACTTAATCATTATAATCATCATAGGGAAAATAAACCCACATATTTTATACTAATTGAAATTAAAATCCTTGTGAAAGGAATAAGAACGAGAGAAAAAAGGATACGCATTATGTATGTTAAATATACTGAATGCCATAAAGTACTAAAAATATAATAATTATACTTTTTAAAAATTTCATATTATAATCATACTACTTGACATCATAGTAACTTTATTTCCTATCCTCAAAAAGATATTCATTAATTATCTTCATTAAAAAGAAACACACTTCAAAATAAAAGTAAGCTTTTCCCCTGGAGGAGAACGGGTGCTGTGCCACTAGTATAAACCTGGACAATATTTGGTGCAAGGACAAAGTGTACGAAATATGTTATCATTTATTCAAAACTCTGGCTAGGTCACATTGATCTGTGGAGCATTGTGCCTCTGAATTCTGTTTATAACTCTACTCATTGCTGCCCAAATCAAGAGCAAGTACACTAAATAATATTCAACAACATCAAAGTTTATTTTATGCAAGACTTCACATGCAACAGAGTAATTTCATCAGTATTTTATTAATCTTTTAAGTAGTAACTTTGAATGACACTTCATTTAGCCTTGAAGGAAGTTTAAAACTATAGCTATATTAACAATGCATAGCATGTTTGAATTTCAGGTAAAAATGTTTCCATGATCATCATATATATTATTGAAAAGTAAAGAAACATTTCTTAATTTTGTTGTGTTGGAAGTATATTTGGTTTTGAAGATTTTTATATAATTCATTTTTTTTATCTGCAGTAAAACATTCAAAGAGTAGTTGAGATAAAATGATATTGTGTCCACTCTACAGCTATTGACTAAAGTTTCTAGAAAGTAACAATAAAAGAAAAGTGTTCTAAAACTTAATTCTGTTCTATAAGATATTTCTTGATAATTCCAAGACAGCCAATGTAATATTGGAAATGTAATATTGGTTTATACAATACTAAGACATAACTGTCCATTTAGTTGAATCCATTTAATCTGATTCAACTTTAGGGATTATAAAATGTTTTATGAAAATGTGCTTATTTATGGTATAATGACATAACTTAGATATTGTAGGTTTCACTTACATTTAATATTACCTTCATGTTTGTTGTAATATACTTGTCATGATATTATTATGTACAGATAAACAACCATGTATAATCTTTCATTAAGGAGAGTAGAGTTCTACACTGGTAACTATCACCAGATTGTCCCCAACATGACACTGTAGTGTACTGAATACATTTAGCAATAACAAAGAATCCACGATTTACAAACCTGCTTACAGTACAAGTTACTAAGTATTAAACAATAAGTGGTACTAATAACATGTAATGTGAAAACTCAAAAGAAATCAACCTCTTTTTTATGGATTTAATGAATGTTTTGAGGAAATTTAAGGTAGTGTACTATTTAAAGTACATTTATCCAGATAGTAAGAGGCACAAATTCTAATCCAGATTCTACTGATGACTATTCCACCTTATCAAAAGGTAATTATTATGCATTAATTTCTTTATCTTTATTTGGAGCATCAACAATTTTAGGCTTATATCACAGAACTGTGGTATTATACTTGTTTTCATAAACTTAATAGACTTAAGAGTGCCAGTTTTCATTCAAATATGTATTGATTTTGTTATTTCGTTCAGTAAGCTTTTTATATTATACTAAATATTCACTTACGATGTCTATAGCTTTTGCAGACTGAAATAAAAGGGATTTGTATGAAGCTATAAATAATTGATTGAATAATTACAAATATACATTTATTTGTAAAAATTGTTTAGAAAAAGCATAATTTAGACTTATTAATTTTTTATTTACGTAAATTTTAATTTTAAGAATTATACTGAGATTTCCATGTATAAACTTTTTTCATTAACAAATGAGAGTGTTTTATCAGGTTTTATATTTTTCCCAAGTTTATATAGAATTGTGTCGTTCTAAACATAGATATGTGATCTGTCTATGTGATAAAGATAAATACATTATAAAATGGGTCTGGATAAGGGGATTTAGCTCAGTGGCACCATGCCTGCCTTGCAAGTGCAAAGTCCTGAGTTCGACCCCTGGTACTGAAAAAATAAAAAGGGTCTGGTTAATTAATCTTAATATCAGTAACATGAAACAAAAGTGGTGGTTAAGAAACTGAGCTTCCACCTGGAAGACAGGTTTACATGCCAAATGGCAAGCTCCAGGTAACAGGTTTTGAAGGGAGAGTAGAACATATTGACATGTCTCTAGCCACACATTACCTCACAACAATAAGGTTAAAATACAAAGGAAATTAAAAAGAAAAAAAAGTTGATTTTGCAGGTGGCATTTGGCAGTCCTGCTGCTTAGAGTATAGAATATTCCCATAGGGATATCTTATCTGAGAAATCTAGTTAATGTCCTGTTGTTTTCAAAATGCTTTTATACCGTCACTTGAAAATATTCTATAAATGCACAAAGTCATCTGTGGGTGACATTGCAACTCAAAGCTGAAAGGATTGCATCTGAACTTCCATAATGGATGTCTGTAATAAAATCTTGTACATAATGTGATTTCAAGAAATGCATTACCAAAAGCATAAACACCTTGTTAATAGTGGCTGTGCACACCATTGGCCTAAGGGGCTGTCAGATAATCAACCTAAACTAAAATATCAGAAAACAACTGAGTGGGTTGCAGGCAAGTTAATTTATAAGGTCAGTTAAGGGAAAAACATTATCACACAACTGAAGTTGCATTTACTCCTCAAGAGAGTATTTTGGTTTATATTGATTGCATCAGGGACACCCTCAGGTGATGGCAGGCATTAATTTGTGGTTACTTTCACATGAATGCAACAGTAGGTTGAAATATGGCCCATACAGGAAAATAAAATCACTGTCAAAACCTGGAATAGCTCTGTGATAACTAATGAATTTAAAGAAATGTTTTAGGACATATATTGGTGAAATTTAATAGCCAACTGGATATATATATATATATATATATATATATATATATATATATATATATGTCCTATGCCATAGATTTTAGAAGCTTCTCCATCTTAACAAATGTTTGTCATTCATCCTTGCATAACTATCACTTTAGACAATGTAAAACATATTGGAGGGGCTCAATTAGTATTTGTTAAATTGGCTATATATTTTTGATGATTACATACTTGCATAAATAGTCACTAGTTGTGTGAAAGCTTTTTAAATCTGGAAACTAAAATATGATGGTTCTAGTTTATATAACTAAATATACAATTTAAGTCATACAATATATCCCATTTTTAATCTAAGTTCCTCCAGCTGCAGATGAAATGAAAACTGGGTGTATTATCTGCTATATCCCTAAGAGTGGGATATTTAAAATTACCTGTCAACAAATTCATATCATGTAACTGTATTTTTGATTCATGTAACAATACACCTTCTCAGTTAGCAATTGCTTTGGATATACTTGCTAGCTTTGGAAACTGTTTTGGTTATTAAGCCACTGTATGTCAATCCAAATTCAGTCTCTTTCTTAGGATACTGAGACTGAACTATGTAAATACTGGTCCCTCCTTAGTTTCTGCCATAATGAGACACTAGCAGCCTGGAGGAGGAAGACATCTTTTCATTTGTTTACCTGTTTACCTGGCTCTAACTGGTATTGTACTTCCTGGAGGTGCTATGAAGACAGAACCTCTACCTTGGAGAAAAGGATATTTGTGTCAGCTCCTGATCATGTCAACCAGGTAATAGTATTTTGCTCAGATTGTGGTACTTGGTTCTAGTAACAATTATTTCTAGATTTGAGCTTCTTTCTATACTTCCAGACATGCACTATCTCATAAGATGCACTATTAATGTCATATCTTTAACCTCACAGGCCCTGCTGCTGAGCTACTATAGTTAATTGCATCTCTGTTAAGACTCTGACCTGCAAGCTTTGGATTATCTCTGGCTAGGGAGGCTCTTCTCTGAAATCAGGTCCCCCTGCACTGGTGGTCCCTCCATGCTCCCAGGTTAGGACACTTTCTTCTCTTTGCTCTCAGCCTTAAAGATCTCTTTGTTCCCAGCAGTTTCTGTGTCAATGTTCCCACAGTGTACCCTTACCACTTTGTCCTTTTAGTCTTCCAATATGTCTTTAGTCATTTCTTTACATGAAAACTCTGTTAAAATACTCAATATGACTTCTCTTTTCCTAACTGGATCCTTTTCATTTTCTATAAGTTTTAGTTCCATTAAAATATTTCTTAATTGATTGCAATATAAATACAAAAACACAAACAAAAAAGCCATGGCATTGCTAATGCCTTTAACTGAGCTTTAATGGGAGATTAAAGGTAGTCCAAATAATGTTAGTGTAATTATTACATTATTATATGTGGTATCTTATTCTCATGACCATTTGAATATTTTTCTAGGTAATTAAATAATCGATATCATGGTTTACATTCTGAGAATAAATATTAAGAAGTAATTAGTACATAATTTTCTTTGCATTATTAGTCATTATAATTGCATTTATCATGACTCCAAAAATATGAACATAATGAAGAATCAGAATAGATTTAGCTAGTTATCTGTCTTAGATTTTGAAAATCTTTATTATATTGAAAATTATATGAACTCATGAATTATGTTTGGTGATTTGAAAGCAGTACATTATATGCTGATTAAAATTCACTGGTAATTAGAATTATGCTACAGGTGACATGTGAATATTGTAGATTTTTAAAAAATCATTTTTCTGAGACTAACCCTGAAGAAAGGGAGTAATAATTTTAAATTGCACAAAATTAATGATCACTGAAACTTCATTATGTTACAACAATATTTCACTAATCATTGTTTTGCTCTTCTAATAAGTATTCATATTTTGTTATAAGAAAAACAATGAAATATTAATCTCTGCTTTTTATTCATGAAAACACATTTATTTTTAAAAGAAGTAAGGAAACACTTAAAATAATTTCCTTATTTATAACAATGTGAAGCAAAATAAATATTCTATAAACTTCCTGTAAATAAAAACACATTATGCCTCATTCATTCACTGATGCTTCCATTATATGTCTACACAAACCATCACTCTTGTTAGGCAGTATAATTAACTTTCTAACGGCAAAACTAGATTGTTCTAGGACGATGCTTTACTGATACACTATGCAATTCTCCTTTTGTGCAGGTAAATGTTTGTAGTCACATTATTTTACTTCTAATCTAATGCAAGCCTCTATTTTTTCTACTGAAGAAGAAATTGTACTGGTCATATGGGCAGATAGGACTTGTGTGGCTAAGAGCTACCACTTAGCCTAGATCTCTAAGTAGATGACAAAGACTTTGACGATTCATAGACAAATAAATCTGTAGTAACAAAACATACAAGATCGAAAACTGGGCTTAGTGCTGGTATGTTTGGCAACTTTTGTCACATCAAGCTTCCTTGATTATCAGGTTTTTTTACTTGTAAAATAAAGTTTGAACCACAGATGTTTCTGGGCTCACCAAATAGAAGGGGCCTTTACAAACCACAGAGCAGAATTTTGCTCTTGGCTCCAGAACTAATTATCTGAGTGACGGGCAACCTATCAATCTCAGTATCAGTTTCTTCATCAGTGAAACAGGCATTATAGATTCAATGCAACATACTATAGAGTCCCATGCACATAAAAATCCTCTATACTTCCACTTTATTTCTAGTTCTTTTTTTTTTTTTTTTTTTTTTGGTACCGGGGATCGAACTCTGGTCCTTGCGCTTGCGCAGCAGGCAGCGAAACCGCTGAGCTAAATCCCCGGCCCCTACATTTCTAGTTCTAATATTCATTATCAACATATATTTTAATTATATATTTTAGATACAGTAGTTTCTCTTCTAATTATTATTTGTTAAATTTTTCCTTCAAGATTTTGGAGGGCCCCAATATATTTATTTTATTTTCTAAAAAAGAGAAAATTAGATGATTTTAAGCTCTGTTCTTGGAAATGAGAAATGAATAATAACTTTAAAATATTAATATCAGCAGTGTCCATCCATGATTTTGCAGATTTTTCTGAAATCTACCTACTTTTACAAAAAATGAGAGGGAAAGTAATACAGCTGAATAGCAATTCTTCAATTTTAACCTTTTACATCAAAATTAAAGAGCAGGGTAACAGCAGGAGAGAAAAGTGATGACTCTCACATTGCTAAAGAGAATATGTCTTATAAAGTTGAATTGTTGGAGCATGATGGACAAAACTCTGCAATGCAATATTTCAAATTTCTCTGACAATATTTGGAATAACTAAAATAATAGCACTAACATCATTTTTAATGTAAGTTGTCATTAAAGGAAGTTTTCTCAACAGAAATATTATTGACATTTTTAATAAGGTAATACTGTATTTTGTTTATGAGAGAGGATGTTGTCCTCTATATTGTAGAATGTTTAGCAGTATTTCTGACTTCTACCCTACAGATTCCAAACAGAATTACCACCTTTAGTCATAACACTGAAAAATAACTCATTAAATTGGTGGTTTCTAAGAACACCAAGTACAGAATTATCCTGTGATTCTATATTCATATTTTCTTATATATACTCCAAAGAACTGACAGCAGTGACTCAAACATATTTTTAGTATCATTTTAACAATAGCCAAAAGATGGAAAAAACCCAAATGTTTATGTACAAATGATTGGTAAACAATATGTGATATATACAAAATATTATCTAGCCTTAACATTTCTGATGTAGCTATAGTATAAATGAATCTTAAAACTTTATGTCATATGTTAAGTAAAATACACCAGATACAAACGGAAAAATACTATATGATTCTACTAGTATAATATACCTAAAAAAAAAAAAAAAAAACTCCTAGAGAAAATAGCATGGATGTTTCCAGTACTAGTGAAGAGGAAAGAATAGAAAGATATTATTTAATAAGTAGGGAGTTTAGTATGAGGACAAATATGAAGGTCTAAACAAGGGCTTTACCCCTGAGCCACAACCCTGCCCATTGGTGGTAGTTAATGATGATAATTATACAACCGTGTAACTACTATGAACAGCTAACTGTAATAAAATGTTTGTATAGTAATTGTATAGATCTGGACATTGCCAAATGTCTTAGGAGGAATGTATAGAGGGGATCAAATAACATGATTGACAATTACATGTTTAGAAGATGATTTGTATTTGCATTTTGTTTAATTTTTAAGTAGTTCATCACTTTTACTTAACATGCTACTAGTATTATTTCTTCCACGATTAAAACTCCTCCCTGTGTAAATGAACATTTTATCCTATTTTAACTGATCAGTGCTACATTTCTCACAAGTCCACTTTTGCTGAGAGACACTTTCATTACAAGATGAGTTTCTAATTAATGTGACAGAAAATAATTGTTTAATGCTGAGCAAGTATGTGGCAAATTACTAAACACTCACTGACAGCTGGCATGTCAATATATAGCAGGTTCAATGATGCTTCCAAAAATGTTGTGGCTGTCTTATTTCCTGGGACCTGTGAATGGAACCTTTAAGGAAGAAAAATATCTTCGCAGATGGAACTAAGTTAAGTATCTTCAGAGGAAGTCATCTTGAATTATCCAAGTTGGCCCTAAGTCTCATGACAAGTGTCCTTACAAGAGACACAAAAGAAGAGTCACACAGAGAGCAAAAGGCAACGTGAAAGTGGAGGCAGAGATTGGAGTTGTGTTATCGCAATCCAAGCCATGAGAAGGACGTCAACAGCCAGCAGAAGCTGGGAGAGAGATATGGAAGGGAATCTGCTTAAAGTATCCCAAGGACACTGGGCACTACAGACACTTTGATTTTAGACTTCTGTTTGGAATTGTGAGAAAATAAATTTCTATGAAGACAACCAGCTTGTGGTAATTTTTGTCAGCCACAGAAATCTACTACAAAAGGCAACTACAGATGGCAACTACAAATCCTATACTCATTTGGCCCTAAAATCAGATTTACAATATTTAATCATATCTTAAACACAATGTTAATATTGAGAGGTTATTTTAGACTGACAATTTTTATTGAAGGATCCCTTCGTGTAGTGTATCTGTTGTTATCTAATGATAAAAATATAATTAGAGTATTGTCTATAATTATTCTAAACATATTAATATAAAGGCCTCAGAAATATGCACGACAAAGCATGTGTTTCTGTTCCAGTGCTTTTGGGCCCTTGGCTGTGATGTAGGGAGCTAGTTAACATGCACCTACCATAAGCAGACCCCGACACCTGTATTGCAGACACTAATCAAAGTGCTTCTTCATGGGATGAAAGAATTGCTATTTGTAATGCAATAATTAGGCTAGGTAGAAAGGCCTGTAAAGTAAATCAATCTAGTTTGCTCTTGAGATCTAACTCCATTCTCTCGGCAGATTGTTAACATAATGAGACAGAAACCGACAAGAGGGCCTGCAGAAAAGACCAGTGTCAGTCTGTTCCCGTCTTTCTTTAATTTTACAAGGTTTCTTAGGAAATAATTGCAATTAAAACTATTATGAGCCATTGATTAAACATGGCCTTCTAAGCTTCTCAAAGTTGTGAGAAGGATGAGCTGGAAATGCAGTAGTAGTCTGAACCCCCTACACATAACTTTGTTGTTTTACTAAAATCTCTCAAAGGACCACAAGAATTTGCAGTTGAGTAATTACACTTGAGGAAAAAAAAACAAACCAAAAAACCAGAAGAAACATTCAAACTCCAGCTTGAAATTTCTGGGTTGATTAATCTGAAGTTCAACAAAAAGAAACAATCTAAGTACTCTTTGTAAATTAGGAGAAGACCATAAAAACAAACTTATTGCTCTATCAAATATGTTACATTGAGAACATGTGCTTCCAAATCCCATCAAGGAAGCTCTTTCTTTATATACGCAAAATTCTTATCCAGAGGTACAAAAATGCATTTATAATGGAAGTAATTTGTGCACATTGATGTTATTTTCTATTCTTCCCTATGTTTTGAAGTTCTCTTTAAATAAAATTTAATTTTTACACACATCCTTTTTTATTGGCATAGCAAATTAAATTAGGGCTCCTTTTTTCTTCACTAACATATTTTAAATTTTTCATACAATTCTGTTTTTACATTAGATTTTCTTTGAGATAAACAAGTATAAATGCTAATAGGAAATAAAACTTAGATATTTTTATTTTATAACCTGAACCAAATCATATATTTATTTGAAATTTCAAAT
Organism: Heterocephalus glaber; assembly: GCF_053883595.1. NCBI lineage: Eukaryota > Metazoa > Chordata > Mammalia > Rodentia > Bathyergidae > Heterocephalus > Heterocephalus glaber. The sequence goes on from NW_028258358.1 coordinate 2,508,016, forward strand.
ATCTTTCAATGAAGAAGAGCATCAGATTCAGACAATACATCTTTTCTGGAGAGAGTGTTGCATACTCATTTCATTCAAATTTTTGCATAATGGCTGCTATGAATAGCAATAGTGTATACACAAGTATTATATATATTTATACATACATTATGTATAGTATTAAATTATGTATATATTTATAATACATATGTGAATACATACATACATGCACATATATACATACATTTTGCCAATCCTCTGGCTACCCAGTATTTAAGATTAATTCAGTAGAAATTAAGTAACCATGAAATAGCTGGTTACCATGATTTCCTTTTCATTTGAGCTGGCTACTTCTGTATGTTCAGAACAAATCTGTGTTCCTTTAAAAGCATGTTCACAATGTTTCATCAGCAGCTCCATTTGGTATTGCTCATTGGTACTGCTATTGTTTGGCTTTGTTTATCTTCTTTCCAGTCAGAAGATAATTTCTTAGGCTTTTGTAAACTGAATTTTATTTCTGTGATATTTTGTGTTATAGTAATAATAAGAGAAACCATAAATGAAATAGTGAACATTTTCATTAATGCTGGTTAACTGTATGCTCCATATCATGTACATTTTAAATTTAACCTTGATAATGTCTTTTTCTGTGAAACTGCCCTTGTTATTTCCTTTTCTCAGGTGCTGAAACTGAAGTCTATCAAAATGAGTAACTTCCTCAAAGTCAGGAAACTGGAAAAAACACAAGTACCTAGATCTGATGTTGCTGAACATTCCCTTAATTGGAAAAGTGTACTGCCCAGCGAGAATTCCCATTTCTTCTGGCTTTTAATTTCAATATGATTCATTTTCAAATCACAACACAGGCAACAGACTTATATAGGAAGTTTAGTAATACAAAGAAATTTAAATTCTCGCGATATGCTCGAATAAGTACCGTAGATACTTTAAGAAATTAGTTTGCTTAAAAAAACTGCAGAAGGGAAATGTAGAAATTATGAAACACTTAAAAATACTTAAAATTAAATTTTAGCACTAAAATTTCTATTACTAAATACAATTAAAAGAAATACAAATTATGCCTTTCAGTTTTAAAACAAAACTCGCACATGCATAATCTAAACCAGAGACGTGAGAGTACAACGTGGGGTCACAGGGAAGTGGGGTAGGAGAAGCAAGAAGTACAAAGATGTACAAAGTAAAAAGGGCTGTAAAGGTTGGGTTATTCAAGTTGAATATGTTTTGCAGATATAATGTACAGTAAGGTGACTATCGTAAATAATACTATATCGTAACTTGAAATTTGTTAAGCGTGGGCATCCTAAGTGTTCTCGCTGCACACAAAATTACATCCAGGTAACTACCAGTATGTGAGGTAAAATGGGTATGTTGAGTAGCATGACTTTGGTAATCTTTTCACAATGGCTACCATTCATAATTTTTATTTGTGGATAGAATATATATACAATATTTATTTGTCAAATATATGTTGATAAAGCCAGGAAAACTGGATTCACAAATCTACTATACTATGAATAAAAGAGAGACCAAAATATGTAAACAGATATGGAAAAGACTTCCAGTTTTTCAAGAGAAGACATGAAAGTGGAATATATGGCATGTGAATTTCATTTGAATATTTATGCCTTCAATACTACTCTTATCATAATGGGTAAGATTTTGTTAGTAGTAGAAAACACAAGATACTTTTGAAAAAATTAAATATTCAAAATACATATCCACTTAAGTGTACACACAACTTTTTATATTTTTTCCAGAAGAAATTGGTAATAGACATTAAAATTGCACATTGTATATAAATTAAAACAACTGATTTATTATTATTAATAAAAGTCCTAAAATAATGGTATACATTGCCCAAAATTTTAATATCTCTGTATACTACGTTTGTGTCATTCATATTATTATCAGCTTTGTGGTTGAATATTCATAATTCTATTCAAAACCTACCCTTGAAACAATTACTTCATTCTAGGAATTGTCCTTCTCACTAACTGGCTCATACAAACAATACTACAAATAACTCTCTGGCTTTCACCGTGCATTAACATAATGGATTATATCCCCTTTGTTTATGTAATTAATTGTTCAGTGTGCCAGGATTTTAATAATTGACCTAATAAACAATACTTACATTGTAGGAGAGATTAAGCTTTGTGTTAAATGCTTAAAATAATCATATTCAATTCTCTCTTGGTGTTGCTCTTGATTCACAAAAGTAGATAGGATTAAGAGAAGATTTATTTGCTCAAGATAGTCTATATAGATTTGAAGAACAGATACATTCATCAAAATTAAGAAAAAAATTCCATTTAGAAAAATGTTTGTAGCCATACATTCTCATTCTTTTATATTGATTTAGTCCATAAGGAATAAAAAGTGATAAAACTGAACATGTCTGTCCAGACTATTTTCCTTTTAATAATATTAGACTAGAAATTCTTCATTATTGTTAGGGCATCTTAAATTTTAAAGTGAATTTTTAAAAAAATTATGTTTGTATATTGAGCCATGTAACACAAATACAGAAACAAAACTGGGAGTAGATATGAACCTTGATTACAATAACAGGCTTGTAAAGTATATTTGATACCTTCACTTATGAATTAAATTATTATACATGTAAGAACATTATAGTTGCAATTTTATAACATGCCTTCATTTTAGTTAAAGCAGAAATAGATGTCATATATGTGACAGACAGTTTAGATGCCTGAGGCTAAGCTGATGTGAGCTATAAGTCCAGACATTACTGAGGGCTGTTTTCTTTCTCTAATATTTCTGCCTTACAGAGATCATCCGTGGTTTATTAAGAGTCTAAATAAAAGCAAATTTAGTTGGATTTATCCTTTTGTAAATGAAAAATGAAAAAATGGCAAGAAGGCAAGCCTCTGGCAGTTGAGAAAACTAAAGTAAATGAAAAAGTCGGTAGGAAAGGGAGGCAAGAAGGATTCCCAATTCATTAATAATTTACTGCATAAGAAATTATTATAATATAACAAGACAGAATGATGACAATGGAAATGATATCATGAAAGAAAAAGAAACTGGTAAATTTAACTTTTAGCAATGGGAAATAAGGTAACATTACAGTAGATAGGTTGTATGGAAACGTTCTGTGGAAACAATTTTCTAGATGTTCATTTAGAAAAAGCAAGTGGCATAATGCAACCAATCTGCTCTCTGTTCTTTTATTTAGAGTGCCTTAACGTATGCTTTTCTCCATTTGGCCGAATATTATACTGTATTTCAATGTTAATACACTGAAATATATTTCTAATGCTAGACACATTATTATTTTATAGTTTGTGCTCATTTTTTTTATGACTGTTTAAATATAAGATATTATTCAAAGTTACAAATTTTGCTTCACTTTTAACATCCCATAACACCTAAGGCTATAAAATGTGCAGATATTCTCTATCCAAATAGTTTTCCTAGAAATAGTTTCAAAGGGTTAAATTTACAGCAATAGTTTATACTATAAAGCTCTTATGAAAGAGATAACTCAGTTCCTTTTATTCATAAAAATGAAAAAGGTTTCCTGGGATAATTTTACATCATAGGAATATTGTACATAGCACCTTTCTATGGCAGGACATTATTTTCCAAAATGAAAAACAAAGGCAAAATATGTAGCATATAAACTGCTGTTATTGTAATAATGTTTATAGGTGACATGGGAAAGATTGTTCTGCATGCCTGCATTAATCAAATTTGAATGCTAACACATTTCTCCAACCTTAACTGTGTGTTGATTCAACATGCTTGTTGCTTATGTTGATTTCCTACTAAATTATACAGTTAACTAGAGGAAAACAACAAATCACTCAATCCCCCATCACACCTCAATAAAGTTTACCTCATCTATTTTTACTAAGAAAAGCTTGAAATTGCTTGAGAATTGGAGTAATGCATGACATTTTCCATAAATAAATTTATGTTTCTTACATATTTTAAAACTTCCCAAGCAAAACCAGTTTATTGTTTGTGAAAATATAGTAGGTAAAGAAATAATATCTAGGGCCAGGGATTTAGCTCAGTGGTTTTGCCTGCCACGCAAGCACAAGGACCCGAGTTCAATCCCCAGTACCAAAAAAAAAATAATATCTAAAGTGCAATTTTCACCCTTCTTTCCCCACATAGAGAAATATAGAAATACAAGAGAGGTAGATTCTGTTAATCTAGGGAAAATAATATATTATAAATCCAGATGACAAATTAAAACATAACCGAATTTAATTCAAAAATGTATAAAAATAATCACAAATGTAAGAGGGCAACAGCAAAGTTAATTTTACATATCATAAATATATTCAATTCTTCATAATTGAAGGAACAGTCCTTTGTCTCATGGCCACACTTCCTTGGCCCAATAACCATCTGATTCTAGACAGTTTCCTTTGAAGTTATTCCTCAACTATTGATCACAACTCAAGTAACTGTAAAGCAATGAAATACTTTGGGGAATAATGAAAAGCACACTTGGGGCACAAAGACAGCTAATATATTTAAATGAGGAGCCATTAATTATAATGAAGTAAAAAATGTGTAAATTAGAGTATGTATTAGAATGTGAAAGATATTCTTATAGAAGAAATAATTTAACTTAAAAATGCCAAAGAAACTGGGAGTTAAAATAAGACCATGAAACTTAGTAGCATCACCGTTGTCAGCTTCCAGAGTGCCCGATAAGGGGTTAGAGTAGGTAGTAAGAATATAAAGATGACAGCCTGAATTCAGGTACTCTGACTTCAGAGTTTCTATCAGTCATTCTGACCCTAATTCAAATTTATACCTTTCTATTTCCTAAATGTGCAAATTTGGCCAAGTTCCGTAAAGTCTCTGAAACACATTTTCTTTCACATAACAGAATTTAAAAAACTGAATTCCCACAGGTTTTTGTTAAGATAGCATCAACTAATGTATTTATAGTGATTAACAAAGTATCTAGTACCAATTACAGCCTTTAAAACACTAATGGCTAGCAGCCATTGTAGTGGTAGAGCAGTAATATGTAGCAGTTATATTTTTAGCATATGCAAATCCCCACTGCCACACAATGTTTTAGATATTAAAATCTCATGAGAAGATGTGGCTGTGAACTTAAATTTAGGAAAGAAAAAAGGGAAGCCATTGGTTTTATTTTTTGGTCAATAAAACTTTGAAAATCAGAATATTTTAATTAATTTTATTGGTACATTTTAAACATATATAATGATCACCTATTTCATCATAAGGATGAAAATCAGAAATTTATTGGTCAGGGCAAGGACTAAAAAGGGTCTCCTTGATCAAATGTTCAAGATTACTTGACATTAAGACAAGAATATCAGTGAAGAGGATGTGAAACTTCACTGTGGACTTACTCTACTTCAGTGCGGACTGGGTGTCAGCTCACAGATATGGGCTCAGAGTCCTGAACCTTCAGGAACACATTCAGGGTCTGATGGCTAGGTCAACTCTTTGAGAAAGGACAAATTGAAACGTGATCTTTCAAATTACTGTGGGCTGAAGTTCTTCCTTGAAGAAATATTTTAATTTTAGCAACATACCTCAAAGTATAGATGATACTATTGATGTGAGAACTCAGCATGATGTTATTTGTCCTCAAATAAGACAGATAGCAAAAGCATGGTCTAGGAAATAAGCAGTTGCCACAAAAGTCAGGCTCAGTTTGATAATTTTAATTTTGTCAGTTTGCAAATTACACAACTTTCATTAGGCTGTTAAATATTTGTGCTCTTATTTCACTGTGGTGAGAGAGGAGACACAATAATGACGAAATACTTAAAAAAAAAAAACAGTGACACAAAAGCATCATATAAAGTCAGCAGTTAAGCTACTGCAACCCTCTAGTGCTGGTAATTTAAAATGAACTTAGCTTAGGCAGCACTTAATTCACCCCACACTTACAGAGAAATGTTCATCACTTTTATTCATTTATGCTGATCAACATAGGGATAAATGAGATTACATAGGCTCTTTTACTAAATTCAGATAATAAACATTAACTAATTAACTCATCAGTGGAAATAACCCATAGAGATTATCAAGATTGCAAGGATGACAAATTAGCAGCAACAGAAAGGAAACATGTTCCTGTCTCGGCTCAGGTCACTTGGTTATCTTTCATATCTAATGGGGATGTTTGGCAGGAATGTATCTAACAGCTATTCATTAACACTTATTGAATTCATCCTGAATATATCATTTTGTATGAACTTGCCAATCAGTGTTTCACTTAAAATATTTACACGCATGAATATACTCTCCTTGACATGCAATAAGTAGTTTTTGTTCATTTTAGAGAATTATTCTTCCTGTTTATCTTCATTCTAAATTCTAAATACCAATTTCCATACTAATTAATAGTAGAATTTTCTGTACACTTTTGATTCTGGTTTATTATTTACAATGAAATATTCAAATAAAATTTCAAGTCCCTTCTAATTCTTACTTCTAATTCTATTCGGTGATCTCTTTCTTAGGTATTGTTCAGAAGAAATGTACTTTTGCACTAGTTTCACAGACATAGTATTATGTTCTGAAAAATTCATAGAAAGCTGTGGAAAACTACAGACTGATATCAAGATGTATCTTAGTGATAATGTAATATTCCCTTGAAGAATATTAGAAAAACTTGTGAATGTACACCCTTAAGGAGTCGTTTTCCATCTCAGAAACAGCAAACGTTTGTTTGTTTGTTTGTTTTTTAGTATCGGAGGTCGAACTGGGACCTTGCGCTTGCAAGGCCGGCAGCACCATTGAGCTAAATCCCCTGCTGGCATGTAAACTTTTTGAGCATACGTGGCTTCCTCAGTATAAGTATCTGACTCAAATAGTATATGCTGCATTTAGTGATAGGAGAGTAAAATTTGCAATTAAAACACAGGCCTCATAGTTTAAAAATGGAATGTGGGCAAAATGATTCTTGGATTCAAAAATAATAGCCAACAGCAAAATCCATGATACTCACCTGCTGTTTTGATAGGGATCATTCATTATGTCCTCAATCAAATGTTCAAGGGTTCAGTTTAGGGACATAATTATACCACCCATTAAGTGTCATAGTAGTTACGGTGTTTTCTCATATATCTTTGGGAAACATGCCATTTCTAAAAATAAGGCCTTGGTTCATAAGCAGGATCAGAATTGAGATTGAAAGCTTTAGCCACCAGACAGTCTTCAGGCTTTTTCATTTCCTTACATAGCAAGATGTGCTGGTAAAAAACAGGACTTGACAATTGATTTACCGCACAACTTCCTGGAAGGAGGTTTTTTTCCAATCTACTGTGAAATAACATATTTTCTATACTGCCATTATTTACACTTACAGACAGTGATCTGTGGTACTCTGAAGGACAGTAAAATATTAGACAATCAAATTGATTATTTTATTCTACAAATAAAATATTTTCATGAACATACTTTTCAGTTATTTTAAAATGCAGTTCCTACTCTCAATAATAAACACAAGTGTATCAAAGAGAATTATTATTGAGTATTCAGAAATACTTATTTGTTTTTGTTGCCAGTTTTGGTATATCCAGGAAAAACTCTGGTACATAATGTGGCTCTTTACAATCAAATAGACATTTTCTAAGGGCAAATTAAATTTCAAGCCTCGTTTTCTAGGTAAGCATATGAGTTAACAGATATTAAACAAGAGCAATATGACTTGATTAGTGAATTTCTAACAAGTTGTTTAATCAACAAAACAAGTGGATAAACAAACAAAAACACCAATTATCTGTTTTGGTACCTGCAAAAGTTTCTGTCAATACACTGTGTTGTGTCAAGAACACAGTCTTTGGATATCAGTTTTATCTTTGAATGAATCACATGTCTGCAACACAGGACTGATGTGGTAAAACCATGTCCATTACTAATTTACTTTTAAGAGAAAAGGTCTTTGGGCTGTCATATAGAATAGGTATGTTTTAATGGGAGAGTGGACAACGTGGAAGGAATATGAACTTGGCAGAGATTGTGGTACAAATTTGAGACCTCTTCTCCACAGGAGACAAGGATTTTAGGAGAAGGATAAAGTAGATAACAAGATGTTAAGGAGGAATGTTTATCAGACTCTCCATGGTTAATTTTGACCAAGAATTAGAATTAAGACCTTTCATCAACACATACATGCATACCTGAATACATAGATAAGTAAGGAAAATGGCTTAAATACTGTTGACAAAAGAAGTATCCTCTTATTTAAAATAAATGCAATTTATCATACAGATTTTTAAATATCAGAGAATTTTTCTGTATTTTCTTAAAAAGTTGGGGATTTAAAATTACCCAATGTATACATCAGGCATTAAGATAAGTTTAATAATAAAAGCAACAATTGTTACTTGATTTGACATTATATATGTTCATTACAAAATTTTCCAAGGGCCTTTTGGACTGAAACCTGTTCCATTTAATATATAACTGAAATTGAAATGTCCTATTTTTCTTTGTGAAAATTAATATATAAATCTTTATTTGCACATTTTACTAGAATGTATATATGTTCTGTTATTTATTACTATGGTGAAGTAATTGTCTTGATTTTCTTTTGAGATTCAGAAGAAAACAGAATGCTTGTCTTTCTAGGCACCATAAACAATAATACTTAGCCCTTAAACTTCTAAAGAAATAAGTTTACAAGATGACCTGCATAACAACAATGCTCTTTGGCATTATGATAGTTTTTACTGTAAAAAAACCATATTTTCCAATGTGCAGCCTTTATAATCACCTGAAACACTTAAAGCATATGTTTCCCTGTTTTTCAGGAGCTCTACATTTAGAGACAAATATCTACAGAAACATTGATATTAGTATAATTTATTAAGTTTGTATTGGGGCTATAAAGATCACAAATTCATCATTTTTAAAAACTACTTTTGTTATCTAACATTTCTATAGGTCAAAGTTGGCCATAGGTCTCATTGAGCTGATATCAAGTTGTTGAGGATCTGAGGGAACATCTGTTTCCTTGCTTTTTCCATTTCCCAAAGGCTGCCTGTGTTCCTTGGCTCATAGGACTTTATCTTCATTTTGAAAGGCAAAAGGTTGCCTCTCCATGATCAGTCTTCCATTGCCACCCCCCAACTCCCTCATTCTTTCTTTGTCTTCCAGCTTCAGGGACCTTGAAATTAAACCCGACCATCCCCGATAATCCAAAATAATCTCCCCACTTTGAGTTCTGTAATTTATTACCATTTCAAAGTCCATTTGCCATGTAAAAAGATACAAGCACAGGTTCTTGGAATTAGGACATGGAATTGTTAAGAGAGGGAACATTATTTGTCAAGTATACAAATAATAACACAGTAGTTTTTCCACACAAGAAATTGGATGCTACTCATCAATAGAAAATTTCCTAACAAAATCTTGATATGTACATTCAATGCTGTATTATACACTTGCCCCATACATAATGACATAGAAATATGATTATAATAAATATATGCAAAATGCAAAAAGCAAGGTGCTCTGAGTTGTATTTGTTAAAACCATGGCTGCATGGATTCAAAATCAGATTTATTTGTTTTTTTCCAAGTCTGTGTACTGACTTTTCATAGAGAAAGATCTGTGTGTATTGAGGAAGAAGAAAATTGCAAAATAGATTAACCTGACAAATAGTAACCAAGCTATTGGAGCTTACTTTTATTAAAGGTCATACAGAGTCTGTAATGTTGAGAGTGTATTTTTCAGCCTTATTCTTGAGCATCATTGAGTGTCAAAAGCAAAAATTTTAAGTAGTTTTTTTACTTAAAAAAAAAAATTTTAATGCTCATGTTTTTCACATGGAGGATTACAAAACTCAAGATTAGTGGACACTGGGTATGTTAATAATTTCGGAAATAATGAAAATTAGAGTTAGCCTTATTGTTACAACATGCTCACTCTTTACCACAAATTACATATCCTTCTTATTATCCATGGTCACATTATCTGAGTTGATTACACTCTTAGCTTTGAGCTTTTTGAAGTCTGCAGAGTGTTCACTGTTTCAGGGAGCATCTGCTGCAAAAGTTTTACTTGATTTTTAGCCCTAGTTGGGTTCTGCTTTAGACAGCAACATCCTGCTGAGATTTGCCTCAAACTCACAAACATCAGCTTTACTTTTACTTTACGTCTCTGTTTCCCAGTTCCCAGGTTTTTGACATTGCAGGATCCCTTTCCAGCTCATGAAGTTCTTTTTCTCTCTTTGATTATGTTCCTCCTTCATGGATTATAGAGCAAGACTATTGCTAAAATCTTTACTTTCAAACTGCATTTTTAACCTACTTGTCTTAAGTAGCTACTAGGAAAATATGAAATATTTTACATATTTGGTTGAGTTTGTGAATGAATTTTAAAAATTTAAGTCAAGGTATTATTTTGTATATTTTAGAATTTCTAAGAATATATCCCTTTGGTTTTATTATAGGTATTAGTCATATTGTTAAACTATATGATATAATATATCTGCCAGTTTACATTGGATCAAAAAGGATAATTACTACACAAAACTGATATTCATGAGAAATTAAAATAAATTAACCAAATAAACCCAGATCTCATTCATTTGCTTCTCAGCTTAAATATGAAAAGGTAATTTAATAATGTTTATTAAATCTCAATTCTAGGGCTGGGTATTTAGCTCAGTGGTTCCAGCACCTGCCTTGCAAGCACAAGGTCCCGACTTTGATCCCCAGTACAAAAAAAAAAAAAAATCTCAATTCTAAATTCAGAGTTTTGATCTTCCAAAAAGAGTTTACACAAAATCTGAAGATTCTTTTATTTAAAAACAAGAACAATATTAAATGGGTATAAGGAAATGAAAATTTAATAAATTTGTACACAAAAGAATTTTTTATTTAAATTTTAAAGTAAGATTTTCTTTTGAGAGGAAAACGGACACTACCAAGCTTTACAGACAGAAATTATTTGGATAATATTTTCAATTATTCTATGTTATGTATCTTCCCTTCAAAAGACTATCTAGAGTGTTTTTTTATGTTAATCCTGAGTGTAATATCGTGTAACTACTAATGTTGCATACATGCATGTTATATTTCCTACTACATCTAACAATTTGTATCCTTTGGATTGGCTTTTCCTACATAAACTAGAATGTCATATATTACAAAATGTTCAAATTTGACCCTCAATGACAATCTTAAGGAATTAAATTCAGTGTAATTTTGAGAAAGTGTTTACAAAAAGATGGCAATTAAAATGTCATTTAGATTACCCAGAAAGTAAAGCTCAGATTTTGTTTGCGAATTAACCTAATCTGTTTATTTATAGTTTCCTCCAGGGAATGTGTTGACTCTTCAATATTAGTATGTTTCTAAGTGGAATATAAAGTTTTTACACAGTAGGTCTTCAGTATTTTTTTAAAATTGTGTGGTCACTCTGGAATTATCTGATCACAGAATGAGTTTCTGTTAAACATGGTGACCTACCAAGATGTTCTCAGTACAAAAGAGAACAAAACACATCTCGCCTATTTTTAATATCATATTCCTTGTAATAAATGTTTTTCAGTTGTACAAAATGTTTATGTCTCATGTCACTGCTATATTTTCTGAATAAATGCTTATTCTCTGAGGAAAAAAAAAGATTCAGATTAGTGGCTGTAATACTCTCCCAGCTACCCTGCTTGGGTTTTTCTTTCTTTTGCCCTCTCTACTCCCGCCTTCTTTGAAGTATCTCTCTCTTTCTGCAAGCCAGTTACATTATTATCTCACATTATAAACCATATGTAAATTAGGACATTGGAACTTTTTGGGTTTTTTCAGATTATCCCTGCAACGGCTCAATACTTTTGAATATTTTTGACCTACCCTAAATACATTATTTTGCTATGATAAGTGACGACACTGTGCAGTACACTTTTTCAAGACCCTAGTTCTATCCTGCCCCATTAACAAAAAAGGTGTATGAGTCCTGGGGAGGAGAACGCATCTCTCCTTTTAACCAGCTAGCATCCATGCCTTGTCCAAGCCTTTGTTTAATCCTCCCCTCCTCCCTGGACCTCTTTCCTGTCTTCAAGTTTTGTTCTGATTCTCATACTACACATTACTCTGAAATTACCTCATTTAATTGTAAATTATTGTCAAGGAAAGAAGAGAAAATTTAAACTGATAATGGAATAAGTAAACAAATTTGAGTTGCAACAAATAAGGAATGAACTGAAGTTTATGCTGTCTTGGAAACTGCACTGCTTGACAGTGCAGTGTTTAAAATCTTGTGAGTGAATTCATAGTTTAGTTCTGAACCTCTAAGAATTAGATTTAAGTTTACTAAAAGGATGCTATGTGAATTCAAGTTAAATTGAATTTTATTCCTTTATTTTCAACTACTTATCTTTGTGTTGGCGTGAATAATTTTGGTGTGACTTCTATAACCAATTAATAGTATCAATCAAACCACAGTGAGATAAATAAAGTCTATGTTAAATATGCAATCTATGGAATTTGTTGAAGTCTTTACACATCACCCCATATTTGTGTTATACAAGACACAGAGTAGATCCTGGTAAATATCACTTTGTACCTAATCATTTGAATCCTAATTATTTCTTAGGAATTACTGATAAGTTAGTTTAATTAATCTCATCTTAGAATTTATTCTCAATGTGATAGAAATATACACTTGAAGAATATTACAGGATACCGGTGCTATATAATTCAAAGAAATTACCACAGTATATAGGATATATATTTTGCATATAAAAAAGGATATTCCTTTTCAATGTTGTTCTATGAAAACATTGCATCTATTTTATAGGAATGGAGAATAATTTCACAGTTCACACTGCATTAAATATGTTATTAAAATACTGATATTAACAATAAGTAAATCATATCTATCTAACCTGATTTACCTACACATTCATACACTCTATTTCTTTTTTATCACACTTTCAGTTAAATTGAAATCATATTAATGAATATGCACTGAAAATTATAATAAAAATATGATTTGACCATTTCATGTGGCTTCAGTTACATAAGGTGAATCTTCTATCACATAAAAGACTCCTTTTTATGTCTAAGTTGATTTTTATTGAAATTATCTAGTATCATTATTGCTTTCAAAGCACAGAAACAGTGAATATTCAAAAATTTTAAATCATTTAAATCCTAAAAACTCATTACTTCTATCCCTCCTTAACCTCAACACAGTAATTTAAGGGTCCTGGTCAAAGAAACATAAGTCAAACATCAAAAATTGATTGACATTGTCTATAAACAGTCACACTTCTAACATTGGAGAGGGCAAGACTAAGAAGACATTATTTTCTTATAGGATTAACCAAATGGAAATACAGAAAATTAGTATATCCGAGCATAAATACAAACACATGTGTAGATTGGCCAAATTATCAATCACTTGATATTGTTTGTTTTTCTATTGACAGATATCTCTTTTTTTTGGTACCAGGGATCGAACTCGGGTCCTTGTGCTTGCGATGCAGGTGGTGAAACCACTGAGTTAAATCCCCAGCCCCAGACAGATATCTCTTGAAATCTAACTTTTATAATATCTGTATGGCCAAAATTTGAAATTACTATACACTATACAGCCTCTGCTATGTATAATTTCTGCCACCACAAGTATATTTTCTTTCAAATACCTGTTAAACTATTTCACCAAAATGATCAATATCTTCTTCTCAAATTACAAGTTTTATTGTGTATCATTAATGTTAGTTATGGACTTAATTGGCTTTCATATATACATGACTTAAATGATATGATTAAGAAGAAAAACAATAATGAAGTATTTGTATATGAGAAAATAATGGAATGAATAATTTAGTAGTCAACTATATTTATACATGCTTACTCTGTATGTATACACAGTTTATAATTGGGTTTCAACTCCATAAATTAATTCTAATTTATACGGTGCTGTAAGATGTTTCACTACAGATGATATACATACACAACTCATCATTTTGCATGTCTCTAAGTATAATCTGCTATCCACTTCCAAAGTCTACTTCCCCATAATAAAAGTCTAATCATTATCTGATACCTTAGAGTATAAAGGTGTCAATAAATAACAAGACAAATAAATGCAACAATAAACAGATAATAAAAATCAATAGATCAATATAAATGTGCATTAATGTCTGTATTTCTGACATGATGTAACTTAAAGAAAAGCTACATTTCACATCCATGCTTTTCTTCTTGGTTCTTCCAAAATCTTCTGTTTTCATACATACTAGCTTGAAAGTATACTTGCAACTTTTAAAATATTTCATACAGCAAAATAAGGATAGTGAATTATTCTTATCTGAAATATTTATAGAGACTGCTGCAAGAAATAGAGTCACTCTGATGGAGTAAAATAAAATATAAAAATAATGTACTTGAGTCTATCAGAGGAAATCAGGTAAATGGCTTCAAAGCATTAGGAAGCGGTATATATCTAATTCACAGGTAGTTTTACTTTTTAATTTTCCTTCAAAATTCAAAACATTATATCTTAATTTAGAGCAAATATTTGTTCTTCTCTGGGAAATTAGTAAAATATCTGCCAATATAAGCTGTGCTACAAAGAAGTAGCTATGCATGCTTGGTGAAAGCAGAAAATACGGGTGACTTAGCATATTAGTTCTCTACCAAATACCTTCAAAAAGATAAATAATGTTCAGCTGTGGATAAACTAAAGTATGCAATTGTAAGGCCTACTTATTAATTTAAAATAAGTAAATAAGAGACCAGAAGGGTTGATTCATTCTGCAAATTCACTGTCTTCTTGTAAACAGAGGGTTAGTAGGAGAGGATGGAGAAGAAGGGAATGGGAGAGCTTGGGAGAAGATTAATCCACTGTTGGTTTTGGAAGTTAAGAATCAGCTATTGGCAAGATTTTGAATTGGCCAAATAAATTCATCTCACATTTTGCTGCATCCACAAATCTATTACTATGATTCTTCTCTATGGTACTCCTTAAATGGAGATTCACTTCCAGAACTCTTCTGATTATAACATTTCTTGGATGATCTACTTTTTCCTTATTGACACGTTCTTATTTCCACTATGCTCATGAATTCAATCAAGTATACCTCATGGTAGAATTGCCCTTACACTAAGAAGCTTAAGCTCTTTGCTTGAACAGGTCTCTTCCAGAGTATGGGGAGATTCCAGCGCCATGTTTCTGCACGGTAATACACCCTTATGAGATTTTTCAAAAAGGACATTTATTTCTGTAGAAGTTCTTCCAAGTAATATAAAATTCAGGTTCCAGAAAACACAAATTTGCTTCTATTTATGACTCTGGTAGTTCTAGCGCAAGACCTATATTGTCATATCAAGCATGCTATTTGTGTATATGTCTTAGGGCTTATTTTTTATCAAAGTACCTTTTTATCAATTACCTTGCTTTATTTTTTAGTTTCTTAAGATACTTTTCAAAATATTTCCTAGTTGTTCATAGAATTTTGCAACTTTAAAAATTAAACTCTAAAGTTCAGGATATAGGATATATACTACATATCCTGTAAATGCAATTTTGGTCAATGGTTTTATTAAATACAATGTTTAAATGTTCCTAATTTTTGCAAGTCATCTGTAAATTTCTTTTAGAATGGAGCAAAAGTTTTGTGATCTCTTAAAATCTTCTGAAACCTCTTAACTGTTCTTTATCATAATATTCTCTGAGTAAGCACATACGTCAATGCATTAACAATGTATATTGTGACTAGATCCAATTTCTTAGAAGTTTCTAAATGTCTTATTTGTGCATATTGGTATGTCCAAAATACTTTATAAGTAATTAGTCCGTTTATTCACACAGACTCTTAAGTACAGCAAGGTACTGATCATTTGTGTATTACCAAATGTGATTAAAATTATTGTTGTCTTTTTAGACTGCATTTGAGAATTGGGTAACTAACACTGTCACACATAAAATAGCTATTATGCAAAAAGTTGCCAATGTTTTGTGTTTGTAACTATTAACATTAATTTAATACAAAAATTATTTGTCCATGGGAGTTTCAAATGCTTTCAATGAAGTATTTATGAAATCATCCTGCTGTTGTACAGGCTGTGCTGATGATGTTTTACTAATTTGGGAATAGGTATAATGCATTGTGGAAAAACAATGTAATAAAATTGTGGTTCCTAAAGTGAGTGCTTCTGAAAACCAAGTCCCATAAGGGGTACTGAGATCAAATGTGCCTTGAAAGTCAGTATCTCCAGATAAATAATATCTCCAGATATTTTACTTTATCATACATGGTTGCATATTAAATATCTCTAGATATTTTACTTTATCATATACGCTTGCATATTAAAGATACATACTTGCTGCATTTCCATCACTGGGGCAAAATACTTAACAGCTGTAAATTAAGAGTCTTTTATTTGCCTTCTGGTTTCAGAGTGTTCAGTCCATATTTGGCTGGCCCAAAGGCAAAACCAGAATGACACCATAGCATGGAAGAGAACCGTTCAACCCACACCACTTAGGAAACACAAAGAGGAGACTGGAGCCAAAGATAAGATATACTCTGCCAGGTCCCATGTTCAGTAATCCACCTCTTCTCACCAGGCCCCACCTCCTAATAGCACAGTCAGCTCTGAATGTATCAGTGGATTAATTCAATGATGATTCTTACATCCAATCATCTGTTGAAAGTCTCACCACTTAACAATTGAGTCTTATAGGAGTTTTTAGATATAAAACTTAAAATACCTATTCATCTAGAGTGCTTTGTCCCATCAATGAACATTTATGGAAGGTACAATATGCTCTTTGAGATGCTAATCTAAGTTATAAAAGTGCTCTTAAATTCATATATATAAATATGTATTGCTTGTTGTCTTATTACAGTGTGACAGAATTTATGTTCTCTCGCAGCCATATCCCAATTCACACAGAAATATCTGGAAGTAGAGAGGAATTTATATTTTTAAAACATTCTCACTGCATTTTATCTGGCAATATTCTCCGAAGTATTAGGAATTATTCCCACTCTGATACCAGGAACT
Source organism: Heterocephalus glaber (assembly GCF_053883595.1). Taxonomy (NCBI): domain Eukaryota; kingdom Metazoa; phylum Chordata; class Mammalia; order Rodentia; family Bathyergidae; genus Heterocephalus; species Heterocephalus glaber. The sequence continues at coordinate 2,525,013 of NW_028258358.1, forward strand.
CTCATCCTCTGCTAGGTTGCTCATAGCCAATATCATATACACCTAGTCAGTAAGTAAATCCTCCAGTAAATCCTAAAATTATTGAGGCCTGTGTCTTTTCCTGTGCCTTTCCACAGTGTTCCACTGCAGTGCTGCTCCCATTCTACCTCAAGAACTAGAAATGCTTCATATCTCGCTAAACCTCCAAAGATATGAAGCACCAGTTTATAACATTACTGTGGTTTCTAATCATTTTCTGCAGAAATAAATTTGTGAACACAGATCCCAAAGGGACACATAGTCTGTTTAATCCTATTGAGTGCCATTTATCTTCAGCCATTATCCAAATACACTTACTCTAAGACTGAATACCCTCCCTACTTTCTGCAGCACTTAGGGTGACCCAGATAATCCTGGCTATTTGCCAATGCTGTCATCCATGTGTGAATGGCTTCATAGTATTAAGCGGTAAATGCCACTTTCATACTTAAGTGTTTATTTTCTTAAAGGTGAGAGTACATATCTGGCCTTTGAGTATAGCAAATGAGAGTGTGATCTAAATAATTTTATGCTTAGCATATGACTGCATTTAATGTTTTATTTTTGGCAACCATAATATCAGTTATCAGTTATCTCATTTAATGTGGTAGATATAGTCATCCCTTTTTATAGTGAAAAAATTAAATCTCAAAGAGGTTATGTATGTTGTTCAACTTAAACTGACAGTATTGAAAACAGAGTTCTCTAGAGGCTATGTTCAATTGTGTCACTGATTCTTTCACAATAAATATTAATTTGATTCAGTCAGTTTCAGAGTTCCTCTCCTCTAGAATTCTCCTGGAGGACAGATACTTGACTGAGTGTCTGCTGACCTTTTCAATATGTTATTAGTTAAGTAACCATTTTCTTCTCTGAGGAGATATACAAGAGGAACGAAAAATAATAAAATGGAAGTGATGATAAACAAAGACTTCTAGTTCTGACTCTTGTAAATTTCTTATTTCTGCCACTGTGCTGCAAAGCATACTTACCCTGGCTCATAACAAATATCTCCATGATTTTATTTGGGCCATAATTAAGTTGGTATTGTTTTCTATTATCTATAACAAAATATATATGACTAATATTCTTTTTAGCTGATTCTTTTTTGCCCTACATTATATGGCCTTTCATTCATGTCTCCTTATCATCTTATTAAAAGAAAAAAAAAGTTACAAGACTCGTAGATGTATAAAAGGAGAAGTTTCCATATGTAACAACTTATGGAAAAAAACATTTTAAAAAAGTACAATCAGTTCTAATTTAAATTTCCAGAATGAAGTGTTCAAAAAGCCCACAACATTAAATTTTACAAATTCAGAGTCGTATAAGAAAGTTATACTAAAGGATTTTCATATGTTTAAAATAATTATAAATGAGAGTTATTTCAGTGCTTTATTTAAGAATCCAATTACAGATGAAGTCAAGTAGTTAAATCAATGCACTGGCTGTAGTTTAAGGTAAGGAGTTCACTTGGAAGCAGATGGCCTAAAGAAGGAGAAAGGCAAAATCATAAATCATAACAGAAGAAGACAAAGGAGACTAGGAAGCAAGTCAAAATGGGTAAAAGAAGCTGGGTAACAAAAGATGCAAGCAGTAGTAAAAGAGAATGGGGTAAAAGGAAGGGCATAGGAATAAAGGGAAGGAGAAGGTTGCCAACGTGCTGCATCATGCCCAGAATTCTAATGAAAAGCTGTGGCACTGGAAACCTGGAGCCAAGGAGCAACTGTAAAAGGCCACACAACAGTTGGAGGGTTTTAAAAGTAGCACTGTGCCAGAGGGCTTGTCAGAACCCTCACACCAAGAAGAGTCCTTTAAAATGTAAAGTACATGGCTTTCCTTAATTGGAAGATTTTTTTTTTAAAGAAGGCCATGAGATTTAGAGAGGAAATGGGTGCCAACAGAATGCTGTGAAAGAAGGAAAGAGAAGAAAGACAGAAGTGAGGAAAGTTAAAACACAGGCAAAAGTAATGATGTTGTCTGTGCCCAGAATGTTTTCATTTTTTCCTTTAGAAATTGTTTTGATTCTTTCCAAATGACCTTGACTGTTAGTTTAGCTATCTCCCCACATCAATCTAACCCTTAGGATCTTTACACAACTCATTTGATGTTGTTTGCCTCAAGTGTTACTTGAACAAGCAAACAGCGATATTTATGTGAGCTGTGTCCTTGCAGGTACAAGTTAAGCTTGGATCAGAGGCACTTTGAAAAATACACAAAAGACTACTACAGGCCTTGAAATTAATGCAAACCATCATGAAAAGCATTCCCTTAAATTACCCAATGTAGTTGCAAAATAATTCTATACATGTCGACATAGATATGAATCTGTTTTGAAATTTCCACTCTTACAGTTTTACCTACTTTACTTCCATGCTCATCTATTGTGAAAGCTTGAAGATTCAAAGAGACAAAAGCCCGACCACATATGTCAATACAACTTTGACCCACACAGAGGTCCTGGAAGCCGAACCACAATCCATACAGCAATTGCCCCATAAAGGTCAGAACTTTGTCAACAAATGCTTTTGTCATTCTCTTCCAAACCTCTTCTACCCTTCAGTTCCAGGCTAAGTCAATCTTCATCGTAAGCGTAAGCATTCAACGCTTATCTATTGTAAAAGATTGAAGATGCAAAGCAACAAAGGCCAGACCACATATGAAAATACAAATTTGACCCCCATAGCATGTCCAGGAAGTCAAACCACAATCTTTACAGCAATTGTCCCTTAAAGGTCAGAACCTTGCCAACAAATGCTTATTTTGTCTCTTTCTTCCAAACCTCTTCTATCTTCTAATTCAAGTCCAAATAAAAAGATAACTGTCATAGTAACCTTCCTAGCCCTTTTCAGTAGATGAGTCCTTACTTTTAATCAGCCTATTTTCAGCTTCCTGATGTCAATAAGCCCCAATCAGCATATTTGATTTCTCCCCACCCTCTCTCTTTTTTATTCCTAGTAAAAGGCTTATCTGTTCCTCTGGCTGCTCTAACATCTGCCAAGTCCAACAATTACTGCACAAATGATGATGATTAGATAGGTGAATTCCTTGATGGAGTAAACTCTACTTTAATAGATTTTCTTTGTTTTCATTCAAATATTCTTTGTATATTTCAATAAGAGCTTGGAACATAAATACCATACAAATGCTAATGATTCTTCATCTATCCCAGAATTCTTTTCTGGATGGGTGGTACCTTAGTTATTTTTCTCATGAGAGTGACAAAATACCTGACACCCACATGTTAAAGGAGTAAAGGTTTATTTTATCTCACAGTCTGTGGAGGTTTCAGTCCATAGTTGGTTGACTCCAAAGTAGGGGAGCATGCCTGATGAGCAGGGCAGAGGAGAAACAGTTTGTGCCAAGGTAGACAGGAAGCAAGGAGTGCTCCAGGCAGGAAGGTTATAGATATATCCAGGCCATGCCCACAGCTACCCATCTCCTTCCACCAGGCTTCACCTCTCAACATCACATCTATCAGTACACTAATCCACTGTCACAATACCTTGATCCAGTAGTATATTCCCATGATCCAATCATCTCCTAAAAGCCCCACCTCCGAGCACATGAAGTTTTGAAAGGGCATTTTAGACATAAACCATAAAAGGTGGCTTCCTCTGAAATTTCCGTACACAGAAATTTCATGGATCATTGTCAAATGCTCATTTGAATTCAAGTTAATCAGTGAGATAACCAGTCAGACATTGAAAATGGTTCAAAGGACAAATATATGCAAAAATATATATGGAAAATACATAGATACATACACACACACACACACACACACACACACACACACACACACACTCCTTAAATGATCCACCATTCCAGGGTTTGGATCTGGTATCCTCATAATTATTGGTTTTTCTCACATCAAATTCAACCTTCAAATAACATGAGGAATTTAATTTAATTATTCTAATTTGATGTTATCTAATTGGTTGATTTGTAAGCTATCACTTCTTATCTGGGTTATTGTAATAGCCTTTTAATTGATTCTCTTACTTTATCTTTGACCCCTGTTTCCTATCAGAATCATAGCGAGAATGATCCTTTCAATTTGCCAATTTGGCAGTTCTCTACCTCCCATTTTTTTTTTTTTTTTTTTACTAGGGATCAAACTCAAGAACCTTGTTCTTTCAAGGCAGGTGGGGGAACCACTGAGCTAGATCCCCAGCCCTCTACCTCCCTTCTTTTTTTTTTTTTGTACCAGGGTTGGAACTTGGGTTCTTGCGCATGCAAGTCAGGGAGTGGAACCACTGAGCTAAATCCCCAGCCCTTCTACCTCCCTTCTTAAAAGGAATAAATGTCAAAGTTTTAAATTTTCTGCAAGGTCCTATATGATCTAGTCACCAACACCCTCTTTCCTTCAGTTACCTCCTAGCCACAGCTGTTTGATCTGTGGGAATTGCCCTTTCCACCTTTAGTGAATTATGACAGAGTATGGTTTCCTTAAGAGGATGAATTTTAAGAAGGAATATGATCATAACTCTCATAAGATTATAACAGAAAATGCTCACATGAATCCAAATTAATCAATGAGGTAAACAATAAATATTACAACTGGTTCAAAGGACAATCAAATGTCAGAGGAATAAATTTATAGATTAACACATATTACAGTCAGCTAAATTAGATAGATATTAATAAGCAATCAGAGAAGAATTGGGGCCTGAAAGAAGTCAACCCAAAAGATGAAGACATCAAAATTGTTGCTGGAGGCAAATCTGAAGAGTGCCAGACCTCAAGATGAAGATGTAATAGCCACTCCTGCAAACCTCCCTAGAGATAAACAACTGCTTGAGATTATGCTATAATTAAGACGACCTGGTCCAGTGAGTTTGGCGAGGTATCAGACATATAGGTGGGTGGGTGAACTGAACATATGGACCCATACTCCAATCCCTTTCCAGGAATGCCTTTGTTCTTTCCATCTACCCTTGTTTCGCACTTCATGACCCTATTGGATCAATATTAGCTAAGCGACTATGCTTGTAATCTTATACATTGGCTGTAGTTTGACCTATGTTGCACCCATGTTGGAAATTTGCTGTATAAATTACTCTTGACAGTTATCCTTGCCGTCTTTTGACCCCTCCTGTAAATCCAGGAGCCATTCTTCTTATCTTCATTTCCAATAAAACTCTTGTAACTATCTCCTTTGATTCACTACTTCATTCCTCCATGTTGTGAGTTCATGCACTGGGCACATCTGACTTCTAACAGGTTGGGAGATATTTTCCCATCTCAACAGGACAGAACTGTCCAAGGAAATAATCAACTATATTCCTCTGAAAAGGTGAATTTACGTCTCTATTAATAAATATCATTTTCATTATTATTACTTTTCTACAAATTCAAGGGTAGCAAATAATTGAACATAATGAAAAGCAGAAATGTTCTGTATCAGTGAACTGGATAGGATAGCTGCTAATCTTTATTTTAAAAAATTTTATCATTTTCACAAATTATCTGACAAAGAAAAGGAGAAAAAGAATAACTTCACTGGTATAGGAAGAAGATTAGGGAATGGATTTTCTTTGATTAAAATTTGAAATAGGCACCATAGAAAGATCACATAAATTGAAACTAAACTTGAAGGTAAAAAGATCCAGGACATACAGAGTTGCAAGAGGAAAACAGTAGAGGTTCCAAGGCTTTGGTGGAACAGCTGCATCAGTTATTCACAAAATTATCTCAAAATATTCTTGCAGTACTGGAGGAACCTTGAATGAACCCTTCCCCTTGCATGGCAAATATTCTAAATTAAGTGTCATTTATGTTGACATCTGATTTCGAGAAGAACTTTTACAGTACAGTATGTGTTAAACAAATTTTTGGAAAGCTAAGCTGACTTGGATAAATTTAATCAAGTTTATCAGTCAATCTGGCATTTAGAGACTGCTCATGATCTCAAATACATTTATATTTTATAACAAGAAGCTTCTACTTTCTTTTTCAGCCTATTTGCTTATCTCATTTCTTGCATACCCTGAATTACTTGGATATTTCAAAAATCCAATACCCTTACTAAGATATTTTACATTCTAAACCAGTCATGGTAAATCTTTTAAACATTTCAATGATACAAACAGCTTGCAGTGGCATGCCTGCCATAGATTTGCCACCACTTTAAATTGTTGTTTTCTTCCAAACATTTTAAAAGAGGCTAGTTTGTATTTTTAATCTGTCATCTGCCTAACAATTAGATTGAAGTCTCTATTGTCCATTGTCTATCTTTCCTATTTTTTAATCCTATCTTTCCTTTTATGCTCTATTTCTCCAAAACCAAAACTGTGAAGAATATATTTGCTAATATTATTACATGAATAATAAAAATAATTCTTCATGAGTTTCCTATAAAATACTGAGTTTTAAGGCAAATTAAAGGAATAGAATTTATTTTTATATGCAGTATTTTACTGTGTATCTGTGCATTATGGGTGTACAGAGACAGACATAGACATAAGGAAAGACATAGATATAGACATGACAGATGAAACTGATTTATTCTCCTCTCATCTTACCTTCCTCTTTCTTTCAGAAATATTGCTGAATTTTGAAATTATTATAAACAAAGTACAAAATAAATAGCATTCTTATCAGTTACATTTTCCAGCTTGGTTCCAATATTGAGAAACATTACTTTATCATTTAATTTAAGAATATTTTAGGTTCTAAATAAACATAAAACTATAAAACATATAGAAATGTGTTTTTTAAACACTTCTTAGATTCTCTGATGGCAAAGGACACTTTTCACAGGTAAGAATTCTACTTACCATTATAAGTGTTATAAATTTATTTCATTTGGTTCATCAAATATGCCTTCCCCCAATTTCTTATTAATTTAACATAAGCCTCATCACAATTTACAATTGCTCATCCAATATAATAGAAAAGAAGAAAAATATAATTTCCATTTTCCATAAGACTTTAGATATTTACAGAGACTTCCAATATCCTTCCTAAAGCATCTCTGTGTTGTTAACTATCCTTCGTATTATATGGTATGCAAAGAATTCAGCATAATATTTATGCCTCTTGATGACTCTAATTTTTCAGAATTATTTTAAATGTAGGGCATCAATGCTGTTCTACTCAATCCCTTTGCACTCAGAAGCTTCCTTCTTTTCCTTACTGAGCTATATTCTCAGCCCTATTAGGTCTGTGAAATATGCAGACACATCAATTGATGAGACCTGTAAGTTTCATGAGAGGTTTTGTTGGATTTGAAATTTGATGCCCCCTTTTCTTTTTCTCTTTCTTTAGTCATATTATAGTCTTATTCCTTAGTTGATTATCATTAATACAATTCCCTAGATTTTAATATGCTTCAAACTAGTGTATTCACACTTTTAAATTGTGCGATTCTTTTAATTTAAATTCTGTACTTTACACTTAATGTTCTAAATTCCTTTAAAGTTAGATTCTTTATTCAGCAGTAAACTATCATTCAATTATTTGAGTAGTGAGGAAGTATCTTAGCAGCCACATATAGCTGAGGATCTGATAAAATAAAAAGGAACAACCATTTGCTAGTATTAAGTCCTCTAATACTATAAGGACACCCAACATAATTCCAGTTTTAGTGAACTAAGAATGGGTCCAAGTTATTTGTGTTTCTGAAGTTTTCGTTGTGCTCAAGTTATTTCAGATTCATAAACTCTCATTATCTACTTTAGGAACAAGTTACAGTTTCTATTCTTGATTCTTATGCAAATTCATCTGATTTTAGTCTCTCATTTTTGTTCTCTTTGTCATTTTCAGACTAAGAGTATCTTCAAATTATAAAATAACCAAGGATACAGTTGTCTGATTTTGAAGACAAAATATCTTTACAGTAGTCTATTTGAATACTTTTGAATACTATTTGAATACTTTTGTCTTGTTTGGCCTTTACAGACATCATAGTTTTTTATTTTTTACAAATGAGTATTTTTGACAATGAAAGAAATTTGATACCATTTTCTACTAATTTTCACCTTTTCTGCTCTCTATTTCTTAACTCACTGCATTGGTTTTTGTTTTTCTCTTATCTGGTCCTAAAGTGTTAGTTTTTGCCAAAGTTTTAGCCTTCTCCACAATCTGGTTGCTGCCTAAATTGCTTTTTATTTTCATAATAACCATTTAATTTTCATAAATTACCTTTTATTACCTGATGACGTATGTTTTAGTCATCGGCCAAGATACCTCTTGTGTACTATGTATTCAACTTGGAGCTGAAAAGTAACTCCCCCAAGAAGTGTTTCTTGAAAGTTTTTGACTTCTTATCCACTGATGGTCCTATGTCCTGATCAATATTTTAGAATGTATTACAGTATTCTGTACTGAATCAGATTTTACTTGTCTATCTTGCCTACTAGACTACAAAATGCTTAAGAACAGAAAAAAATAATATTTTATTCTATCTTAATCCCTATAATCACAAAGCTTGTAGAATAATAAAACAGAAGTTCAGTAAATGTTCTCTGAATGATAGTCATATCACTATTTTACATACATTTAAATTTTGAACGAATTTAACCATTTATAGTAAACTACTACTACTACTACTACTACTACAACATTGCACTTTCTTTCCTTTTTTTTTCTTTTTTTTTGAGACAGGGTCTAGCTATGCAGTTCTGGCTGGCCTTGATCTCACTATGTAGCCCAGGCTGGGCTTGAACTTGTGGCATTCCTCCTGTCTCAGCCTCCCAAGTGCTAGGATTACAACCATGTGTCACCATGCCTGGTTGTGTCTTTATCTTTCCATAACACATTTGCAAATATTTTATTGAATATCAACTATTTTATTAAATATGTACTACATAGGCGTTTATTAGAAAATTTTGTCAACAATCTGACTTTTCTTTAACTGCCATACTCCACCCATCACTTCCTGGAGAAATGATCATCTGCCTTTTCTTGGAGCTAGATTTCTTTAAATCGGCATCTAGGGACCAGACACCAGTCATCACAGTCACACTTTTATGGCTTTATGGTTACCAATATCTGTTTCATGAGGACTGGAATATTCCTCTATACTGCGGCAGTGTTAGATATTCTACATCTCACAGGGACTAAGATGGGGATGGGTACATACTGTGCTTCTTTGTTCAAAGAATGAATAAATGTAACTTCATGGAGTAATGATTAAATGTTAACTTAGAAAAAATCATTAAGTTTAGAAAAGAATCTTTCAAAGAGAATGACAAGTTATTTCTCAGGACTATGGAAAAGGTGATAGCAGCAATCAGACACATAAACTCTGATTAGAAACTCATTGATTTTCAACAGGAATGTTGAGATACTGAAACAACCTGCTAAAGAAGCTTACGGAATTTCTTCAGTGCAAACATCATGGTTATATATAGGATTCTTATTGAAGTCAGACAGTTTGTATCAAATTTGTGTCTGAATATGTTCCTGTGCAAACAGAGATGGCTTTTAAGGATTATTTTAAGCCTTTAGACTTCGAATTCATTTTATTTTACTGATGATTATAGAGTTCTTGAATCATATGCTCAAATGATACACTATGTCATTTGCCTAATAAAATAAAACATTGTGTTTCCTACAGAATAAAAATGAGAATTATCTGTATAGTATAAAGTTTATAAATGTGTTTCCCAAGCCACAAAATGATGGATTATAGTCTCACTGAACATTCAATAAAAGCTCTTGCATGAAAAAGAAAAGGAAATTCACTTTGAACTGAGTTGAGATAAACATATCTCATAAGAGAATCAAGTTTCAATAATTCACCAGCTGCAAAACCCAAAGTAAGTCAAAGGAAATATATTACAAATACCATACCTCAAATCAAACCTAGAATTATCATAGTATTAAATTACATGTCCTATTTATCAACAGATTTTTCTTTCCACCTTTCTTTAAAACATAATTTAAAATATCCTGTATCAATATTAAACCAAACTGTATATAGTATATCATTATAAATAGAGCCTGCTATATTTTCTAAAATGTTTGATGTTTTGTGCACAGAAAGAAAGTTGGCATTTGTGGAACATTAGAAGCACATTACTTTGAAAAGTTGACAATTTGAAAATAAGCTTTCTCATCTCTTTAATTCTTACATTAAATTATGTTTTTAGCTGCACAATAAAATGCAATTTGAACTTTTTAGGAAATAATTTTTTTTAAAAACAACATACCCCTCTTATCTGTGATGTAACACATATTTAACATCTGTTAAACATAACTAGTTTAAATATTATCTACATTTGTCCATATAGGCCTTGTTTGGAAACTAATTTAAAGAGTCAATTTTTAACTTCTATTAGAACTAAAGAAAAAAAATAATTACCATGCCAAAGGGTAACTCATTTAATATGTAAAAAATTATATTCTAGGGTCTTATTGAAATCAAATTTTCAAATTCTGAATTCTTACTAAATACGTTCATTGCTTTATTTTTTTTGTTCCTTGAATAAGAACTGATGTATTATTTCTTCTAAATTGCCTATGTCTCCAAAAATATTAATACAGGACTGAGTCATTGAACTTATCACAGGCTTATTTAAAAACTGGCGTTTCCAGTGGGAGAGGAAAATTATATTGTTATTAGACACATAATAGTTTTTAAATGACCCATAACTTCAAAATCTTCCAAAATTGTGATATATAAAAAAACTTTAGTACAGGCACTAATTGTTGGCATATTACTTAAATTAATTCTTGCTGCTCACTTCATCCAAACTTAGACATACACACACTGTGATCATTAACTGTGATTGTCAACATTGTGATATGATTTAAGAACAAACTAGCAAATTAACATAATTTTGGGTGTCTGTGGATGACTGACAAGTAGGCCAGCAAATTGAGGGGGAAGCTCCACCCCAGGTGTGGGTGGCACCAACCAATAGTCCTGAAGTTTGGACAGAATACTAAGGAAAAGAAGAAAGAATTATTTCCCTTTTCAGAAAGTTCTTTGCCATTGCCTTTGGATGTGTGTTTTCAGTTTCTTCAGCCTTCCACTGCATATTTTTCAGCCTTCTAACCAACCGGCACTGGTGTCTCCATAATGACCCCAGTCTACACCCTTCCATTGCCTCTGGACTTTCAGCTCACTAGTGTGCATAAGGCCATTTTGGATTCTTTTGCCTCTGATGCAGATGACCATTGGGATCCTTTTGATTTTGATCCTACAAGCCTACCTATTATGACCCTTATATAATCATAAATATATTCTCTGTTGAATATGTTCCTCTAGAGAACTCCAGTGTGTACATACTAACAAGTGTGATGCTACCAGCTACTAAGATGAAAACTTACAATTTATATATCAGTGTTGATAAATTTTAATAAAGTAAATATTTTTACAGGAACAGGTTTTTTTTATACTATTGAGAAAGCAGATAGAGCATTGTAGGCTATAAGGCAAACCATGATGGCTGTACACTTCTGAAAACATGGCTTGGTTTTGAATCTAACCTTGAACATCCTCTACAAATAATTTGATAAACTTGGTCCTCAGGGAGTGTTTTCATTTACATAATTATCCTCTTCAGGATATTTCTATCTCTTCCATTGTCTCTTTAACTATGACATCAATAAGACAAAAACTTGCAACTTCTCCTTTCAGTTGTATTAGGTATAAACCACAAATTATTCCTCTCCCATTTTTAAATTTGAAAAGTGCTACTCAATCACCTTTAGTTAATTATTTAGATCACCTTCCTTCACACTAATCATATTTGATGGATAAGTTTATTAATATAGTAACTGAAAACATACACAGTATAAAACTTGTGCCAAGAATTCTTTCCCTAAGTTATTGAATATCTGCTCACATGCTTCAAATTAACAACCAACATAGATTGTTTAATTATCTAAACAGGTCTCAATCAATTCCTGTGAAAAATCTGTATAATTATATAGTGTTTTAACTTTTATAAGTATATTGTAGTTTTAAGATTAATTATAGTTTATATAGAGAGAGAGGTATAAAAGCAGCCTGTGTATTGTATACCTAAAATGTATCAATAAAATAATTTAAGAAAAAAATAACATTAATAGTTATAATTAATAAGTTTGTTAATCTAACATATGTATTTTTATAGTATCAATATCAGCTATTAGAAATTGTATTTTGGAAATGTTCATAAAAAGCAACATTTTTATTTATATTCTTACTTTATCCTTACTGAGTCCTTATAAAGTAGCATTGAAAACAAAACATGTTAACTTCCTTTGATTGAGGCAATATGGCTGTGCAGTAAGTGATTTGCTCTTCCTAAAGAAGGTCTGGCCATTTCCTCTCAGCTTCAGGTAGGTCATCTAAGCCATCCCCCATAGAGGCTCAATGTTAGGGCCAGGGCTGTCCCCACAGATCTTCTGGTGAGGATTCTTGTACCCAGCAGTTTTAGAACATAAGTTTGTCAAGCCAGAAAGACCAACCATTTAACTTAGGGTAGACATATGGATCATAGATAATACTCACCTGATGACTGAGTTTGACAATTATTCTTGTTTCAAGAAGCCCCAGTAAAATCTCAAGATAGCAGGGGTTGGGCGAGCTACCCTGGTTGGCAATACTCTTTGTACAGTTTTATACATTGATACTGAGAGGGGGACACATATTGAGAATGGTTGCTTTGAGTCTGAAAACTTCCCAGATCCATCTCTGTGTATTTCTTTATTTGGTGGATTCAGTATGGTCCCTTGCATTACAATAAATGTATTCATAATGTTCATTGAGTTTTTCAAATCCTCCTAGTGAACTATTGTATCTGAAGGTGGTTGTGTGTCAACTTGAAATTGGTGTCAGAAATGAAGGTAGTCTTGGGGACAACACCCTCAGACTTTGCAGTTTAACTATAGGTAACACACAACTGCCAATCATCTAGCATACTAATTTTCTATTTGAGATATCAATATCTCAAATATCGGCCTCAGGACAGTTGCAATGGTTTGAATAATTAAAACATATATCTGGTAAGATAAATTTCTGAAGTTCTATACATTGAATGTTAACTATATGCTAAGTATTTTCTTGTATCATATTCTTGTTTTATCACATCAGATTATGAAAAACATGTTATTTTTATTTCCAAAGAGGAAGAAAAATAAGTAAACTCTACAACTTAACACTTTCTGTGTAGTAAAGACAAAATTCAAAGCTAGCTCCATTATAAATCTTATGCTCAGAACAACTACCAAATGCAGTCTTTCTTTGGTAACACAGCTCCTAATCCTATTTTAAGGCTGCTTTGATTAAGGGTGAAATATCTCAAGGGTAGAACTGTATGTAAATTTTGATTAACATGATTATCTAAAATACAAAGAATAATTTGTTTATTCACATGAATGCAGTGCTAGGCACTTTTTATGAACCCCAAATGTCAGATAGTTGTTCATTGCAATATATATATATATATATATATATATATATATATACACACACACACACAACAGATTGTGCTATTGACTTCTTGAAGATTCAAATGAGTATAAGCTAATTAGAGCATATCAGAAATCTCAGGCCTATTCCACTACCTTCATTTAACACAATATGCTGCCAAAATGCTCCAAAATTTAATGTGAATTAAATTGTAAACATTTGTAAAATCTTGTGCAACTAAATCTCATTCCATTAGAATAGGAAAATGTTTCAAATTAATAAGAAAAATAACTTTAAGAAGCATCAGAAAATATCTCATAAACTAAAGCTTGGTTGTACTTTTGTTCACAAATACAAGAATATGCCATATCACATATATTTAAATACATGTAGATGTCTATATAACTGTATATGTATAGACAAATGTGAGGTTCACACAAAGTCAATATAATGAAATAACAAATCATCTAGTACAGGTCTATACAGAAAATGTTCTAGTTATCATGGAAGTCACGGTTGAAAAAGCAATAAGTTTATAGCCAGAATTCCATGAGATTAAATCTGATATTTGTTGCTGTGTAAATTTAGTCTTATCTTCTCATGCAGTAATTTTAAAGATAAAATGAGAAATTATATATAAATATATTTAGGACATATACTGGAACATTGTACTTAATAGAGTTGAATATATTTAAATTTTGCTTCATATATCTTTTACCAAACTGTTAATTAAATATATCACATAATAAAAGTTTAATACATTTATAGATTTTATATTCTTATGCCTGAACCTTGGGTTTGTTATGGGCTGCACAGTATCCCTTCAAAATCCACCTTAGATACTTCAAAATGTGACTATATTTGAAATTGGGGCTGTATAGGGATAATTAAGTTAAAATGATACTATTAGGTTTGGCTGTAATCTATACTGATATCTTTATAAGAAGACATAATTTGCCACGTAGAGAAATACTAGGGATCCTTAAGCATAGTGAGTGACCACATGAGTCTAAGTCAAGAAAAAGGCATAGAGAGAAGTCAAACATACTCATGCCTTAATTTTTTATCCCTAGCCTCAAGAGCTGTGACAAAATAAAATTCTGTTGCTTAAACCACTCCGTTTCATTTTGTGTTTTGATAGGGTGGTATTGTTTCTCATAAATTAATAGAGCCTTCTATTAAAAACCAGTTTTCAGTACTAATACTCGCTCAGACATTGAAAACTGGTCACTACAACATTTTTCAAAGTTTTCAAGCATGAGTCACATGATACCTACAAATAGTTAAGTTAGTCCTTTTTATCTGTAACAGGCTTTGAATGGTCTTATTTTGGTTTGCATTCATGGAATTTCCATTTTTAAAAGGTACACTTTCATTAAGCTCTCTGAATCCATTCTCTCATGGGAAAAGTAGCTCTCTCCGTAAGGACATAACTAATAATTCAATCTGCCATATATATTCCCTGGATTTGACCCTCAACTCCTACCTTCTCTGTCTGATAACTTTTTAGGATCATTTGTCTTTCTCATAAAGCAATGCGGAATATAAATTTTTGAAAAAAGAGAAAAAAATTGGAACTTGTTTTTTTTGTGTGTGATTTTGGGGTAGATAGTAGCTTACATAATAAAATAAACAAACAATATGGATTTAGTGAATTGTAACAAAGTATTTAAAATTCAACAGGTGTCATAATTTTTATTGGTATTAGTTATCAAAAATAATCATTTTGATAAGTTGCACTGAGAAATGAACGCAATCTTATTTTCTTCTCTTACTCTGACCTGGTTTTGCCAGTGTGTAGACAATCACAAAATGGCTGCACTAGTTGTGTTTAGGAAAGTGGCACATGAGAATGAATGTGGTTATACTTGAGGGGATTAAATTAAGTGCTTGAGAAGAACCACTGTGGCTGGCATACCCAAACATCATGGTGATATAGTACACTACAGGGATGGGGACAGTTAGCTTCCTGGGGCTCTTAGCCTGTTGCTCCTTGGAAATGTGATTTGTGTTTTCTTCTGAAGCACTCAGGATCTTAAAGCTGGCTCTGTTAAAAACGCCAATTCTTCACTTGAGGCCACAGAGGCCAATGGGTAACTAAAAGCAGAACCAAGATTGAGATCCATATTATATTTTTTACTTCCCAAAAACTTGAGGTAAAATCCTTTCTCAAAGATTCTGTATATAGGTATGCTAATCATTCAAGGAGTGACTGTCTACTGGTTGGCAAAACAAGGCTGATCAGCCCTGAATTTATACAATCACATTTGCCTTCGATAATAAACACAGCAAGATAAGAGATTTTCAAGGACATTCAACTTGGCCCAGAAGTCTTCAGCTGTTGTCCTAAACCCGTGGTCACTTGGTTTCAAGAAAAAATAAAGCTCCACATGACTGGAACCACCACAAAGGATCATTTCCTGGGGACAGAATGGCTCCTCAAGGCATGGGAATTACAAAGCTAGGATACCAGAACTGAGATAATGATCACCCAGAGGCCAGAACCCCACTAATCATTTAGAAGCTAGCCTCCGGCTTTTGTGGGTGAGCCAGTCTGATCCCCCTTTATCAGAGTGCTCCCCTTTCAGGTGCTCAAACTGGAAAATGTTCGTATTTTCCTTCCTCTCTTTGGTTCAGGGCCAGCCTGAACTTTGTCACCTCCTCAAACTAAAGTTCCTCATCATTTTCTCTTACTTTTTAATTAAAATTTTTTCCCATAAATTTGTGCTGAGTTTCAACATCCATTATTGATAAAAGCAAAAACTCATGCTATGCAGCAACAATGGTGGTGTAGGAAAAACTTTAAAGAATATCTGGTGATGTAGCTCAGCGGTACAGCCCCTGCCCAGCAAGTGCAAGGCCCTGAGTTCAATTCCTGGTAACAAAAACAAACAAACAAAAATGAACATACCCAGAGAGCTTTCTAGTATTCAACCCACTGAAAAAGTAGTCACATGACACAATATACCTCTGGTACTTTCTTAATTATATATAAAGTCAAGGATGCTATTGTTTTACTTTGTATATTAAGCAATGCTACATAATGTGGCCAATGATATTCTATTATCCCTCCATTCTTTTTTATATTAAAAAGAAATTCAGATATAAGAAAATCATACTATGCTCAATATGTTATTTTTGCACAGTAAATATGGACAGAGTTTTCAGTTGGAAGGAAATATAGCTTTGAGTTCCCGTTGGACCCCCTGTATATTGACTTTCATAAATCTGATGCCTCAAATTTATATTAGCTCTGGCATTTACTGGCTATTTCTTCACCTCCAGGAATAAAATGAGATTGCTTGTAAATATCTCTGAGAGAAAAGTTTGTGGATTCTTTTCTCAATTTTTTTTGTTTTATTTTGTATCTGTACATTCACCTATAAAAGGTGGCCACATATTCCAGGGTCAGATGGCCTAGATTTCTAATTCCAATACCAATTCCATGACTTATTAACTATATTCACTTAGAAAATTTTATTTTATGTCTCAGTTTCTTCATCTCGGAAAGGGGAATAATGGTACCAAATTTATAAGGACATCACGAGCAGTAAGTGAGCCAAAACATTTTCAGCAACTAAAGGATTCAATGCTGCCTTTGATGAGGTTAATGAATGTCAGAAAAGCTCTCCCTCTCAAGCCCCGGCATTCAGTTTCATTCTTGAGTTTAATTCATCAGGGCTTCTAACACAAATAAGATGAGCATCATCCCAAAATGTTATCAGAATAATATGTTTTATTCAACGAATGGTAAATTGCTCCTGAGCAGGAGGTTTTCTAATTTGACGCGAGCGATCAACCAAGCAAGAGTGAGCTGGCTCCAGCACCTCAGCACAATGCTAATGATTTTTTCATGTTGAATTAATAGGATTGAAATGTTTGTGATTTCAGCAGCTGTCGGAAACAGTGGGAATGCCTCCACCAACACACTGACAGCCTCTGCCCCTCACGCGGCTGTGTTTAGATGAAGCGGGAATGCTAGCAGTCTGTCTAGAATATGCTAATCTAAAATTAATAATAATTATTTCCACAAAGGCAGCTATAGAACATCTCCCCCATTCCCAGGGAGACTTTGTATATATTTTTAATGTGCTCATGAAAGACTAATTTGTTGTGCGCATAAAGTAAAATTTATGTTTTGAAGCAGGTGAGTGGCTAGTATTTAGCTCGCTGATTAATTATCACAGCAAGAAATGATTAGGATTTGCCAACATACAGAACATTTTTTATTTCGCTCAAGCATATTATTACTCCCTTAGATCTTTCAGTAGGTCCCAATAACCTCCTGTTTAAAATTTAAATGTTTCCTCTAAATCTACATTTGGCTTTTTCCCTCTAAGGAATAACTACTAACCAATTCATTTATGCTCCCCCCCCCAAATATTGACATATTTATTTAAATCACTTTTTCATTTCATTCTCTCTCCATGATTTGACATTACCTTTGTGTTATTATGTACCTTTATACCTGTTTGTTTTTTTGATAACTTAAATTGCAAATCATAGACAGGAATATTTCTTTTTAGTGTCTTTTGTTTACACCACCTAAAAATAATGTTATGTTAATAAAAATAAAAATAAGTTTCAAGTATGAAAATGTGTTTTAAAATAAATTTATTTGTGCTGAGAATATTTAAAATTCCTCAGAAATTTAAAGCATACAATACATTATTAATTATAGTCTTCATGTTGCAAAATAGACCTCTTCAATTTTAAAAAAAAGTGCTAACTTGCTTATAAGAGCAATTTTAAAAGTTTAAGAATTTTTCTTTGATTTAAATTAAATAAAATATTTTAATGTAGACACATCTGAAAAAATTTTGGATAAAGATGCCACACAAATATAATTTCTGATAGAATTGTATGCTTTTTATGTAAAAAGACAAAATTGTTCAAGATGGACACCACGATATACCAAATGAATAAATGCAGAAAGGAATAAAGAAATAAGGAATCAAATAGTGATTTAAGGTCATCAAACTGTCTTTTTAGAAAAGCACAAAAATTTGGTTGCAAGTCTTTATAAATCAGCAAAATGAATAAAAGTATATATTATTTGATTTGTATAAAATAGATTCAATTTTTTTCTAAAAGTCATGTCAACTATTACTCCACTGATAGGAAGTTTTACATCAAATTTCTATAAGAAAAAATAGTAACATTTTCAAACTTGAAAGTCAAATTGCAATCAAGTAGGCATAACCAGCCTCAGATTAAATTTATCTCACCTTCTTGGTGAAAAGAAAAATCAATGTTTTGGAGAACCAATATTAGAAGTGGTAAGTATCATGTTTTGTACAGTAAATTCTTATTTGTACTAAATTTAGTTGTCCTCTAACTTTCATTTGTTAAATTTCTTTCTCAACTTGTTTCTGAAATATCACAGTGTAAAGATAACTTTATAAAGGTTTTCTGAAAAGACATATATTCATATTGAGAAAGTATGAGCAATCTGTTAAATACATGGCATGAGCATAAATATTTTTTTAGATAACTTTGTGACCAATGTGAATATATTGCTACAGCTCCAGACCCAAAAGACAGAGAAATAATCCATATAATCCATATATGTTAAATACATTTGAGAGAATATATTACATTTGAAACGTAACTTCTGTCAAATAAATTAAGAATTTAATTATTCAGTAGTGTTTTATTCTCTAATGGTATATATATTTAGATATGTATATATCTGCATATATATGTGTGTGTGTGTGTGTGCTTATACATGGTGTAAAAATAAAATATCTTAAATGTACATTTTACCAGGCTTTCAGGAAGCTGTAAGATTTCTGCCTCATGAAAGATGATGATAATCACTAATTGTGCTGTGTAAACTCTAAAAGTGCATTGTTAGACCTTGTTCATTACTTTGTAATTAGGAGACCATTAGCATTCATGCTGTGAACTTTTCAATGTAGTTCAGCATATAGTGTAGTATGCTAATTAAAATAAAGAAAACATTTAAAGAGGTAAAGAAATCATTAAAGTCAATTAATTAAACCTTCACATTTTGGGTTTAGTGGTATTGAAATGCACATTCAAGTGAAAATTTAAATTGCTGATATATCCCAAAACATTATAAATGTAAGAAGTAGGAAATCTTAGTTTATGAAAATACATTGACAAGGCTATAGTAATAACTTAAATAAAATATTAAGAATTATAGGAACTCAAACCATGAGCAACAAGTTTGGATATAAAGTGGATTCTTCATTTTTAGGACAACTCTAATGAGATAAATTTTGGGGCCACTCTAATAAGAAAAGTATTAGTCTGCATAATAGGAGACACTCACATATGTGAAATTCTCAGCTAGATTATTTACTCCTCAGGAGCAAAAAGAATTTAGATGTGCTTGCAGGAAACACAGAAACACCCACAATTTATATCAGTGACTTTAGCTGGTTCAAGTTCTGCTGGTCTTATAGACCATCATCAGCTATAATGATAGGATGACCAAAATCCACCTGAACACTCTGGATCCATATTACATACGATAAGTAAAACAAAAACTATGTCATAATCCACAATAATTTATAAAGTTCTTTCCATTTGCCAGACAATTATTTTATCCTCTGAACAACTCTATGATTTAAGCATTACAATTTGATACTGTACATAAGAAAACTGTGGTTTAGTATCCAAGAGACATAATCATAGAAAGAAGCATTGGTACAATAAGAATTCAGTACAATTACAAAATCAGTTACCTTAACTGATATAGGAAGTTTTCTTTCCAATTCGTACTAGTAGCTCAAAACCAGAATTTAGAAAGAGTCATTAACATATTTTATAGTGAAAATGGGCAATGTCTAAAAACTGGAACAAATGGGAACAAATGTCTCTGTGAGTAGATGTACATCTACCCTCTACCAGCTATAATCTTCTAGTTTCCAAAACAATCATTTAGTTCAATATTGTGAACTTGTGGAGGTAGAATGAACTAGGACATAAAATCTACTGATATGAAATCATAGGAATTTGATACTGGCCCATCCATTTCACCCGAGCTCTGGATGCTACCCTTCCCCACAAAAAAAGCCTTGGAATATGAAATTTTTAAGAATAAGCAAAAGGACTGTAAATAAATTTAAAAATGTGTTTTATTTTCTCTCTTCTTTCTCTCCCCCAATACACACCCAAACAGAAATCAATAAAAAATGTATTTTTTTCTTTAAAAAGGATCATCCAATCTTAGATAAAGAGGAAAGATATTATTATCACTAAAAAGAGAATAATGGATATTCTTTAATAGAATAGCTTCAAATTTTAAATGACAATTATCAGATAATAATAAATTAAATATAGGAAATAAATGTACATACGTGGAAATAAATGTAACATACTTGAGATAGAAAAACAATTCAACAAAGACTAGTATGCCATGAGTAATGACTAAAGAACTGTTAATGTTGATGGTATTTTTGCTTTGAAATCATGAATAATAGCAGCAAAAAGGCTAAAGTACAAAAATAGAACAAAAAGTTCTCAGAGACTACTACAATGGTCCAGGTGAGAACTAATGTGAAATGCGGTGTCAATGATGGAGAAAAGAGGATTTATGAGGTATTTAAGAAGTATATAGGCAAATCTCGATGCCTCATGGAATGTGGAAGTTGGAAAAAGAGAAATAAGAGATGCCTTTAAGACTACTCTATTAAATCTTGTTACAAGTAAAATTCATCAGGAATAGCAAAATGATTAGCAAGGCTAGAGTAAATGATAACGGGGGATCCTTTGTTTAAAAGCATTAAGAATTTCAAGATGGAAACACCAAGTATTGAAACCAAGGACATGTCTTTGAGGTGCCTGTCCATGAAACCAGTCTTGAAATGAATTCACTAATTTACTGAGACATGAAACAAGAAAGCAAAAGAGAAGATGTTGAGAAGTACTAGTCTGATAATATTTTAAATAAATTTTATATTAGAAAATAGGAAGAAAATATTCAAATGGGAAGGAACTGGTGGGGGGAAGGAAGGAAGGGAAAATGAAACAAAAGAGAATAGAAAGGAAAATGGAAACAAAGCTTTTGTAAATAAGGAGGGGTAGAGGGGTTGAAGGGAATGGAGGGGAAGTGGAAAAAAGAATCAAGGTATATCATGTACAGGTACAAATTCTATATGATGAACTTTATCTTTATGTATATCTAAAATATACCAATAAAATTAAATTAAAAAATGCAATCTCAGAAAAACAAAACAAAACAAAAAAATAGTAAAAGCAAGCGGTGAACATCATCCAAGACTGCTTCTTATGGCCCCATTTGGACATCTTCTATCTGTAACTATTCTGTCTTTGATAACAAACTTCATCTCTTACAAAGAGCAGGAGTCACAAGTCTTCCTCGATGGTTTGCTCTATAAGAGTAGCAAAGCACAGCCATTTAGCTGACTCCCTAATTTTGTGCTCAATGCTTTAGAAACAGGACATCCTTGGGGGAGAGGTGGAGGGTGCCATTCTGCCTTCTCCTACAGCCCTGTTTCCCTGATCTTTTCTCTACTCTGCAGGAGCTGAGGTTTTGCTCCTTCCCAATCTCACAAGGTAGGCTGTGGATTTATAGCCTACTAGGGCCAGGGAGAAAGCAATAGGCCATCCCAGTTGTGGTCTATTTGTGTCCTGTCATAGGGGATGACATCTTCCTGTCAGAGGTTATAAAAGATAGGTGGGGAGTCTTTCTGCACCTCGGAGATAAGTTTGACATTTATCAGCCCACCTGAGACACAGCACTATTTATTTCTTTTTCTGAGACCAATGAGAAAATGAAAGAAGAGTCGCTTCTCAATCAAGGGCAGTACTAGGTCCCATTCCCTTTTTTGGGGAAAGAGACAGCTTTCGAAACAAAGAACCTAGCTCTTTATGTGGCTGGGTGCAGAGAACACATAGGTGAGGATATGGGACTTGGAATTGTTGGAGTTTTGCCTAAAATAAACACAAAGCAGTTTTGATAGAACATTTCAAAATAAGTATAAAAATAAAATAACTATCGATGTAACTATGAAAGATTGACAGAGGGGTGACAAGGGTGGATATATTCCCAATAAACTAGTATTTAAACCTCTTGAGATCAGATGATATCTTTTACTCCTAAGTATAATGCATAGTGTTTGTTTAAGACTTAGAACAGAATCATAAAGATGGATTTTTATGACATGAAATCAGAAACACAGGTAGCACTTTGGTTCTGTATAACATACTAACTTGTAACAAACAGCTAACCACGGACCCAGATATTCTCATCCTTCTGCTTTGTTTCTTTGCTCAGGTCTCCCTTTTGCCTTCCAACATTTCTACCTCCTCTTCAGGTACTATGGTCTTTGATGGCATCTATATTTCATAAAAACATAGGTATCTTGCAAGCTCTGAAGCAGAGCAAATAGACTGCAATTCATCAAATATATTTTATTTCATTTTATAGGTACATGAAAAGGGATAACATTTTGCCCTCTGGCTCAATTCTTCTATCTCCTTTTTCTTTTTGGATCACCCAATAACTTCAAAGAGAAAATTTCTCTGGGAGAATTGAGCAAGGTCTGTAATGTATAAATCTAAGTCCTTTAATGTCAAGACATAGCATTACAATAATTCATTTTTAAATAAACAAAAAGCCCAGCAAAAACAGCAATTTTGAAGCTCCCCATTATTGCCTTACTATAGAATATCACTAAGTTCCATTGCCAATCTATATGATTTTTACAATTGTTTTTTGTATTAATAATTATGTGTCAATAGAATGATGCAGCAATTTGTTAGGCAACTGAAATTTTGCTTATTCTGAAAGAGCACAGGTAGATAGAACCTTTATCACTTCAGATATATGTGTGGTCCATGCAGTGTCAAATGTGGCAGCCACCAGCCTCAAGTTCCTAATTAATACATGGCAAGTACAATGCAGGAACTGTGCTTTTAAATTTGTTTACTTTTTCACAAATTTACTTTTAAACGTAGATAATCTCACATGTCTGCTGGCCATCATATTGGACAGTGCAGTTCCAGCTGTGTTCTTACAATAGGTAATCTGCAAGACAGATGTGGAGTGGAAAGGGAAACTACTATTAGACCCAGGGAGCTTATAGTTTAGTGTAAATGATAATGAACAAGCAAAAGAATAAAAAGATGAATTTCAAATGAGAACTGGGTACAAAAGTATGATTGAAAAAATAACAATGGATAATTTAATACAACTGGGAACAGAGAGAAAAGACACATATAGAACATGAGTTTTAGGCCTAAACATGAATGAAAGAAAAATTTTACAAAGAAATATCTCAAAGACATACTTATACGGTGGCAGAGTGGCAGGAAGTAAGTGCTAAACATCTTGGCCTCTTCAAGGAACTGAACTGACAGACACAGGTGGCTGAAGTAGAGTGAGCAGGAGGGGCAAAAGAACAGATCAGAGAGGAAGAATTAAGAAGTGTCCAATATATGTCCAGGCTTGGGTGTAATTAAAGCTTTGGATATTTCTTAAATTATAGAGAGAAATCATTCCATTTTTATGGGCGGGAACTATTATCACACTTGTAAGTTTACATTTTGCCTTGTATTGCTTTGTGCAGAATGATCCCTGACAAAAAATGTGAAGTGGGAAGAAATGTCAGGAAGGTGTTATAGTGTTCTGCTTTGATAGCAAATTGCCATTTGAAATAGAAAGACGTAGAAAGGTCTAAGGGGTGCATACACACAAGGTGGATTACGTTTAGTACCTAAGTGAAATCATGATTGATTCTTTACTAGATAGGTAGATTAACCACCCTGAGATGCAGATCACTGAAGAAAGAACTGTTTAAAATAGCACTGTTGCATGTTTCACTTTGTTAATTTTAATATATCCTTGAAATACTCAAATGGAATTCTCAAGTAGATAACTGGAGCCATAGAGGATCAAAGGAAAGTTCAAGGTTGAGATACACATCTTAGAGTCCTCAAGAAAAACTAGTAATTTTTTCATTATAAATCAAATATATAGGTTAAGGTAGGGACATTCTTCAAGGCTTCAGAAATTCATTGTAATCTATTGATATAATTTATATAGTATTTTGCAATGTTGTTCTTAAACATTAGAACAATGTTTTTTAGACATTTTCCTATCTATATTATCCCCGCAAATTTAGCAGATCCTCAATATAAATATGCTAGAGTAATTTTCGATGTAAAACAAAAACTAAAGAAGTTAATGTCTTTCAATTAAGATGCCTGACTCTAAGGCCCCTCACTGCGAGGATGAGGAGACCACAGAAAGTTCTTTATTGGATGCTACTCTTTACAAGAGGTGATTGAAGAATATAGTGACGGTTTAAATTCAAATAAGAAAACTCATGAAAGTAAAAAATACATTGTCAAGAATGATGGGATTAGTGTGTTCAAAATGAGGGGGAGTATTTTGAGTACTGTGAGGAAGACTAATAAAGTATCTTCTGTGAGACTTTGTAAAAATAAAAACATTGATCATAGTTTTTGACAATACCTTGTTGATCAACCCCTTTTAGTAATTTCTGTCTAATAGAATATCATGATGTGTCCTCATCCATTTTATTCACTGGCTGGCACTGTGTGCTTTCTGGCTCTTCCCCAAAGTGAAAATGATGATGAAAGGTAAGCAATCAAAGCAATTGATTTGTGACAATGATGCAGCCACAACAGCACAATTAAAAACATTCATGAAAAAGGACTTCCAGAACTGCTTCAGCAAGTGGTAAGAATGATGAGATAAGTATTCAAAGCCAAAGGGATCATGCAATGTGTTTTTTTACTACAATTCTTAAAATAATTTGATCATTCACAACATTTTTGACCACACTTTGTACCTCTCCTGTATCATTTGTCTTCTCACTCTCATCTAACTTCTATGCAAAAAAAAAAATAAAATAAGTAGCTGTTTTCATGCATCGATTCAAAGTCAACATTGCTGAATCTTTTAAATTAATTATAGCATACTTTGTTAAGTAGCATGGAAAAAGGCACAAAATTTGACAATTTGCTTGAACAAAAGATACTCAGACAACCAAATCAATGTCAGAAAAACAAATGGGAACAAATAATTACTGTGACTACACACTTTGTTATAATAACACTAGTAAGAACTCATTGTATTCTTTCATTAGTTAGACATGCATTAATTACTCAATAATTAAAATTGATCACTTTTTATTGTCATTTCTGGGCACATCATGTCATTTCTTTCTGAGCCTGTTCTTCTATTTATTTAAGAGGCTTCTTGACTTTTCTTTCATTCTCTTTCATATAAGATCGTGCGTGTGTGTGTGTGTTTGTGTGTGTGTGTGTGAGAGAGAGAGAGAAAGAGAGAGAGAGAGGGAGGGAGAGACTATAGGAACAGAGAAAACACATGAACTCATTCTTAAAAGAAATCTTGTAGTTAAGGGCTTTTAAGAAAACTTTATCAACCTATATCACTGTGGTATGATTCTTTTAATTCTTTGGGGAAGGGGTAAAGAAAGAAGGGAATGGAATTAATGTGAGAAAAAGAAAAAATGGAAACAAAGTCTTTGTAGATAAGGAGGGGTGGAGGGGTTGAAGGGAGGGCAGGGGAATGGAGAAAAAATAAGAACCAAGATGGATTATGTAAAGGTGCAAATTTCCAATGATGAATGTCATATTGTATACCTTAAATGTACCAATAAAATTAATAAAAAAAGAAAACTTTATCAAGAAATTAAGGAAATATTTCAGAATAAATTTAATCTACACAGAATTTCTACAGAAATTCTGAATCCTTGATAACACAAATCATTTAATTTTATAACAATATAATAAATGCATTAACCAGAAAAACTAGTATGAATGGTAATTCATACAACATTTATATCAGAAACTAAGATAAAAAATCTAGTCCATCTTAGTTCATGATTATAAATCATGTTGTTCTTCTGACTCCTCTTATCTGTAAGGGTCCAGGCTAAGAAAGAAATTACATGTATATATTTATGAATGTAGTATAATATATAAAGGTTGACATTAATATGTGGCTTGAAATTTATAAGAACTAAAAACAACTCCAGAATTTGTTTTTATATGGAGAAATTTCTTATCAAAGTGGAGCAAATTATATGAATTTTATCATTATGGAATGAATTAGATACATTACTTATCTCAGTGTACTCAACCTGCAAAGGACTTTGGAGATATTTACTTTTTGGATTCTCTATTCACAGACAATACTCAAATCTCAAAACTATAATATTAAAACTTTAAATCATTTTAATCCATAGAACCCAAAATTGATAAGCCCCAAAACAAAAAATTATATTTAGTATAATTATGACAGTAAAATTAATTTAATATAATTCACACAATATTCTTATTACATAGATATTATTCTTTTTCCAAAGAAGAAAACTGGTACCTACAGATAGAATTTCTTGCATCATCCAGTTAGTGCACTATCAATACTTTTGAGATTTAGAACAATCATCTATGTTCCTAAAATTGTGATAGGAAAGTGCCTGACTTATGGACCTAGTATGTGTTTGTTCATTTTAAGTAAAGCAGCAGTGCTGTGAATAAAAGCTATTACTGTTTGACATTAAACTCATCATTTTTCCACTGCGTTGTACAATATTGCTGAATCAAGAAATAGGCTTTAATAATGTCAACTATTTGCTGATTGTTATTCCTTAACATCTTTTAAAGTAAAAAAAGGGCAATCAGTTTTCTGAAATTCCTATTAACTACATTTTAAAAAACCATGTAAAACCTTACTGAAATTGGGGATATAAGGTATTGGGTGATAAAAGTGGAAGAATCCCATTAAACCAGTGCATTATGAAAATAAGTAGTATGGTCCCTGGATTCAGAAATGTTTCCTGTGGAAACAATGATACACAAAAACAGAAGAACTCAAAGTAAAAATTCTAATGAATGCAAGCATAACACAGGCACAGAAATTCTGGAAGCATTTGAATTCCAAACTTGCATGTCCAGATGGCTGTGGACAAGGAGCCTGCTACACTTGTGCTAGCTTTCTGTGCTTGTCAAAACCCTTTGCGTCCTATGGGGCTCCCAATCGGGCACCTTCTTAATTAGAAGTGCGCAGTAATCATGATCGGTTCTTGATTAATATCAAGGACCTATCTGCTGAAGGTTCTGAGAAAGAGTCACATACATTGCTCAAACAAGTAAGGATATGACTATGATATGCAATTGTTTCAAATTAAATTAAATCTAAAATATTTTTGAGACAAAATCTCATTATGTAGTTAAGGCTGGGCTTAAACTCCCTATGTAGCCAAGGCTGGCCTCAAATTAGGGAAAATCTACAAATTTGAAATCAAGTACCTATTGTGGGAAAAGCAGTACATATTTAATGTTAATAAAAGATAATTTTCAAGTTCAGAATTATTATATTAACAAAATTATAACAAATTATAATTATCGCTATTATAAAAATTATGAGGTAAATGTGGACCTGCTTACCAGTTACATCATAGGAAGTAGGGAGGTCTTTTTTCTAATGAGAGAGGAACAAGAGATGGAGGGGAGAGGGAAGGAAGGAAAAAAAGATTGAAAAAGAGAGAATCAAAGAAGGAAGTCAAAATAGAACTTTATAAATGGGAAGGGGATTATGAGTTGAAAGGAGTAGGGAAAGATGGGAGAGCAGGGGACAAAAAAAATTAAGATGTGTTATTTACATATACAAATTCCCCATGAGATATGTAATCATTAAGTACTGTAAACATGTACTAATAGAAATGGATTCTTAGTAGTAATAAAAACAATGAAAATAAAAATCGAGGAAGCTCAAATGAGACAGAATTAAAATTAGTGGATCTTTTGTAAACCATGAATTAATTCATTTAATTGATTTCCATGTAAATCTAAAATGTCCAAATATGTAGTCTTAAGAATTGTATTAATGACAAATTATTTTTCATTTTTAGTTACAAGAAGATATTGGCATGTGGATCCATAACATTTAATGTTGATATCAATGAGATCAACAAGTTAGTTCTTTTGTAGTATAATCTTTGATAAAATAACAGGCTTCATCTACAGCTGCTTTTATGTGATATTTCTATAGACCCATTTCTGAACCAAATACTTAAAAAAAAACTATTTCCTTTCGAAGGGACTATGGTAGATATTACAAATTGTTTACATTCTCTGCTGATTTTTTCAATAACAAATTGTTGGAAATTGCACTCCGAGGGGTTATATTTCCCGGTACTCTCTGCAGCTAGATTTGGTCACGTTGTTGCTTTTTTGACCAACTTGCACGTGAAATCTTCAAAGCTTTTGTCTAAAGTGTTCTTGAAAATGATCTTTCCTTGCATCTTTGAGTGATTTGAAAGACTCTGTAAAGGGTCCCTTGTTGCTTTTGCTACTGTGTGGATGCCATTAACTGTTTCTCCTCTTCGATGCCCCTCTGCCATGTGGTATGTTGCCTTGGAGCCAGCTGATTATGAACTGAAACCTCTACAAACTGTGAGCTAAATAAACCCTTTTCCTTTTATTATGGGTGTCAAGTATTTTGTCTCAGCAATAGGAGAAAAGTAACTAACACAAGAATACAAAGGAAGTGTGTAGGAAGGAAAATGGTAGGAAAGAAGTAAAGCAAGAAAATGGTAGAGTTGGGGAAGAAAAGAGAAGGAAATGAAAGATGAAAAGAAAAAAGAATGGTAAAGTGGTTTATCAGTAAATCATAATGGCATTAAATCTTCTTATGTTCTAACTCCAAAATGTCTGGGAGATTTGGTTATTTGGATGGGTTGGTTATCATGGCCTTATGTAATGTAGTTTATTGTACAAAATGGCAAACCCAAATATAAACCGAGAATTTCATCAATAATACGTGTAGCAACTGATAGCAGCTCCTGTAACATGGTGAGAAAGTATCACATAATGGTTTCATTCGATACAATAATTTTTTGAACATCTAATGTAGCTGTCACTGAAGCTATAGCTCTACATGCAAACAAAATGCAATAATACTGTTTTCGTGCAGTAAGCCATATTAGTAAAAACATAATAATTTAAGTCATGACATTTAAAATCTTTGTATATAAATGAAGTCCCAGGCCTAATCTAGAGTCTAAAAATTTAAATGAAGTAGAAACTTATGTGAAGAAAAATTGTGTTGATCTGACGATGTTTGACTGACAAAGCAGCAGAATCACTGGAGCACATACACAGTGGCAGTGATGTCTGGGAACGTGGTGTCCCAGAAGACCAGAGGGCAAGTTTCATCTGGAAAAGATGCAGTAAATTTATGGAATTATTTAAGCCTATTTCTTTTAAACAGATTCCACTGTTTAGAATTTCTTGATCACTAAGCAACATCCTGGCAATTTACATTCACTGTTTCACACAAGAACAATTGTGAGTCACATCAATCTGAATGGTGTCTGATGTTTATCCAGGTATTTATCACTTAGTTTTATTATCCAGGGACACTGATATATAATTTTTTTTCAGTTAATACCAACTGAGTATAGCAATGTACCTAACTGGTCATTTTAAATTTCTATTCTGAGTATAGGATAGGAACCTTACAAGAAAGAGCTATGTTGAACACATTAACAGTAATGAGCCAGATTTTCCACAATTTTTGTCAGAATAAGGTGAGTTCTAAACTCTATTCAAAATACCTTCCCCCACCATGAAGGTCTAAAGGAATATCATAGTAATCTTGGCTATGCAGCAATTTCACAAAATTGATATTAAGAATAATTATCTTTTCCTCTTCTCCTTTTTCCTCCCATAAACATTTCTTGAAAGGCTTGTAAATACTCCAAAAAATTTGAGAAGAGCTGGAGCTGCTGATTCTGAAGTCTGAGTCCTGTGTACAGTCTACAAAAAATGGGCACACTTGAAATCTATAATAGTAATGTGTGATGGTCACTATGAATAAAAAGATAAATATTGAGCAATTTGTAGGGTCAAGTCTCAATTTGTCATTCTAAATGGTCATAAGAAACAACTATTTTAGTATAAATTTTGTATCTGAATATATTTATATCTATAGGAGAGGTTGCATATTTGTGACCATTATCATTTATTGATATTCTGTGAGAATATAACCCAACTAAAGGTAGAAAATCTCCTCCTATGGCAATAATAGATACAATCAAAGGCATAACTCATGAAAGCAATCTAATTAAATTTAAATCTCAGGTAGCTAGCCAGATTGTCCAAACAAAAATTTGAATGTGTACTTACTTATATATGCTTAGCTGATAATAAGACTTATGACATATATAAGCTTATATAAAGCTTTTGAGATAATTCAGTCTCCATGAAAGCTAACTTCCTAAATTCCTATAATGTCAGTAAATTTAAGAAGAAATGGTTTACTTCTCTCTTCTTCAAGAAAAGACACTGTACCAGTGAAGAGGAAATACAAGATATGACAAAGGAAATTCTATTCTTATAAAATTGTACGATTTCCAAGTCTAAAGGGATCGTTCTATTCACACTTAATACTTTTAAAAGCTGAAAAAGTTAGCTGCATAGAATGACACAATTTTGAATTTTATATTATAATTTCAAAGAATTTTCTTGATAAACTCTAAAAAGAATCCAAGAGTGTACTAGCCACCAGAAATCAAATATAAAAGAAACTCCTTGCTGAGAAAGCAACCTTTTATCCTCAGTGGTTTATCTATGGCCCAGAAGAGATTTAACGGTCAAAATGCCGTGTGCATCAAATATCTCCCTTTTAGAACTCCTTTTATTGTAGCTTAATTTAAAACAGAAATTAATGTCCTTAAAGGTAATTAAGTTAATAAGTAAATCAGATAGAAATAATGATAATTCCATGTTGATTTTCACATTTAGGAAGATAAAGCAAAAGATCAACGTGATTTAATAAAAAAACCTGTTAAAATATACACAATATCTCTTATTTCGATTTGTAGATATTTGTATTTAGTTTTTATAGAAAAGGACTTAACATTTATATCTTTACTTAGCTGCATATACTAGTTAAAAATATCACCTTTATTAAATCTCAACCAGCCATCAAACAAACAAGTATGTTTGAAAGTAGTATTCCCACCCTGCAGGGTTCCAGTAAAGAAAATAATAAAGTGAAATATGGAAGAAAATGATTATTCTTTGAGAGGAAAAGATCTAATTAAAAGTTGGCCCTAACAACTCCATGGATTAATTGGGAGTCAACTGAGATAATTGGACCTATGGGAGTATGATTATACCCACCATACACTAATTTTTTTTCACAAGTATAGGTTAAGTGCTTGATGCTTTAATTGGATGTAGCACTACAATGAAAGTGCGGATAATATGGAACAATTAATATTTGGGAAGGTAATCTCCTGAAGTCCTCTGGCTTCATTAATAGCTATATGGTTTTTCTTTCAAATATGTGATTTTCTAGGTTTCTTGGAGTCACTTTGATAACAATATGGTTACAATTCTATCAACCAAAATATATTGTTGCTATTAAAAGTTGACCTAAAGACCACATGTAGTTGATTTGCAATTAGAGATTCAATAATCTCTAATTCAATAATCAGTCCCTGATTGAAGTTAAAATGGGCTGGTTTTTTGAAAATCATGTCCTTAAATGCTCATTGCAATAAACACCGGCTTTCAATTAGATGATCTTCCAAGAAATACAAATACAAAATTATAGTACATCAGTAAACCTCACTGATCATTCATCTGGTCAAACTTACTATCTTTACAATAGAGATGTTTGCATAAAAGCAAACATTTGAAACTTTTAAACACACCTAATATTTATTAGGGGGTATAAGAGGTGGGAGTGCATTTGGGGCATGGCAAATGAGGGCAATTTCCTTTTGAAAATAAATGACTGAGAAACAGTAGCCATTTTCTGTATATCTCCAAATCTTGTGTTTCTATAATGTTTTGAAAGAGAATCTCTATGTGGAAAATATACAGGTGGCAGCTTAGGAATCATGGCATTTACATCAGGAACTAGAGTCACGTGTACCTTAGGAAAAGTGGGAGAAATAATAATCAATTCTAACTATAGTCAGAGAGAGCACCACTCATATACACTTATTAGGCAAACAGTTTAAAGGAGAGGCTTAGTAGCATCTGGAATCTGTAGATTTTAGTAGTACCCTCAAGACCTTCAGTCAAGCCACCATCATCTCTTAGATTAATCCATGACAACATGCTGGATATTTCCCCTTTCCCACCTGCTTCGGGCCAAATAGGCTAACGTTTATATGCAGCTTCAAGAGGGCCCTCCTGCCCTCCCACTTCTTGGGATACTTCCACATGATTGGACAGCGGACAGAAATGCCAGACAAAGAAATTAAACACAGAATAAGTTGTCCCTGCTGTAACTCTGCCAGGTAGCCTGTCCTAGTTTTTCCCACTCTCTGTAAACTCTTCCCTCTTTGGCCTTTCAGGAATAAAATCCATAGCTTATCTCTTCAAGTAAACCAAATAAACTTTTCAAAAATATAAGGTGGTCACTGATAAATCCTCAGTTCTTACTCTGAACTGCAAAACACAATTGGTCCTGGCTTTTCTGTTACTCCAGTTTCATCTGAATTAACTGCTACTTATTCTTCAGTACTCAGATTAGGTGGTACCCCTATTGCATTTCTCATACTGCTTCATAGTACTGATCTTAATTTTATTATTTTATATAATTAGCTTTTGAGCTACAAAAGGATGTAGTCCCTTTCTTCCCTCCTTTCTTCACTGCCTCTTCCATCCCTTCCCCTTTTTTCCTTCCGCTCTTCCTTTCACCTTTACACATTTCATTCAGAATTTCTTCCTTTCCATGTGTTCTTTTCATAAATTTTTAGCAAGAGCTCACCATGATTCCTGCCCTCTTGGTTGTTACATTTTGACCAAGATGGCAGATACTACTCTATTAATTGAAATAGCTATAATTTTATTACAGTCAAAGTAAGTGTGAAAGGACAATTCCAGGTTATGTACCATCTTCCCTGCACTAACATCTGAACTTAAAACAAAAACTGGCAGGTAATAATTCCACCATAAGGGAAGGAAGGAGTATAGAATTTTTATAAAGAAAATAGGCTGTTTAGTCAGTTCTGATTCCATTCAATTTTGGGACTCTGACTTTTGATTCCTAAAGTCACAAAGCAAATTGAGTTATCTCTTAGTTCTCAGTTTATTATTATAAGTAGGACTTTCACAATTTTCTCATAGAATTATAAGTATTAAATGAAAAATTTGTTACATATTTTCTGAAAAGAGAACTCAATAGTCATAGTGAGTTAACATCAAGATTGTATTTCCAGAAGGGCAGAGATATCTAGAACTATGGATAAATTTATTAAAAAGGGCAGAACAAGAGAAAAAAATCATCTTTTCTATTTTCAAAAGAATATTATGATTTAAATAAACCATATTTAAAATTTCACAGAAAATATAGAGCAACTGAATTATGAGCACAAAGCACAAGATAGCCAATATTCTGCCATAAGGAATTTGAAAAACATATTATACCAGCTTCAGAAATACAGCCTTATGTATAAGAAACCACCTGGAAAATGCAATAAAACAGCTTTATTAATATAGTATGCTTCATGCTTAAATGTTATCAAATTTGTCCCTGAAATCACCTTATGTGGTCTCAAGGTACCTGCATTTGGAAAAGAAATCATGTTTCTATACATTCTTAAACCTCTCATCCTGTGTGGTTTCATTTGATGTTAATTTACAATACAAAGTTAAGTCATATCTTATCATCAGTAGCATAACATTTTTACATGCTAATGCTCAATTTCCTACTTTTTATTCTTGTATAAAATTATTACTGGATATTTTTATACTTGGTAAGCTGTAAGTTTAATGAATACTGTTGTGTTACTCTTTTATATTATGGACTATAACTTTAGTGTTTGAGCTTTGTGAGAAAATGATACCAATCAGAAACATTATCTAAATTTTCACTTTCTGGACTTACATTATGTAAACTTAGATACAAGTGACCTGTAATACGGTGTTAACATTTATTTATGTAATGATATTTCTAAATGTCATAAAGGAGGGTCAATATAGGTACAAAAGAACATTAGAAGAAACAAAAAATAAAACTGTAAAATAGTAAATATTACAAGGTGAACATACAATATTTTAATTGTTCACTATCAAATATCAAATACGTAACTCTTTACTACAGCATTGCAAAGCATATAAGGTCATAGGACTATCAATATTTTTACTTAGCTTATTAAAGTCATTTTTTATTTCTTTATTACCTACAAGTAGATTCCTAATGTTTGGTCAAAAGTAGCCCAGGAAAAAACTAATACAAAACATTTTAGTCATTTAAATTTAGTTGATTACAAAGGATGCCAACAGCTCTCATAAATTTAGCTTAATGAAACATAAACCTGAATATATTAAAATAAATGGATCTTATAAAATTTCACTTTTTATGGTAATAAGAAATATTTGTTAAAGCACATGACTGATTCTAATTCAGCCAGCTGCTGCATCCTTCATGCATGACTGCTCCTGTGGCGTTACTGACAAAAGTAAAAAAAAAAGTTTAGTCAGCACATTCTGACTCAAGTTTCTTGAATGACGAAAATGTTCTGTATCTATGCTGTCCATTACAACAGCTTCCAGTCACATGTGGCCGTTAAGCCTTTGAAAAGTGTCCGGCATGGCTAAGAACAAAATATTTTAATTTAATTTAATTATAATTAACATATAAACAGCCACATGTGGCCAGTGGTTACCATATTGGACAGTAGAGGACATTCTGAATAATTGTTCCTGTAGCTATTCTTTCTATTTTTTTCTATTAACATTTACATTTAGAAACAAGACAATTATGTCCAAACATGTTCATAATAATCTGCTTCAAGGTGCAGAATAAGACTCTTCCTGAGTCTCTGGGTAGACCCATAAGGGACTGAAGGTCACAGGAGATAGACTTGCTATTAGGAGAGCCAATTTGTGACTCACCTGTCTTTACCTGCTGGAATAAAAAGCCACCTTGCAAACCTAGCATTCTGGCCCTGTCCCTATGTGAATAACCGTCTGCTTCAGCGACGAGAGGAAGAAAGCAGTTCCCAAACAGATGGTTTACCATTGTGCTGAAGAAAGAGAGGGGAAATGATGGAATCACTTATTTTCCTGCTCATCTACTAGATTTTTTACTCTAGGGGGAAACTCATCAGCAAAATTTGAAAGGTATTTACCATATTTTCTGAGCATATAAAATAGATTAAGATTGTTGTGCCAAACATAATGCACTGTAGTTATATTTTAGTCCTACTTGTTCTATAAAAGAAGCCTGTGTATTTATTGTGCTTCATGAAGGTGCCAACACTTGGGTATTGTTCAGCCCCAGAGTTTTCATTGCAATCCCTAATGGTGACTTACAATCCCCAGAATGACGTATTGTTATTATCACCAAGGCATTAAAGTGGCCTACATTTGAGAAAAATCAGTGCACAGTGGATAGTAATTCTATTGTGTATAATTGCAATTATTCATGTCCTTTGAACTTTTAGACAATATTCATATTTATTTCTCTTTAATCAGACAGCTTTGTTTTATCCACTTGACATTGGGTTCTTGGACTTCTGGAAAAATGAAAAAAAATTTCCCATCAACTAGCTTGTTACTTTTCCATACTTGATTTAATTTGGATATTATTTCCTAAATATATGACATTGAAATCCTTCATAATTATCTGATTCTATCTGCATGATTATTAAGTTCCTATTTTTTATGCTGATTACTGCTAATGGTGTACCAAAAAAAAAGAGCCTTTTACCTAGCAGCTTTGATTTATGGATTAGAAACTAACACAATGTTTCTTTTAAAAATGATGAAACACTGTTTGATTATTAGAAAGGATCACTTGTAAAAAATAAGACATGAAATAAGGAAATGTATCAGTGTATCAGGAAGCAGGTCACGCATGTATTAAAATTAAATATTTTCGATGTGTCTAATTTTGCTTTTGGATTTAGGTTAAGTGTCTATATAATTTATTGTCCATATTGAACCTCTTGAAGAGTGAAATAAAGCTAGTAGGGATCGGCTGGGGGTTCTTCCCAGTAAACAAATTCATGGTGACCTTAAACTTAGGGATGCTGGGAAACATGGGAGTTCTTCCTTAGATGGAGGTAAATCCTTAGGAATATAGTAATCCACTCTTCCTGAACCAAGTACTGAACATTTTTGAAATAATCCTAATATTCTCTTCCTCCTCTATTTACCCTATTCTTTGAAATATCATTACCAAATTCAATTTCAAAATCCTCTTGAGCCCTCTGCAGACAGGCAGGTCTGCAGACGCCGTACCAAGGTTGCGAGTCACGTGGAACACATTGAATCAGCCCCTGCCCCGGCAGGCAGCAATACACTGGACACCCCCCGGCCCCGCTCCTCTGGCCTCTTCTCTGTACAGCCACCTGATTCTATGCTACAAAGACGAGGAGGACACCGGACCACCAGACCACAGTATTGGGTAAGTAGGAGTCATCTTCACCTCCCATCAGGACCGGGGCTATCTTCAGGGGAAGGGCAGCTGGAATCTGCAATACAACTCTGCAGAGTTCAACCCTACAGGAGGACAAGGAGCTCAACTTGGGACTTGCAGCCAGAAATTTGCCTGAATCTCACGGGTTTGCGACTAGCTTGCTGAGACTCATTGACTTATATCTACACACTGCTACTCACATTGTCTATTGTGACAGCAGATACATACCCTGAAAGAGGCCCTTCATCTTCATTGTTATTTTTTATTCCCAAAATTAGTATTATTAGTTTGATTTCTTTTCTCTTTTCTTTTCTTTTGCTGCTCTTATCTTTAATTTTTTTTTCCTACTCTTTGCAAATATTTGTTTTTCTCTCCTTTTTTGTTCTTTTCTTTTCTTCTTTCTCTTCTCTTTCCTTTCTCTCTCTGTTACACTCACTCTCTTGCTGTCCCACATTGTTCATCTTCCCTTTTTGTCCCTGTTTTGGTCCTCATTCAGAGTTCTTCTTTATTTTCCTATTAATTTCTTTTTCCTTCTCACCTGTGTCCTCTGGCCACACTGCTAACCTTCCCCTATACTTCTTCCCATCTGTCCCTCCCTCCCCAGCCCCTTCTAACTCCCCATCCCAAAGGGTAAAGTTGTTATATTGAAGAGTTTATTCACTATATGTTGGGTTCGTCCTCTATCTTGATTTAATTCATACAGCTAAATGTGATAGATTAACAACCACCACAAAATGTCATTTTCAAAGATGTACTTGATGCAATGGCATTGCTGATTGTATCGCTTGGGCTAAGGTGTTGTTACTGATCTAGTCAATGAAACTTCCTAGTATAAGGAAAATGAGATAGCCTTAGAGTCATTAGAGACTCAAAACCTAAAGACCAGCTATATTTGGAAGACACCTCTGAGAAGCAATCATTCCATAAGGGTTCTAAATACTAGCAACAAAGATACCTACAATAAGCAATTTCAAACTATCAACCCAGGAGTTAAACCAAGGACAGAACCAAAAGCAAAAATGAGAAGACATTTAAGCAAGGCACAAACTCAGACTTCCACCCCAACAAGGTAAATCCTGGGGGAAATGAGAAAGTCTCATAACCAACCACCTGGATATCCTGAACTGATAGCACAGGAAGTAACAAAACAGATGAATGAGGCTCTAGAAAAATTCAAAGCAGAAATAATGTCCCAGATATCTGCAGAGATGGTGAGCAGAGTGAAAGACATGATTAGAGGATCTAGAACAGAAACAGATTAAAAAAAAAAAAAAAAGATGAGCTTAGAAACATGCTGAAAGCCATGAATACTCAGCATAAGAAACAAATGGAAACCATGATCACACAATATAAGAAAGAAATGGAATCCATGAAACAGATTCAAACAGATATTCAGGAGATCAAAAACTCCACTGAAAGTATCCACAGCAGATTAAGGGAATCTGAAGACAGAATATCAGATATGGAAAACAGAATCACAGTTAGAGACCATGAAAATAGATATTTCTTAAAAATAGTAAGGGACTGCAAGAAATCAATCCAACAACTGCTAGACTATGCAAAGAAGAATAACATAAGACTGATAGGAGTCCATGAAAAAACAGGAGAAAGCACAGTTGACATAAAAAAACTTCACAGAAGTAATAGTGAAAAACTTCCCAGACAGAGGTAGAGAACTGGACATACAGATAAGTGAGGCATATAGCACTCCAACTAGCCATGATCAAAAAAAATCTACATCTAGACATATAAGAGTGCAGATCCCAGAAACCCAACAGAGAAAAAAAAATCCTACAAGCAGTTAGAGAAAAGAAACAAATCACCTACAAAGGAAAGCCCATCAGAATCACAGCAGACTTCTCAACACAAACCCTCAAATCAAGGAGAGCCTGGAGTGAAGTATTTCAAGCCCTAAAAGAAAATAACTTCCAATCTAGACTGTTGCATCCTGCAAAATTATCTTTCAAAATTGTTGGGGAAATCAGATACTTCCACGACAAAGAACACCTGAGAAATTTCATGCACACCAAACCAGCACTACAAGCAATTCTAATCAATATCCTATAAAAAAGCAATGAAGGTCACAACTCCATGAGGCCCAACAGAGGGAAGCCACCAGGCAAGGTAAGACACTAAAGGGAAAGGGGAAAAAATAAGAAACGAAAGAGCCAACAAAAGAAAAACATCATGACAAGGATAAATCAATATCTATCAATTATGACCATCAATGTTAATGGCCTCAATTCACCAATCAAAAGAAATAGACTGGCAGAATGGATTAAAAAGGAAAATGCAACAATATGCTGTATACAAGAAACACACCTAACTCAAAAAGAAACTCATAGACTGAAAGTAAAAGGATGGATAACAGTTGTCCATGCCACAGGAATCCAGAAGAAAGCAAGGGTAGCAGTCTTATTTGCAGACAAAATAGATTTCAAACAAAAAACTAATAAAGAGACACAAAGATGATCACTACATCCTTGTCAAGGGAAAAATCCAAGAGGAAGAGATGACAATCCTAAATATATATGCACCAAATACAAATGCTCCCAAATATACAAAACAAATATTAATAGACATGGAAAACAAAATAAACACTAACACAATTGTAGTGCAGAACCTCAATACCACACTATCACAAACAGACAGATCATCTAGACAAAAAGTTAACAAGGAAATTCTAGAACTGAACCAAGCTATTGAACAAATGGGCTTAATAGATGTTCACAGAGTGTTCCACTCCACAAAATCAGAATACACATTCTTTTCAGCTGCACATGGGTCATTCTCCAGAATAGACCACATGCTAGCTCATAGTACAAGTCTAAGTAAATGCAAAAGAATTGAAGTTACCCCCTGTATATTATCAGACCATAATGCAATAAAATTGGAGATCAATAACATAAGAAACCACAAACCCCCAACAAACTCATGGAAACTGAATAACACCCTCTTGAACAACCAATGGGTCACAGAAGTAATTAAAGAAGAAATTAAACAGTTTCTACAAGTAAATGAAAATGCCAGTACAACATACAGGAATCTGTGAGACACAATGAAAGAAGTTCTATGTGGGAAATTCATAGCAGTGAATGCCCATACTAGGAAAACAGAGAAAACTCAGATAAATAACCTAATGCAGAACCTCAAGCTCCAAGAAAAAGAAGAGCATAAGGAATCCAAAGCTCGTACAAGAGAGGAAATTATAAAGATTAGAGCAGAAATCAATGCAATGGAGACTAAGAGAATGATACAAAAAAAAATCAATGAATCAAAGAGTTGGATTTTTAAAAGAATAAATAAAATCAATAAATCTTTAGAAGAATTTATCAGAAAAAGAAAAGAAAAGGCTCAAACCCATGCAATTAAGAACAAAAAAGTTGAAGTCACAACAGATCCAGCAG
Organism: Heterocephalus glaber; assembly: GCF_053883595.1. NCBI lineage: Eukaryota > Metazoa > Chordata > Mammalia > Rodentia > Bathyergidae > Heterocephalus > Heterocephalus glaber. The sequence goes on from NW_028258358.1 coordinate 2,565,226, forward strand.
AAATCCAGAGGATCATCAATACTTACTTTGAGAACCTGTACTATAATAAATGGAAAACACAGAAGAAATGGACAGATTTCTAGATACATACGAGTTGCCAAAGTTAAATGAAGAAGATATAGAAATTCTAAACACCCCAATTACAGTGATTAAACTTGAAAATGTAATAAAATGTTTACCAAAAAGAAAAGTCCAGGTCCAGATGGCTTCACTGCTGAATTCTACAAGACATTTAAAGAAGAAATATCACCATTGCTCTTTAAACTCATCAAGGAAATTGAAAGGGAAGCAAGCCTTCCAAATTCATTCTTGGAAGCAAGTGTTACTTTGATTCAAAAACCAGGGAAAGGCCCAACCCAAAAAGAGAACTACAGGTCAATCTCCCTAATGAACACAGATGCAAAAATCTTCAACAAGATACTGGCAAACAGAATACAGAGGGTCATCAAGAAGATCATACACCCTGACCAAGTCAGATTTATCCCAGGGATGCAAGGATGGTTCAACATTTGTAAATCAATAAATGCAATACAATAAATTAACAGAGTCAAGGACAAAAACCACATGATCATCTCAATAGATGCAGAAAAAGCATTTGACAAAATCCAACACCCATTCATGATAAAAATGCTACAGAAAATTGGAATAAGAGGTCTTTATCTCAACCTGATTAAGGCTATCTATGAAAAACCAAGAGCCAACATCTTACTAAATGGTCAAAAATTGAAAATTTTCATGCTAAAATCAGGAACAAGACAAGGATACCCATTATCACCACTCCTGTTCAATATTGTTCTGGAAACATTAGCCATAGCAATTAGACAAGAGAAAGAAATAAAAGGAATAAAGATATGAAAGGAAGAAGTGAAATTGTCATTATTTGCTGATGATATACTACTTTACATAGAAGGCCCAAAAAACTCAGTCAAAAGTCTGCTATACCTAATTGACAGATTCAGTAGAGTAGCAGGATACACGGTCAACACTCAAAAAACAATAGCCTTCTTATACACAAATAGCAGACCCATTGAGAGAGAAATTAGGGAAATAATTTCTTTTACAATAGCATCTGAAAAACTGAAATATCTAGGAATCAACCTAACAAAGGAAGCAAAAGACCTCTATATTGAAAACTATAGCACTCTGAAGAAGGAGATTGAAGAGAATATAAGAAAATGGAAATATATCCCTTGTTCCTGGGTACGAAGAACCAATATAGTGAAAATGGCCATACTTCCAAAACTACTATATAGATTCAATGCAATGCTGATTGAAATTCGAACAATATACTTCACAGGACTAGAGAAAACAATCCAAAAATTCATTTGGAAGCAGAAGAAACCTAGAATAGCAAAAGCAATTCTAGGCAACAGAGACATGGCTGGGGGCACCACAATCCCCAACTTGAAACTATACTACAAAGCCACTGTGATAAAAACAGCATGGTATTGGCAAAGAAACAGATCCGAAGATCAGTGGAATAGATTAGAAGATCCAGAAACAACTCCAGACATGCTCAGCCACCTCATCTTTGAGAAAGGAGCCAACCACCCTCATTGGAGGGAAGATAGCCTATTTAATAAATGGTGTTAGAAAAACTGGATTTCAACCTGCCAAAGAGTAAAACTAGACCCATACCTATCACCATGTGCTAAACTAAGATTCAAGTGGATTAAAGATCTAAATATTAAGAGACAAACATTAAACTTGCTGGAAGATAAATTAGGTAGAACTTTTGAAGACATTGGCATAGGAAAAGACTTTATGAACAAAACCTCAGCAGCACGGGAACTAGCAGAAAGAATCAACAACTGGGATCTCATCTTATTAAAAAGCTTCTGCACTGCAAAAGAAACCACCAACAGAGCTAACAGACTACATACAATATGGGAAAAAATTTTTATCAGCTGTACTTCAGACAAAGGACTACTATCTAGAATATATAAAGAATTGAAAAAAATCAGACCCCCCCCCCAAATTCAAAGACCCAATTCAAAAATGAACATCTGAAATGAACAGACATTTCTCAGACAAAGAAGTAAAAGCAGCAAACAAATATACGAAAAAATGTTCAACATCACTGGTCATTGGAGAGATGCAGATGAAAACAACACTGAGATTCCACCTAACCCCAGAAAGAGTGGCTGCTATCAAGAAATCAACAAATAACAAATGCTGGCAGTGTTGCGGGGAGAAAGGATCCCTTCTCCATTGTTGGTGGGAGTGCAGACTGGTGCAACCACTTTGGAAGTCAGTATGGAGATACCTCAAAGAACTAGGACTAGAGGTCCCATTTGACCCAGCTATTCCCCTGCTGGGTATCTTCCCCAAAGAATTAACAGAATCATACCACAGTGATATATGTGCACCCATGTTCATAGCAGCACAGTTTGTAGTAGCTAAAGCTTGGAAGTAGCCCAAGTGCCCATCAACTGGAAACTGGATAAAGAAAATGTGTTTTTTTATAAAATGGAGTACTAAGCCAGAAAGAATGAAAAACTAGAGTCATTTATAGCTAAATGGATGCATATCGAGGCCATTCTCTTAAGTGAAATAAATAGGACACAAATGTGTAAATACCGAATAGTTTCTCTAGTGTGAGAAACTGATAGTGTAAGCAAGGATTAAAATGATTTAAATGAATAATTGACAATTTGAAAGAGGAAAAAAGGTCCAAAAACAAAGACGAAGGAGTGAAGTTAGGGGAAGGGGGAAGGAAAAGAGGGAAAGGAAACACTATGAGAAAAGAAAAAAAAATGGAAATGAAATCTATGTAAATAGGGAAGGGTGGAGGGCGTGAAGGGTGCACAGGTAATGGAAAAAAATAAGAACCAAGATATATCATGTACAGGTACAAACACCCAATGATAAATGTAAATGAATTGGATACCTAAAATGTACCAATAAAAGAACTAAAAAAAAAATCCTCTTGATTCTTCAGGCTCACACTCAAATATTCCTTTCTTTTGTACTAACACTTATGAAAGTATTTCTTCAGCTTTCAGGTTTGTGAGATAATTCTTGCCTTTTATTTTAAGCAATGTGTTTCTTAATGCTGCCAATAATAATTTATTATCATTCTTCTACTATGGAAGCAATTATGCTTTCTCCCGATGTTTTCATTCACTGTGGTGACAGTACAGCCACATAGTGTTTGTTGAATTGAACCAAAAACATTACTGAACAGCTAATTGAAAAAGCTGGATATTATTCAGGAATCACTGATAGGTATAAAAGTGACTCCAGTTATGTTACTATGTGCCCAGTACTTTTGATGAATACTAAAAATATTATTGCATATAAATTCAAGGTACAATTACCTAATGATCCAATGATGACAATGATAAAATGTTAAATTGAATTTACTGATTTATAGAAGTACTAATCGGTAAGGCTGAGATTGAAACTCAAATCAGTATATAATTTTTTCTTATTAATGTAATAATATGACTAATTCCATATAGTTTTCCATGTAGTCTTTTCTGTTAACATTAAGCATCTTCCCTGCATGGTAGATGCCACTGTCCTTGTTTATCATCTTTCTTACAACATAGATTAAATAAATCACTTTCAATTTATTTGGCATTTCCCCATAGCATAGAACATTCAAGATTTGAGTTTTTAAAACATTATTCTAATAAATTAAGGATCTATCTTTGGTGCACTTCTAGTTTTTTCTTTCAATAATTCATAATCATAACATATAAGTTTGTTAGAATTCCCCTTGCAGTATTCTTGATTTGGGTAGGTTTATCCTTGACCTATTCTGCGCCAAAACTATTCATAATTCTACAGTACAAAGATTTAATTTTTTTAAATGTTCATTTTCCCTAAGAAATATTTCAATTTAGATATGTTGCTCATGAAAGCAAACCTCGTTTAATTATATATTTAAAATTATATTTCCTAACACATGGTTTTATATTGTACTAGGAATAGCTTCTGATTACTGTAGTGTGGAGCATGACAACCTGAGGCTGTTCAGAGGATTAAAGAGGCAGGCACTAGTTGCCAGTCCCCAAGTGCATCCTGCTTACCTGAGCCTCCATCTCAGTTGCCATTCCTGAAGCACACCAGTGGCTCTAATCAACCAGAATGCCTTTTTCTCAGAAATTGTTGTGGCCAGCTTACTCCCTTTAGAACCTTCACTTCAAAGCAATTTATTCAGTGACATTCAAAACCAGTCTGTTTAAAACTGAATCTATTTCCTAGTCAATATTATTGTCTTGTGATTCTCTGTAACACTGTGAGCCTCCACTGTAATATATCCATATGTGTGTATGGACATGTATTCTTATATCTTTGCATATACACATTTCTTTCTTAATTTTCCCCACAATAGAATATAAATCTTAAGAAAGCAAATAATTTTTTAAACTGAATTCTTTTTCTCCAGTATCTTGAATATTATCTAGTACATAGTAGGTACTGAATATTTTCCACTGACTAAATTTTTTGTCTTTTTAAATGCAGAGCACGTGCAGTTTAAATGACTAATAGAACCTTAACTGAAGTAGCCACATGAATCAATAATTGTGGAGTTTTAAATGAAACCAAGGAGAATAGGTATAGTGAGAGAATGTGTCTTTCTAATATCCCCAACAAATTATCAGTCATATGGAACAGCCAATAGCAAGTCGAGCAAAATGGGGGGAGGACTAGTCACAGTTCTTTTACTCTACTGGAATAATGCAAAACATATCTTACTTTTAACTGGGCCAAGTTATCATATTTAATTTGAATATTGTATGATTGATTTAAATTAGTGTTGAATTAAAATTAAATACCAAACCCTCAAATAGAAAATGATGGTTGGTCTGTTATCTCCATGTGTGTAAGTCACTCCACTTTCTATCATTATGCGCTACAACTGTACTAGGATTCACCTCTTGCAGGGTAAAGTCAAAATATGGATTTAAGCCAACTTTTAATCAGCTGTACAGATGGGTCTATTTCATGAATATACCATGCTGCACAGATGGAAGTTCCTGAATGCCTGACAAGGTGTTAAAACTGTTACTGATGTTACAAAGAAATTAGAAATCAACATAGAAAATTATAATTAGTAAAGGCTTGGTCTCTAAAGAGTTTATTAGCTTATCACTTATATTTTGTCCTTGGCACCAAAAGAAAATATTTGGGAGAAGAAAATTTTAACCTACACATTGGGTTCACATTATCTTCAGTTTTAAATGAAACAAATTTGGGGCACATAAGAACTTAGTGGTTTATATGACTTGTTAAAACTGGTAGAATATATTTTCATATGATCATATTTTGAAAAGTGTTTTTGAGATTTGGAATTATAATATTGTATTATGTTTGAAATGAATGATAAAATAATACTTCTATTAATAAACTGGCACATAACTGATAACTTTACTTTTGTCATATATTCCGAAATATATTAAACTATTTCAATAAAACACATAGTAATTAAGATGAAATGGCTGCATCTAGGATTCAAACAATTAACAAACTTTATGTATTTTCTAAAAAATTTGTCTTAATCATTTGTGTCTCATTATTTTTAACTTATCATTATGGAAAGAGTAACTATTAAAGAGAGAAGATATTTTAATTCTTTTGTTCAAGTATACCTCAAAATGTTAAACTTCTGGCATTTGAGATTTGGGGTATTTCAAAATTTTTCCAATTTTCTCAGTATAAACCTGTCATATTTTCCTTGCTAATTTTTCCCTCCTCCTCTCACCTTCATTTTACCCCTTCCACTAACTGCAAATGTTACTAAAAGTTTACATTCAATGTATTTATGAAATTTAAAATTATTACTCCTTGCAAGTAAGAATTAGGAAGAAATTTAATCACACAAATGCTTACCATATTTTTTGTTCCATAATTACTTAATATGAGTAATTTCTTGGTCAAATAAAAGAACTAAAAATGCAAAATAGAGTCAAGAAGAAATGGTTCTCAGCTTGTAGATTTGTTATATAATTTTAAATCAAATATCAATCATGATACTCTCAAAACCAAGGCTGCCTAGTGTGGTAGCCCAGTGTGGAAGCCCTGTGTGGTATTTATCCAATGATAGGTAATCACATGGTGGCTATTGAGTATGTGAAATGGTAATTAGTCCAAATGGAGGCATACTCTAAATTTAAAATATGCATTAGCTTTCAAGGAAATTCTAAAATATCTCAATATTTTCTTATTGATTTCCTATTGAAGTAATGTTTTAAACATATAGAATTAAGTAACATACATAATTAGTTGGTAAATTAAAATTAATTTTCCCCTGTTTCTTTTATAATACAGCTACTAGAAAATTGAAAAGTATACATGAGACTTTTTTGTGCCTCACATTATAATCTATTGGACAGCACTGCTCTAGAATTTGTTCAGAAAAAGTAGCTCAAATAGAGGAGCATGTCCTATAAGAAGTAATTACACATAACTTTAGTCAGATAAATAGGCTTTCTTTCCTGTCATAGAGTAATGAATATTATTAATATTTCTAAATTAATGGCCCACCACACAGCTATGGCTCATTTAACATAAATTAATCTAAACAATTTCACATGTATGTGTTTTAGTTGGGCTTCTCATGGTAAGAATACAAACTTTCACTGAAATAGCAAGGCTGTTTTACAACTAGAGTCAAAGCATCTCTGAGGGCCTTCAGCTGACTGTTTTTCAAATACGGGGTCTTCCTTGCCTGTGGATTTCTCCTCTGCATGCTACCTCTGTCTGTTTTTCGAGGTACTTAGCTTCTCAGCTTCCTTTATTGTTTTATTCCTTTTTCCTACCAGCTTTGGCCATTACTGTTATGGCTACAGAAATACAAGACAAGAATAACAGACAAAAAATCCCAGACTCAGACTGTACCTTCGATTGGGCTATGAGAGGAGAATTCCTTCTCAAGGAGCCATGTTTAGCCAAGTATGTAATCAGCAATGTCCTGAACTGGGGAAGAAAGGAAAAAAACCTAACTGAAACTAATAAATAGCATGCACCACTTACTAAAATCATAAACTCCAAAGTTCACCAAGAATATGTATATGTTGCAATGGTTATCATTTTAACTCATTCAAGTGTGCCTACAAATGAAAGAAAACAAAACAAGACATATATTAAATTTCCAGATACACATGGAATAAAGAAACAAAGTGAAGGAGATAATGACATTGTTACACTTATTAGCAATGTGAGATGTTGTCATTTGATATCATATATCCCCAAACATCATCACTTCTCTAATCCTCATATATTTTCTGACTTATTTTCATACAACACAAAGTGTTAAAATATCTTGAATATTGTCCAATTCTATGAAAGATTACATATTTGTTTCATTTAAATTCATTTTAAAGGATTACATTAGCACTGGATATGTCTTAATATTATCAAAGTGTTGAAATATTAACAAAATAAATCTCAAATTGTGAAATGGCAAATGAGAATATATAATTGAGAATAATTTCAAAAACAATTTGGACTCAACATAGCCAGATCACAATCATCAATAGTAGATACTTAATTATATATTTGGAAAGACTCTAGTTGATTTCTCTCACAGGCATTTTTGTCTTCCTCCTCAGTAATTGTACTATGATTTTTAGCCTGTAAAATTTCCACAGATATAAAAAAAACTAAACCTGCCATATCATTTCCTTCCAGCTATTCTTTAATACCTAAATTTGGGGCCAATGGGTCATCAAAGGAAATGTGTCAGAGAGCTCAGAATTGGTTTCACCTATTTTCAATGTTTTGTACTTCTAGCTATATGCAATGAAGAAATTCAGTCTACAGCTCTAAAGCATTCTTGAGAGGGCTTGCAAACAAAAATCACTAGCCAGCATGTTGGAGCAAGTCCTTAGGCATAGCACAGAGCAATCCAGAAATCCTGCACTATTCATCTTTAGACATAATTTACATTCTGATACATAAATCTTAATATATTTTAAATGACTCTTCCTCTGTGTTTATTGTGTGGAGCTGAATGTAATCCTCACTGATAGTGTCTTTTTAATGTTAAAGTCATGTTCTTACTTTAACTCATGCGGGCATTCCCCGAAGAAATGTGAATAAAAAACACTTTGACAGGTGTCTGCAGGAGTGTTCTATTCAAATAAATGATGAACAACAAAAGTCTAGACTTCAAATGATGCTTATTAATACTAAATAATTTAGACTGCATACAATATTTTTATGTAAATGAATCAGTTAAAACATATTCTTGAAATAAATACATTGCATTTCTATTTCCAGGATAAAAGTCATTCATCCTTGTCCCGGCCTTCCTCTCAGAAACTATAATTACCTATAAATAATAAATATCTGTTCATAATATTTTCTAAATTTTAAGCATTACTCTGTATACTATATTTCTCTTTTCTCATATTTTTGAAATTCTTCTTTAGTATTTTCAGTATCATTAAAAGTTATAACTCTCACAAAAATTATTAATATTTTCTTTAAAATAAGGTAATACTCAAAATATTAATATTTGTTTTATTCATTTAACATTATGACAGCTTCATTACTCATTAAGTATTCTCGAAAAGTAAATAACATTCTATCTAGAGTTAAGCTATGCTTTTTATATTCATTTATCTATCATAGAATATTATAGGTATATCTAATGGTTTACTATATTAAGCCATAGTAGCCAGTTAATAAATCCAAGTCCGCATTATTAAGTATGCCTTTAGAAATGTGCTGACTAGAATTTGAGTCTGAAGACCTGAGTATTTTTAATAATAGTGTGAATAAGACAAATTTATCTTTTCATTTTTTTGAGAGAGAGGGTCTTGCTATTTAGCCCAGGCTGGCCTTGAACTCACTAGTAGACCACGCTGGCCTCAGATTTGTGGCTGTCCACCTGCCTTAGCCTACTGAATCCTGGGTTTATAGGCATGTGCCACCATGCCTGGCTCAAATTTATATTTTGGAGGAGTGTGTCATTTTATAATCTCCTTCACCTTTGTGCAAACAGACCTCTTGTTTATTTCAATTTACTCATAATGTATTTATTTTAAATTATATTCATTTGATTAATAAATGTGTCTATGTTTACTTATGAAAGAAATACAGCTATCTGAGAAGCATTTACCTGAGAGAGCACATATCTATTAAAGCAAAGAAGAGTATCTGTTTTGTTTGTTTGCTTTGTTTTTTATTTGTCTGTGTTTTGAGACAGAGTCTTGCTATGTAGTTCAGGCTGGCTTTAAACTCACTATGTAGTCCAGGCTGATCTCAGATTTGTGGAAATCCACCTTCCTCAGATTCCCAAGTGATTGGATTATAGATATGCACCGCTACACCCTGCTTGTTTGTTTTTTAGTGTGCTTTAGAAAATTTAATTTTACTGATGAAGTCTCAGTATATGGAGAATTTTAAGGTGAAATTTGTGCATGTCTGTCATTTTGGTCTGTTTATGTTCTTTAATTCAATAGAAGCTATTGACAACATAAGAGCATTAATTCACTTATTATTGCAGAATTTTCCTCAAAAGAGTAACATCACTAATAGGCCATCTATGGGTCCCCCTTTGAGATAACATTCACTTGCTGGTTGTTGTGGAGGTTTTGTGGCTTCTACCAAACAAATAATGATAATTTATTACATAGACAGTCATTCATCTATCCAGGGAAAGACATGAACAACCTTTGGCTTTTCAGAAATAATAGTGGCATGAAGATAGTAGTTATAATACAAATAGATAATAATTTTGACCATAAAACCACTGCCCATCTATTAAGCAATTACATTGTTCTACATTATATTATTTAATTCATTAATTCCTTATAAAGCAAAATTCTAATCTTCATATTTGTATTGTTCGAGAGACTTATTGATATTTTCCTAGTTCCATAGCTAATTAGTAAGTTATTTGATGCCACCCCTTTCATTATGAACCCTAGTACTATTGAATGCATCTACTTCTACTCTGTAAAGTCACATTCACCAGGGACAACCGGTCACAATTCCAAGTTCCAAAAAGTAAATACTCATGAGAATCAATGATGTGATATAGTAGTGCTCTCATGAGTGCATCCAATCAAGAATGAGATGAATCACACAAGCAGTATACAACCAGTTTACTGTTGGACAGTGTGGCCAAAAGGAACCAGAAAGCTTATGTTCCATGCTTATAAAACATTCGCTTTCATGGACTCCTTGTGCATGTGAATAAAACTGTGCAAAATATTGCTTGTATCCATCGTTTGCCATTTGTCTTAGAGTAAAACTAGCTGGATGGGAGTACAAAGAGGAAGGAAGTTCTGATTTTCTCAATAACAGTATGGAGCCGTCGATCTGATTGTATCTGATTGTATTCTTTTAAAAAGTCAGGCTGGTGGGGTCTGGGATTTAGCTCAGTGGTTCCACTGCCTGCCTGATAGTGCAAGGTTCCAGGTTCAATCCCCAGTACCAAAAAAAAAAAAAAAAAGTCAGGCTGGATTAAGGCATCTGTTATTTACAGCCCTAAATCTACCTAAGTCTTCTCAACCAAAAGAATCAACAGCCACCCTGTTCCAATTGGCCTTTTCTGCAGGAAGGCAGAAACAGCCTCATCTGGAGAAAAATTCCCCTTAGGTTTGTAGCTTAACGATTTGAATAGGAAACTCTGATCAGTAAGCTGAGTGCATTACAAAGAGTAAAGTTGTTAATATTTGAAAAACATAAAACCTTTATCAAATTTCAAAAAAACAAAAGGCTTCTACGTATATAGTAAGGACAGAAACGATAAAATCTCAATCAACAATGAGTTACAAGAAGTCTCTAAACAATGAAATAAAAGATTAAAGATGATACAAATGCCCAAAACTAGATCAAAATAAAAATATATATCCAACGTCCTAAAAAAGCTTCTCCATATGACAAAATTTTAATCATAAACCAACCCCAACTTTGAAAAATTTAGGTGTTAAATTGAATAAAATATGGATCTCTGTTGTAATTTTCTTTCCTTCCCCCCTCTCTCTCTCTCTATCCTCTTGGATGGTGAGAGTCACTTGACTCACAGCTTTGTGTAGTGCCATTATTTGCTACAACTCCTGGCTCTTTTTTTTGAGACAGGGTCTTGCTCTATAGTTCAAACTGACCGTAAACTAGTGATGATCTGCCTGTCTCAGCCTCCTTAGTGCTGGGATTACACCTGGCCCTTGGCTCTTAAGCTAGTATCCCTGACACAAAATGTTTGGACAACATGCACAGTAAACAACACAGAAAGTTGTCTATATTAGCCTCTATTATTGTATATTAATAGTTTCAAAGTGCATAGTTTTTTAAGTAAATGTTAAGATAACCTGAATCGCATGTGTTGCTTTATTTTAGCTGTTCATGAAGAATGCTTTTGAAGTTGTAGTAGTTAATTGACTAATTGTCAACTCCAGTGAGAATGCCCTGCTGATTTGAGTCAGCAGGGTTGATGGAAGGATATAAAGGGAGAACAGGCAGGAAGGATTTCAGATGATCTTCCTTGAAGGAGCTTCCTTTTGGCTCCTTTTCATTGGGACAGTTTTAGCAGTTTTTCTTTGAAGGCGCTTTGGCTGCTGTCTTTCTTTGGGGAAGCTTCAATCCTCTTCTTCATCTTGGACATTGTCTCCTGGCTTTCAGTGCAGATCCCTCAGCCTTCTGGCCCAGCTCCTTTAGCCTGTCGGTACAGACACTTCAGCTTCCGGCACTGGCCCTTGGGCAGACTTTGTCCCAGGGTCCGAGCCCTCCCTTGACTGGATCCTTTGGGTCTCCAGCACTCAGACAGACTTCTTGCACTCTTCTACATCTTACGGTAGTAAGCATGTACTAATACAGAACTACAACACATTTATTTTTTTTAACCTAGCTGGCCGTCCCAATCACCTGGAGATAATTTATTTCTCTCCAATTACTAGTTAGGGACCAAGCACTACAACTTCTTACTCTCGTGTAGAATATATGCCCTCTTTATTTTCTATGGTAGTCTAATAGTTTTTGTAAGAAGGTGTATGAGAATAATCAACCCAATTTGAAAAAAAATAAAGATTTTTCCAATGATAAAGGTACAGAGTTTGGTAATAGTCTCCTATTTTCCTAATTTTGACTTATGTTTAAACAGGGAACAACATGGTCAAAAGACACCAAAAATACTTAGGATAAGTATTTGTTGTATCATCTTGCTCTTTAGAAATCTTGGGTAAGTTGTATGATTTCTTTGACTGTCCCTTTCCTCATCTGTACAATGGAATAATAGAATACATATCGTAAGAATTGGAATGTTAAAATAAGTAGTATGTAAACGCACTTAACATGGTGCTTGGCATGTTTTAGCATTTCCCCACCATTCTAACACTAAATTTTGGAATTGCTGCTGGCTCACTAAATTCCACTCCCAATTTCATGTTGAAATTTTACTCTAGCATCTCCCATGATACAAAGGGAAACAATATTCTTTCTTTTTCTGGGCTTCAAGACAAAAATCTTCAAAGCTCAAAGGAAAAATAACAACAAAATAAAACAATCCCAGGAAACCAAGCTCATCCCACTGCAATCCTCTCTGCAGTGTTATTGTACAAAATCAGTGGACAATCTCTGTTTCCACTGTTCAATCTTCCTTTTCTCCTGGCAAAATAGGGCTCACGTAGTGTTAGGGACACTACTTCCTGTTTAACTAGAACATCCAGAATTCCTGTTTCTCTAAAAATCTCCTGGATTTTTAAGACATTTCTGCTGTGGCCTGTACCAGGTAGCCTTAGAAATCCTAAACCCCTACCAATACTTTGAACAACAAATGTCTCCTATTTATGGCCCTTTCTGTTTACCAATGTCTGAATCGAGTTTATAGATGATGTTCTATTTAATCCTCATGATATTCCTGGGTATTATGGGTAGTTCAGGCCCTGAGGAACGGGCTCAAATTCAGCTGGGTGAAATGTGCCCAACTGGAGATGTGTACAAACATCTATAAGGCTTCATGGTCAGCACCTTCCAACCTCCAAGGAATCTCCTAGGAGGCTTACAGTTACCATTAGTCAGGTTATTAACACCTAAAGAATTTCTCTTTCAGGGCTGGGGATTTAGCTCCGTGGTTCTGTCGCCTGCCTCGCAAGCACAAGTTCCCAAGTTCAATCCCCAGTACCAAAAAAAAAAAAAAAAAAAAGAATTTCTCTTTCAAATGCCTAATGTCCTGGGGCATATTGAGATGGTCCTTTTCTTGGCAATCAGACAAATTTAAAATTTCACCTCCTGAGCACCTCAACTCAGTATTAATCTCTTGGCATTAATCTCTCTACAGTGATTTTTGTCAGTTAGAAAAGATTTTTTGCTCAAAACCTAGCCTCTACTTAGAAAGCAAAACTATTTTCAGTCTCCAAAATAGATTACATGTATTTTCTGCCTCCATTAGTAAAGCAAAAATTGAGATTTCAACTTCAACTCAGCATTCTGTATCTCTATACCATGTTTTATTAGCCTCACAATTATCATCTTCTGTATTCTATGTAACTTCCTTGTTTTGTTCATTATTTGAACTCCTTCACAAAGTGCACCCTCCAGGAGCAAGAATTTTTGTCACTAGTGTTTGTTACCATATTCTCAGCATCTACAGGAAGATCTGGCATACAGAAGGAGTTTAGCCAGTATTTGTTAAATTAGTAAGCAACCAAAATAAACAATGGATAATACTGTGTATTCCTCTAAAGAAATCTGACCATTTGGGTAAAGCTAAATTCTAATTGCCAATAGTGTTGTAAACCAAGATTATTTCTAAGGCTCATATCAAGTAGTAAGGATAGTTGATTGAGTTGTATTTATTGGGTAAGGCTATTATTTTCATGGCTCTCCCAATTTTTCTTTGCTCAACAAATTAGAGTTTTATTGAAGCCTTGTGGAGACTCCTTATCATTGCCAGAACTTAGTTCTTTAGCCAATAATACAATGTGTGTGAATGGTATTTCATGGTAGATTTACTCAACATTTCCATGACAATAAGGTACTACAGCATTCCATGTAATTGATGCACTCTCATGGTTTCTCTCCTGTAGTATTCTTTTGCCATTTTACCACAAAGCATTACTGTCTTTTTCTAATTCATAGGAGTTCAAAGTATAATTTGGATAGTAATCATTTATAATTTTAAAACATGACAAATATCTTCTACTTTGACTTTTCATTTATTTTTAGTAACTTCACAAGAGATTATCATTTCTTATAGTGGAATGTATTAATTTTTTGTCATAGCTTATAATTTTTGTGTGTTTGTAGGAGCATCCTGTTTTGTGGGTATATATGTCCATAGTGTTGTCTTAAAATGTATTAGTTTGACTTTATGTATGTGGTTCCTTAGCTCTGATCACTGTGTATGGTGTGAGGCAGGGGTCTATTTAATATTTTTACTTAAATAACCCACTCTCCCTCCAATCAATATTTAGAGAAAATTCTATCCTCAGCCAATGATATGAAAGGCTATCTCGTTTATTTAAAGCAAACATGTCTCTTTTTCAGGTGTCCAATCTTACGCACTGTTCTCATATATAAGGTGTCTGCATGTGGCCAGAAATTCTTAGCCATATTTTTAGTATATGAAACTTTAAACAAGATTTTAAAAAGATGTCTTGTGTGACTTACGAGAACAATTGCCTAAACTGTTTTTAAAACTGTTATTTTATCCTAGTCAATGTAGGCTCCCTGTGGGAGTTAAATTTCAATAAATAATCAAACATAATGAAGGAAAGTTAACACTCAAGTACAAGGCAATTGCTAAACAGGCAATTTATGATAACTATGCAAATTCTCCTCCTCCAGCTCCAAGCCTTTAGTAAGGCAAAAGCTATTGTCTGAGGTTAGCTATCATCTTACACCACCCACCCACTGGATTTATTACAAGAGTAGGTGGAGTCACTTTACTTTCTATTGTTGCTCTGCTAAACTGTAATAAGGTAAAAGTGATCCTTTGCACATAAACACAGAGATATTAATACATTTTAAATAAGTTCAGCAAAATCATAGTTGATGCATCATAAAAAACATGATTTAATGTTTAACAGTCATTTCATGTTTTAAATTTGTGATGAAATATTTAATATATTATAATTCAAGCAGTATTTTATGAAAATAATTGATCACATGTTAAAAATGGAATTCATTACTATGTATCCTAATAAACACTTCAGCAAAATAGTTTTATTCTATTGAAAATGTTACAATTACTAACTTCAGGGCTCAAAAGGTTTTTAGATTCATATGCATGCACATAATAACACTTTATTATAACAGTTTTCTAAAGATATATGATCTGTACTTTCCAACTGCTGTCCGATCATGTGGACTTTACTACAATATAAATATTATAGTGTGTCATTTACCACTCAAACATATTTAATTATGCACCAAAAAATCTTTGTTCCACTGACCCAAAGTCAATACATACTTATTGCAAAATTCTTAAAGACCTGGGTTATGAATTTTATAATGGAAATCAATAATATCCTATTTAGAATGCTTACTTTGATCCAACAGAGTGCTTTGCAAATTTTACTATGCACAACTCTAAGACCCTACAAAGGTATACTCATGTGGGTTTATATAATGTGATATTGAAAATACTTGTTCATCAGTCCATCACTTTCAGGATTTATTCCAGGGTCACATGAAGAATTCCAAAACAGTGGTACTGTATGTTTTAATACATAAAAATACAAAAACTATTTCATAGTTTTACCCATTGAAAATGACATGAATATAAGCTTTTATTAAACATAGAAGACATGTATGCTTTTAAATTCTATGAAGTTAGAAGAAAACATGGTATATACATGATAGGACATCATAAAAAAGACTTGTAAAAATTTACTGAATTGCTATAGATTAAACTGTAAAACTTCTAGTATTTAAAATCATTATGCTTCTATATGATATAGGTATATACACATACACATATATACTCACACACATGTGTATAGATTTTACATTGATGTGTAGGAAGGAAAAATAAGTAAAAGAATAATTCAAACATTTTGGGTAGTTATATATAATGTGTTGTTACCTTAAAGTTTGTACAAAACATTGAAATAATTTGGTTTCAACAGGAAATCAAAGAATGAAGAATATTTCTTCCTTTGTTGAATGACTCCATTATGGTAGGACCCTATGTGAAACAAAACAAACTAACACAAAGACTAAAATTTTATTTTACTACATTTATTTTTTTAAATGTGCATGTAACATATAAAGAATTCATAGTATATTATCTTATTATACCTTTTCTTAAGAGAATACGAATCTCTAAAACCTGTGCCTACATTTAGTTCACAAACATCTGCCATGAACAAAGGACACATCTGAGGAAAGTGTGGGCTCCTTCTATTAAACTCAACTCTATGCATGCCATTCATCAATTCCTAGACTTATTGCAAGAGTGGGTGCAGTGAATTCATTTTACTCTGTATGGATTGAAAGAATACAGAGTCTAGAAAAATATTGCTTGAAAAAAACTTAGTAGCACTGTGGGATGAGTCACTGATTTTACAGGTGAAGTGAAGTAGGGCCTAAGGTGTAGTTAATTCTAAATACCAATACTACATTGGCTCTAGTGGTACTATTCAGTTTCATTATCACAGCACTGAAATATACCCAAATGAACCTCATGGTGTGTTTAAACATTTATGATATTTTTATTTACTCATTACTAGTGTCAGGACATTTAATTTGGGTATTATAAAATAGTTTATTATTCCAACATATTTATCTCTCCTTTTAGAAAAAAATATATATCATTTAAAATGCAAGGGAAGGAATAGAGAGTATGAGGAGTTGGCTATTAAGATCTAATTTCTTTAGAAAGAATTGTGCCAAAAAATTAACAGCTCTGTACTTGATTGTTGAAGTTTTATTTTCATTGGCTTCCAAAAACTGCTGTTACATTCAAACAAGTAGATTAAATGTTATTAGCTTTAATACCCTTTAAAACAAGTAATCTGTTGAAGTGATAATGGAATTTAAAGTAAGTACATTTGATAAATTGGTTTTTACACTATTGTGTTTTCCCTGTTGGCCACATGATCTCTAAACCTGACGTTGCTAATTACAATTATGATAAATGGTGTGTGTGTGTGTGTGTGTGTGTGTGTGTATGTTTGATTAACTTCACACTACCCTTACAGCAGATATAAAGGTAGCAGAGTTTCACAGTATTGCATAATTCTATTAAAGGAAAACTCTGCTCTTTGTCTTACAAATAAGTAGAAGGTTTTCACATAAAGGTTTAAACCCATTAAAACTTGAAACTGTTATGATTTGCTAATGTGCAATCAGATGATATATATTTGGAATAATTAGGAGGAAGGAAGGGAGAGCAAGAAAGAAAGAAGGAAGAAAGCAGTGAAGCAGTTTAAAAATATGGAGGGAAAAGATCCTAGAGTAATTTTCCATAGTAATACGTCTCAGTTTAGCCTTAGAGTTACTTACGTTTGAGGAATTTGCTCCACTGTTATACATGGTTAGAGGCAGAGTTTTGATGCTTCTTTTTCTATCAAGACACACCTGTCTTTTTACTTCAGTGCCAGAAGAGTTTAGCGTCTTGTCACTGAAGCAACACAGCCTGCACATTTATTGGTGTCACTCACTGTACCGTCTGTTCCTTAGGATAACAGCCTCCATTATCGCCAAACCTTCACCTGAGGCTTTAACAATCTCTATGGATTAAAGTTTAGATCTACAAGGAAGAATGGCTAGCAATAAGGTTGCTGCTCAACTATACCTGACCTTACTACCCTGCTGTCAATACTGTATTACAGCCTGTTAATTCTCTTTTTCATCGTATATATGTATTGCTCTGTAAAGTTCTTGATTAATCAGTAAAAACATATAAAAGACTTTACCCTGACTTATTACCATTTTTTGGTCCTTTTTGAATTCCAGTTCCTTAAAATACTGAAGACAACATCTCTATTACTTTGAATAACTAAATTTCAAGTGAAAAAAATCCTAATTGAATTTCAATTCTTGAGTCACTAATGAAATAGTTTTGTAAATGGAACTAAATGAAACACACATGCACACATGGATTAAAACAAGAAATAAAAAATATTTTGATAAGTGGTGGCCAATGGAGAATAATCAAGTTTCTTGAATTTATTTGTCATATAAGAAAATTTCCTTTGTAATCTGAAGTAATGACACATATAAATATAAACTAGCTTATTGCAAACACCTATATCAAAAGTCATACTTAATAAATAATATATACTTTTAATCAACTAATTCTAGCCAATGTATAACTGGAGGAAAATCAAGATCGGATATAGAGTCATTCTTTCATAAATTTACTTTTTGTTTATTAGTGATATAAAGTTTCCTGACTTGGAGTGACGCTTTATGACTCCTTTTTGTGGCTTTCATTATAGCTATATAAGATATTCTTTCACATTCACATGATAAAGAAAAGGAAGTGGGCTAAGTTTACTCATTGCCAATCAAGCCAATAAAAATGTTTTGCAGAGATGGTAAGACATGATAATGCTGTCAATTTAAAGCAGCTCATTACAGAAGGAATGTTTGCACTGATTTTGTTCTACAACTGAACTTTTACAGTGGTTATAAAACAGCATCTCTTTGTTACTACAAACATTGAATTCTGCTCTATCCTTTTACTTTCCTCACTGATTTGTGTGCTTGTTCATTGCTTTTGGAAGGATTTAGCTCTTCTCTCCTCTGGGAACCAGCAACTGCTGCCCAGTAATGGGCTAGGATGGCTCTGAATGTTCCCTCCTCCATTTTACAAGCATTACTAACAAGTTAATCAGAGCTTTATTCAACAAAACAAACATTTTAGGTTTTCACTTCAATTTTATATTTCTGTAAAATTTAGCATGGCTTGGAGGCTCATTTTCCACCAGTTTTCACTAGCTATTCATTTATGGGATACTTCTGGCTTTCATGTGCAGATGGCTAGCACTTACGTGTCATGTCTCATTGTTGATTGACTTGAAAATGTGTGAAAGAAGTTCATTTCCTTAGCCAGCTCCAGTTGTGTATACTATTATGGCATTTCTGGAGTGTGCACAGAGTCGGGGGAAGAATAATGCTGCATCTCCTTTTCTCCAAAGCATAGGAGCTGACCAAGGAGCAACATGTGAACAAAATGTGATCATTAATGTACTGATAGTGCTTATAACAAGCTATTCTCCTTTCTTTAATTAGCACTATCAAGTAAACAGTGCAACAGTCTACTGAAGGTAAACATAGTGTTCTCAAGCAAGTTTATTCTGTTTGAAAATTTAAATAAGTTTAATAAATTTTTAGATCTGGACATATAGAGAATTAGGCAAACCTAATTCAATCCTCCCCACATGGAGTACACTTCAGTAAGAAACTGATCAAAGATTATTTTATTATCATTCCAAATATAATTTTCCTATAGGAAATTAAATATGTATTGAACTATCACACTTTTTTACGAAAATAAATAAAGTGCTTCTTGAATTCAAGAAGGACAAAGTATAGAAGAGACAACTTGTAACCACATAATCATACTATTTTGTGCTATCAGTTTCAAAAAAGTTGCGGTAAAATGAGTTTTAGTTCAAGAAGGAAATAATTAACATAATACAAGTAGTAAATGAAAGTTGAGCAAGACTATAAAGAGGAGTTCAAGTTTAATTTGTTTGGCAGAAGAAGACTTTTAAAGATGGTTCTGAGCAGTAAGGAATAAAATTCTGTACAAGAATACAATGGTTGAAAAGACATAAAGCAGTGAAATAAAATAGCTCATTAGTGGAATTTCAAGAATGTCAGTATTGCCTAGTTCACAGGTTAAGACAGAGAAAAAAATTAAGCAGACAAAGAAATAATCAGGGAGGTAGTACTATACCTTAAAAAATAATTGAGACTATTTTGCTTAGTTACAGGGATTTGTGGAGTAGAAATTACATATTGTACCTTGTAAACTGAATACTACTTTAAATTTTTAAGTATTCTAGGATATTTGTCTCTCGTTGGATTAATAGCTGGTTCCCCTTATCTATATTAGGACTTCATGGGAAAACTACAGGACAGGGGTAGTTCAACATCCAGCATGATAATGGTATATGTTTACTTAAAATTATTTTTTACCCCATAATGAAAAAAACTACATGATTTTCCTGAAAATAATACTTAGCATTTTACCATAGTGTCATGACTGAATTGTTAATCTTTGGTCCTTCAAGTTTATTACACAGAATTATAACAATACATAATATCTTAGTCTTCTAGTAATAAAATTTCTAAACTATGTAATTTTTTTTTTTTTTTTGGTACTGGGGATCAAACTCGGGTCTTTGAGCTTGCAAGGCGGGCGATGGAATGACTGAACTAAATCTCCATCCCTAAACTACGTAAATTTTAAATAAAAATTTTTCATATATAGTAATTAGTGACAAATCCTCTTGCTAGTTTGCATGTTATGGTGAATAAAGCATGTATAGTACTCTTACAAAATATCTAATTCAAAATGGAACCTCTACCATAAAGACATGTCTTTCATAATAGAAAACCCCACATAAACATGATTGCATTTAAAGGGGTTACATAGTATTTAAATAATAAATACATACTTTCTCTTTTTAATACACATTACCATATATAGACACAAACAGGAGATTGGGACTTTTACCAGGATCTTTAATGTCACTTCCCTGTTAGGATGGAACTTTTCTGTAGCCTGATCCACCAGTCTCTCAACATCTGTTTTAGATATGTACACACTGAAAACATTCATTAACATTGTAGTGTGTGTGTATAAGAGAGGAGAGGAAAACAGGAAAGAGGAAAAGGGAGTAAAGGAGAAGAGAAAGAAGAAAGTAGAGAAAGAATATAGAGAAACAAGGAAAGAAGAAGGAAATCATTCTTAAAAGTTAAAAATCCATATTTTTCCTTGTTTTTTACATGTGGATATTCAATTAGTATCTTTTTTCTTTACTACCAAAAAAAAATTACAACCCTGTGACATCTGTGGCCATCTTTGCAAGCCCATTGGTTCTAAGTACAATTTATCCATTACCTTCTACTAAATTTTTACATAAATATCCTACATAATTTCATTCACAGTTTAAGACATGTTTCATGGCCTATGACTATTTAGAATGAAATGCCTTCATAGGCAGAGCCCCTGAGTCCTTGCCTCCATTCACCGTCCATTCTTTTGGGTATATAATCATATCTGTTATCAAAAGTAATTGCATATTGACATGGAACCTAGACAAAAGATTCATGTCTTAGAGAAAAGTATTCAGGTTTTTTCATGAAAATTATAATATGAAAGTGTGGCTCCCTCTGAATTTGTGTAAAACTAGACATACTTGAATGATAGAGGAGTTATCCTAGAAAAGAGTATTGCCTAATGAAGTTCCACCCTGGGTAGCTATCTAATAGGTTTTAGGCTTCTTTTATGTATTTGACTTTCTCACTTTTCTAATATCAAACACACTTCAACATATCTTTTGTACTTCTAAATTGAAATGACTAGCAGAGAGTCAGAGAAACAACTTCACGTTATTTGAATTATTTGACTACATAATCTGTATTCCTACAGGTACTGGGAATTAAACCTAGGAGCATTCCACCACTGAGCTGCATTCTCAGTCTATCTTATCTATTTTACTTTGAGACAAGGTGTCCTTAATCTTTCTGATTCCTGATTCAGCCTTGAGAGTACCTGAGATTATAGTTGTATGCACTTTCTCCAGTCCTATTCCCTTTTTTTCTAATGGATATTTGACTGTGCTTTCTTTTACATATTTCATAGCCACACTTTACAAATTTAAACTATTTTCTTATCGAGAAGCTTTGTGATTCATGCCCATGAATTGTTCTTTTCTAATTTGGAAAATATAAGGAATAATTTATTCAGTCCATTGGATAAGAAGGTAAGTAAGCACACTGACTAAAGCAAAGAGACAGGCAAGCTACTGTGAAGAGCTTGTCATCACAAACCTCATGTCAATGACAAGTATTTGGTGCATAGAGACTATACTATTGGTAACACTTTAAAAGATTATTCCACTTTGGAGGAATATCACCAATAACTTATCCTCCTGATGAGTTATAACCATATGAGCTATAAACATATGTCCATGTATACTAATGAAGTGTCCAATATGAAATAAACTTACTTTCCCTATTAGAGAAAAAATGCAATATTATCTGTTATGAAGTTCAAAGACTATTACTTATTTCATTCATAATTTATGCTCAGTGGATAAAGAATACCTAAACATGATGTGTGTCAATTATCCTATAACATAGTTTATATTATCTTGTGTTTCAATTAAAACACCCTGCCCCCGATATACGTTAAGGAACAATCATTGACTTAAACTTATCTCTCCTTAAAACTTACCATCTGTTAATATAAGGAATTAAGAAATTTTATAAATAATTTTGAAATTTGGATTTTAAGCAATCTGGTTGATAGCTTTCAAACTCCAAGCCATCAGAAAATTTTGTTGGTTAAACTTTTTAAATATATCCTGAAGCAGACCACATCTCACTACCTGTATTATACTATCTGGGTCCTACTCATCTAATATTAAAAGGAATTTCCTAACTTGTCTCACTGCTTCCTTCTCAGTGGCTATAGTGTCTGTCTTTTATGTAAAACTATAGTTCTCTGTTGGAATCAAAATTATCCATGGGTCTCTCAACACTGTCTTTCTATCCATTCCCCCTTGGTACAAATCTTTCTTTCATATTGTATCAGTTCATTTCCTGAAGTCCTTTCCTATGTTACTCCAAGAATTGGGCCTTATTTCATCAAAGTCCTTGAAGCTATTCCCAATGACACAACCTAAAATTTAACCTTACACAGCACCACTCTTGGTCACTTTGCCCTTTTTCCTTTTCCTTATCACTATCTAAGAGTGTTCTAGGCATAAGTGTGTTTACTTGTTTGTTTATCATTTTTCACTTGCATCTTCAGGTAAACAGCAAGAGTACAGGGCTTCTTTTGACTTACTGACCAGCAAAGCTTTAATGCCTAGAATAGATCCATCATACATGCTCAAGCATATTCACGTGTAATACATGAGTAGATGAAAAGTACTTTGCTAATCTAAAAACATTTACAATGAGGTGTGTTAGAAAGATGTATTGTCTTCATGTTCATTTTGATTGACTGCTGTGGTGCATGTAACTCTAAATGCATGTTGGCAGAATAGATATATTTATTTATTATTTACTTTTTATTCATTTTTACTTTTTTCCAGTACCGGGGATCGAACTCAGGACATTGTGTTTTCCAGGCAGGCACAGCACCACTGAGCTACAAGCCCAGCCCCTGGTGCATCTAAATCTAGCCAGAAAATTTTGATAAAAACCAAACATTGAGTCTATAAATCACAGTAGAAGTCAAATTGCTCTTTTTACAAACATATTCGACAATCTTTTTCTCATTTATCTCACTTTTTAAAAAATGGGAATAATAATGCTGCCTACTTTCTAGGTTTGTTGTAATGATTAAATGAGCTAAAGTGAAATAGAAAGTAAAGGTGCAAAGGGGAAGGGGAATTGGGAGGGGTATGGGAAAAGAAAGAAGGGAATGGAATTAATATGAGAAAAAGAGAAAATGGAAACAAAGTCTTTGTATATAGGGAGGGATGGAGGGGTTGAAGGGAGGGCAGGGGAATGGGGAAAAAATAAGAACCAAAATGGATTATGTAATTGTGCAAATTTCCAATGATGAAGGTCATTATATTGTATACCTTAAATGTACCAATAAAATTAATTTTTAAAAAAGATTAAATGAGCTAATACTGTACAAAGCGAGCACGTATAGTAGTGTCTGGTACATCACAAATACTTGATAAAGATGATCTCTTATTGTTAATGTTACCTTTTAGTTTATCTGAAACAAGAATGCATCTGGAGTATTTTCATCCTTACTGCACAACAAATTAATCTTTCTTAACTGAAAATGTAGTCTGAAAACTCTAAGAGGTGAACAGCTCATTCTGCTTTACCAGAAACTCACAAGATGCTTAGAAAACAATAGACATTCAGTAGATATTGGTGGACTTAGTTAGTGAACAGAACTGAAAATGAACTTGAATTACTTTAGTGAAGGTAAATGAATAACATTAATTTTTTGAATAATGACAGTTCCTTGTGCTATATGGTGCTAAAATACCTAGAACAATATGATACTGAAAATATTTTAACCTTAGCTTCCTTTTTCCTGTGTGATCTATGACAAAACTCCAGACATCCTCAAGGTCACAGAATCAAATGCTTATTGAGATTTATTAATACAATTATAATTACTGATATTTGCACTGTAACAAATTTCCATCTTAAAGCAAAATGAAGTTTACATATTGCTACAGGCATTGTGCAAATTAGAACTTCATTGAATATTAATGAATTACTCTTTGTGGCCAATTGTTATGCAAATTACCAGTGGCAGGATTTATCATTTTATTTAGTTGATGATTAAGGGGGGAAATGCTTTTAAAATCAAGTGGTACTTCCTACAAACAAACATTTGAATGTAAGCACAAAAATGTTATATATTTCATGAATATTCAAAATTTACATGCTGTGTGGACAATTTTTTAAATGTTAATTGAATATATATGTTCATCAAGCACATATATGTTCAAAAATAATACATTAATCTTCAAAAGATTGCATGTATATTTTCAAAAACATATATACTATCTAGATAATCAAAAATAGTACATCTTAAACATGTTGAAGGTTACAATGCATTAAGCAAATGGAAAATAATCCTGTGAGTTTTGAAAATATTTAGAACAATTTTTATTTTTCTAAGGAATCCGTATAGCCTCTCTCTTTACAAATTATGTAAACTCACACTAATAATTTTAGAAAGCATAGTTTATATAAATAGCATATTTCTAAAATTTTCACAATGATTCAACATGGCTGAATAGAGGAGGAGCCATGTTGGAGCTACTTAAAGAAAATCAACTAAAAACACGGGTAATTGGAAGAAAAGGACATACATCCTGATGCCAAAATTAATTTGAAATAAGAGACTTGTAGATCAAATAAAACATAGGCATGGGACATTTAAAACATTTATCAAGCCCACAGAGCTGCCCGTGGGTCTACCGCCTGCCTATGGAGCAAGAACTACCATTCCAAGGAAGATCCCCCAAACTGCAAATGTGTGGCAATGTCAATCCACATAGGATAGATCTGGGATATAAATCCTTTTCCTTCTTTTGCTTTGCTGCAAACAGAGGACAGAAAACAGGCAGCAAATTTTGCTGGCACACACAGAAGAGAGTGACCTGGAAGCTGCTCCCTCCTGGACTAACTGCCAGTTTAGTTTTTTTTTTCCTCTGTTGTATGCCACAGCAGCTAACTGGAACCTCTAGTGACCACAGGTCAGGGATAAGCAGCTATATTGAGGATAGCTAGTGGAACAATGTGACCCCTCCTACCTTACAACCAATGTGAGAGAGATATGGGGACATGGACCCTGGATGTGGCTACAACCAGTGGAGCAAGCAACCTTGGATGGTGGGGACAAGGAGTGGGAAATTAGCCCTTGCCCTGCAACCAGAGGAACAAGCATCCCTTGAGCTAGGAAGTCAGCTCTCCCTATGACTTGTAACCAGCAACACAAGCAGCCTTGTGAGGTGGCATCTGGACAAGTAGGGTAGCATGCAGATTTGGGCTCTGACTGGGAAATTACCACAGAGCTGTGGGCACCAGAGGAATTTTTTTCTTCTTTCTCTGTTTATTAGATTGGGGTTTTTTTCCTGTTGTTTTTTTAGGAGGGCATTGTTTAGGTTTTGACTTTTTTGTTTTGTTTAGCCCTTCCTATTTCTTTTCTCAGCTGTCTTTATTGATATTTTGATATTTTATGTGAATGAACATAGTTACAGGTCTTTTTGGTTTGCTTTTATATTATTTTGCTTTCTTCTTCATTCTTTCTCTCCTGACCTCTTTTCCAGTTGCCCAAAGCTTGGGTGATCATCCTCTGTCCTTCAGCCTTGCTTCTACTGTATTTCTCTTCAGTTATCACTGTGTTTAGTCTGCTATCCTTCTTAAATCCACCCCCCACCCCCAACACACAGGGTAAAATCACTCTACCAAGGGTAGAGTGCCTACACACTGCCTACAAGTTCATGGTTTATATTAGATGTCATATAACTATAGATCTTGCTCCTATGGTTAAACATGCCAAATTAGCAGTTATCACAGTTTGTTAGTTTCTAAGCTATGCTTGATGATATTGTTATTGCTAATTGTACTACTTTGCTAGAATGCCATACCTGTTGTAATCAATTTTTTACCCTTGTATGACAACACTGTGATTGTCTGGGGTCATAATCATCACTATAGTCCAGTACCAAAGGATCTAGGGCTGAGCCAAATAGTAACTTGTCATCCATAATAAATTGGGAAGGTAAGATCTTGGAACAGACACAAAGAAAAAGAGCCAGCTACACCTAGAAGACATCTCTGAGAAATATATGTTTCCCAGGGTAGCCTTGGTGCTAGTTATAAAGCTACCTAACATAAGAAATTTATAAGCATCAACACAGAAACCAAATTAAAATATAAAAATAGAAAATGACAAGATGCAGAAGCACAACGCAACCCTAGAATTCCAGTCCACCCAGGACAAATTCAAGGAAAGATGACAATAGAGGAAATCTGATTCCATTCACTAGAATTTTTGGGAATGACAGAAGCAGAAGTAACTAAACAGGCTGTAGAGAAAATCAGAGAAGAAATAATATCTCAGGCAAAAAAAAAAAAAAAATAGAGAGATGACAACCATAATAAAAGACCTGCTTAGCAAATCAAGAGTAGACATTAAAAAAAAATAGAGGAGCTTAGGAAAGTAATGGAAACCAAAAATCCCCATAGTAGGAAAGAAATGTAATACATGAAATAGATTCAAACAGATATCCAGATAATTAAAAATTCCATTGAAAGTTTGCAAAACTGAATGAATGAATGTGAAGACAGACTATAGGACCTAGAAGACAGGATTGTGGTTAGTGATCACAAAAAGAAAGATCTCCTAAAAATAGCAAGGAACCATAAAAAAACAATACAACAACTGCAAGATGATGCAAAAAGGAACAATATAAAATTGATTGGAGTCAATGAAAAAGCATGAGTCAGTGTAAAGGGCATAAAAAAACTGTTCATAGAAGAGATGGCAGAAAACTTCCAAAGCATAGAAAATAAATTGGACATACAGATAAGTGAGGCATATAGAACTCCAATCAGTCGTGACCAATATAAATCTATACCAAGTAATATAAAAACCAAGATTACAGAAATTCAGCACAAGAATAGAATATTAAAAGCTGTTAACAAAAATAAACAAATCATGGATAAAAGAAAGCCCATCAGAATCAGAGCAGATGTCTAATCACAAATCCTTAAGTTAAGGAGAGCTTGGAGTAAAATATTTCAAGGCCTGAATGAAAACAACCTCCTACCCAGATTAAAGTACATTGCAAAACTATATTTCAGAGTCAATGAAGAAATAAGATCTTCCATGACAAAGAACTGAAGAAATTGTGACCACCAAACCAAACCAGCTCTATGAAATATTCTGAAAGATATTTAAGAAAGAGAAAATGAAGATCACATTTCAAAGAAACAAATAGAAAGAAGCCACCAGGCAAAGCAAGCAATTAAGCAGAGGGAAGACAAGGAACCAACAGGAAAATAATACTACAAACATAAGCCAGTACATATCAGTAATAACTATCAACATAAGTGGTCTCAGTTCACCAGTTAAAAGAAACAGAATGTCTGAATGGATCATGAAGCAAGATCCAACAATTTGCTGCATTTAAGAAACACATTTAACTCAAAAAGAAATTCATAAACTGAAAATCAAAGAATTGACAACAATACTTCATGCAACAGGAACCCAGAAAAAACAGGAGTAGCTATTCTATTTGGAGACAAAGAGAACTTTAAGCCAAGAGTAATCAAAAGAGACAAAGAAGGTCTTGTTATACACTTGTTAAGGGAAAACTCCAAGGAAAAGAGATAAAATCATAAATGTATATGCACCAAATACTAGTGTGTGCCAAACTTTATGAAACAAATATTAACAGACATGAAAAATCCAATAATCTCTAACACAATTGCAATGGGGGACCTCAATACCTCACTGTCACAAATAGATCAAATACAATAAAATAAACAAAGAAATATCAGAACTGAACCAAACTTGTGAAAAAAAGGCACTTAGTAGATGTATACAGATTGTTCCATCCCACAACAAGAGAATACACATTCTCAGCTGCACATGAGATGTTCTCTAAAATAGACTACACACTAGCTCATGCTTAAGTAAATGCAAAGGAATCTAAATTATCTCATGCACATTATCTGACCATAGTGCAATGAAAATGGAAATCACTGGCAAAAGAAACCACAAACATTCCATAAATACATGAACATTAAATAACACCCTCCTGAAGAACCAATGGGTCATAGATGAAATTAAAGAAGAAATTAAACAGTATCTATAATTAAATGATAATGTTGGGCAAAACATACCACAAATTATTGGACACAATGAAAGTAGTCCTAATAGGGGAATGTATATCACTGAACTCTCACATCAGGAAACTGAGCCAGCTCAAATTTAAAAAATCTAATGTTGAACCTCAAACTTCTAGAAAAAGAACAAGTCTACCCCAAAGCATGTACAAGAGAGTAAATTATAAAGATCTGAGTAGAAATTAATGTAATTGAGACTAAAAAAATATACAAACAATCAATGAATCAAAGAGTTGGTTCTTTGCAAGATTAAATAAAATTGATAAACACTTAGCCAACCTTATCAAAAAAGGGAAAGAAAAACCTCAAACTCATGTAATTAGAAAAGAAAAGGGTGAAATCACAACAGATCCTAGGGAAAGCCAGATGATCAGCAATACCTACCTCAAGAACCTATACACTAATAAGACAGCAAACACAGAAGAAATGGAAAAATTCTTAAATACATATGAATTACCAAAGCTAAACTAAGAAGACACAAAAATTGTAAACAATCCAGTATCAGTCAATGAAATAAAAAATATAATTAAAAACTTACCAATAAAGAAAAGCCCAGGTTCTGATGGATTTACTGCTGAATTCTACAAGAAAGTTAGAGATCTACGGCCACTAGTCCTCAAACTCCTTAATGAAATTAAAAGGAAAACAATACTCCTAGAATCATTTCTAGAAGCAAATATTACCTTCATACCAAAACCATAATAGAAGAGTCCAACCAAAAAAGAGAACTGTAGTTCTCTCACCAATCTCCCTAAGGAACATAGATACAAAAATCCTCAAAAAGACACTGGCAAACAGAATGCAGTAATTTTTCAAAAAGATTATATAGCATGACCAAGTAGGATTCATCAAAGGGATGCAGGAATGGTTCAACACAGGCAAATCAATAAATGGAATACACCATAATAACAGAGACAAGGACAAAAATCACATGATCATCTCAATAGAGGTAGAAAAAGCATTTGACAAAGTACAATACTAATTCATATTAAAAACCCTACATAAGATTGGAATAGATTATTTTTATCTCAATCTGATCAAAACCATCAATGACAAAAACCACAGCCAATACCATATTAAATGATCAAAAGCTGAAAGCTTTCACTCTACAATCAGGAACAAGACAAGGATGTCCATTATCACTACTCCTATTCAATATAGTTCTGAAAACATTAGCTCAGGAATTAGACAAGGGAAAGAAATAAAAGAAATAATGATAGGAAAGTGAGAAGTTAAATTATCATTATTTTCAGATAACATGATACTCTATATACATGTCTTCAAAAATGCCACCCAAAGACTTCTAGGTTTAACAACCAAATTCAGTCATGTAGGTAGATACAAATTCAACACTCAAAAATTAAGAGCCTTCCTGTACACAAATAACAAACTTATTGAGAGAGTAATTAGGGAAACCATGCCCTTCACAATAGCATTGAACAAAATGAAATACTTGGGAATCAATCTTACATAGTTAAAGATCTTGATATTGAAAACTACAGTACTCTGAAAAAGGAGATGAAGAGGATATCAGAAAATGAAAAGATATCCTTTGCTCATGTGTAGGAAGAACCTAAATAGTAAGAATTGATATGGAAAAGTTTTAGATAACTTAATGGATTGAATATTAAGGTAGTTGTAGAAGCAAAATAAGTAATGTATTCTTTTAAGATTTGCTTTTCCCATAACTCCTTGTTTAAGGTGATAATTATCTGGCTCCAACCAGTAACTTCATTAACCTAACAAAGTTACCATGCCAGGGTGAATTTACAATGTATATGGCCTGTCTTGTGTCTGTGACTTGTAAATACGAACTGGAATTGTATTTACACATCAAAGACAACTAGGGATGAGATAATGGCTAAAAAAGATATAAAAAGGGAAACTCTGAACAAAGGGTGCTTGGATACTAACCAGACCGGTTTCTGGTGGTCCTGCCCCCTCACAAGAAGAAATTTTATTATTTTATCCAAGTTCTGTGTCTCTGTGTATTTCTTTCCGAGATTTCTCCAACATTTGGTGCATGGGCCAGGAATCAGGAATGAAATAGCCCTTTTGGGCATAGGCCCAAACCCCACCAGAGGGAGTGGCTTTCTGTCTCCTCCAGAGGAAAGGCACGCCCCTGGGACTAATTTCTTAGGCTCCCCAACAGGACACAGAGATCCACTCACCTTTGGAGGATTGCCCGAACCTGAGGAGACTACAGAAGGAGGACTGCTGCTCTTGATGTCTTGTCTATCTTTTTCCTTTGCTGGGTGAGAAACCCTGGGAAACCCCCTAGTCGTTAACTTTTGGTTTCACCTTGTGAATTTCTATTTTGCAACTTTGGGTAAATATAGCACAGGGGCCTCATCACCCCTTGTGTTTTGCCATTTGGAAAGATAGCTCCTCCCATTTGTTTTGGTTCACTTTGTGAACTTTGGGCAAACATAGTGCAGGGGCCTGATCACCCCTTGTGCTTTGCCATTTGGGGAGGTAGCTTCTTTCATTTGTTTTGGTTACGCTTAGGGGGTCACTGGGAGGGAATGTGATAACTTCTGAATAAATGTGTGAGTAAAAGAGTTCTGGATAGAAGAGTGTGTGGAATGAGCTGTGGAACAAGACGGAAGAAATGCTTGTGCTTAAAGAGTCTTCCCTGAGTCATAGAATTTGTGTGGTCACCTTTAAAGAAGGCACAATGGTGAGCTTAGGTGACAGTCCACCTTAGCCTGAACAGACCTTAAAATGGCCAAGAAGCCCACAGCCAGGCAGGGGAGTGAGTGATCCCCCACCTTTGTTTGTCTTGCGTCTCCGTACAAGGGTACCCATACAGACACCAACACTGATCAGCTGATCATGGGGACAGAAACATCTCGTCTTACTGTTTTGGAATGCATGCTTAGGAATTTTAAGAAAGGTTTTACTGGAAATTATGGTATTAAGATGAAACCCCAAAACTTAGAGGCTTTTGTGAGTTAGACTGGCCCAAGCTTTGCCTAGCGTGGCCAACTGAGAGATCCCTAGGTGAGGGTCTCATCTGGTCCTTCTGGCTAACAGTCACCACCCCTGGATGAGAACATCCAGATCAATTTCTCTATATTGATTTATGGCTCAAATTGTGCCCCAGAATGCCTCCTTGGTTTCATATGTGCACCCCAGAATCAAAAAACAACATCCTGGTCCTCTATCAGAAAGGGGAGGATGCTGAAAAGTAACTGGTCCTTTCAGATCCAGACTGAGAGAATTTAGACTTTTCCCCTCCTTTTCAGTTGCTAAATTCACAGGTTTGGAGGAGGTGGGGACAAAAGCATGAAAACTGCTTGACTTCAGAACACCATGCTATGGTCAGACTCAGAGTGGATCAAATAGGGCTTACACTCAAATATTTAAAATTGGTAAGAAAAAATAAGTAATGGATTAAAAACAGCTAAAAAAGCTCTGAAGGACATAAAGCCAGAGAAAGTAAGAAATTTTCCAAGGGTTACAAATTTTAGCTAATTGATAAATGTATCTGTGTTTCAGTTTGAAAAGTTACAAATCTTAGTTAATTGGTAAATGTATCTGTTTCAGTTTGAAAAGTTACAAATTTTAGTTAATTGATAAATGTATCTGTGTTTCAGCTTCAGTTGATGTTTAATTGGTGTGCTTACAGTATTGTACATTGTAAATTCTTCAATTGTAATTGTAAGGTTAACTTGCTCTTTTCTGTACTTCGTTGATTAAAAAAACCCTCAAGGTTACTACCATTCTATTGGCAGCCAACCAAATTTAAAGTGTAACAATCTAAGAACGGAAAAAGGATCACTTTAAAATTTTAACAGCTAAAGAAAAGTTTGTGATAAAAGGTCTATAGTGAGATAAAAAATATATAATTAAAAGCTTTAAGTAAAAGAGATATAATTTTGATATAAAAAATTTTGTATGTTTGTCCTGTTAAAAAGATAAAAATATATATACAAGACCAGAAGTCCTAAGTATGTCAAAAGATGCACAAAAGTGATTTATTAAAAATATATGTTTGTTTGTTGGTTTCAAGTTCATTATAAAAAATTTAAATATGTTTACATTAGTTGTCATCAAAGGGTTAAATTCTAAATATGTTACTGTAATATGTGTACACTGGTTATCTTCAAAGTGTTTAAGAGCCAACAGGTTATAATATGACCTCCTTTATAGTGAGTTAGAAAAAAAGACTGTTGGAAAAAGGCACAAATATGTCAGACCAAGGTGTGGTATCTGAGAATTGACTTTAAGAAGACAAAGGAGGCTAGGTCCAGAGAAAAGGAAAGTCATTTATTCTTTCCCAAGACCCCTCCAAAATGCTTCAATTATTTGATTCCATTTTTGCTACCCATTGTCCTAATTGGGAGGACTATAAAGAACTTTGTAAAACTTTGTTAACCTCTAAAAATGCAGAGAGTTTTAGGAGAAATTAAAAAAATTAGTACCACTAGAATGCCAGGTAATATGCAGAATCCAGACACTTGGCATGAACAGCAATTCCCAGTAAATGTGCAGCCTGATTGGGATCCCAATACCCAAGCAGGACAGGAAAACTTGAGAAATTATCAGACAGGCCTTTTAGCAGGAATGCAGGCTGCAAGTAAAAGACCTACTAATATGATTAAAGTGTCAGAGACCCAGCAGGAGAAAAATGAAAGCCCTGAGAAATTTTATGAGCAGCTTTGTGAGGTCTACAGAATGTACACACCATTTGACCCGGCAGTTTCAGAAAACCATCAGCTAATTAATACAACTTTTGTAACCCAGTCAGAACCAGACATTAGAAGGACAATCCAAAAGCAGAAGACTTGGGAAGGCATGAATATGGCACAACTGTTGCAATTAGCTGAAAAGTGTATGTGAATAGAGAGAGACAGTGAAAGAGAAAGAGAGCCAGGAAAGAAGATAGCAGTAGCTATGGGAACCAGGGAAGAGAAGGAAAAAGAAAGATAAGGCTCAAAGAAAAGAAAAAGCAGGACTTGAAGGAAAGAAAGGATACTGGCACATTGTTGCCTGTGATGGAGGACAGCGACTGACACAGACCAGGCTCAATGCAGCTAGGCCCCCATGAGCCCATGTGGGACCAAGATGACTCCATTTTGGAGCAGTCTCCTCTCAAATTTGTGCTTGAACTGGGGCAAAGGACGTAATCCACAACTCGGGATTCCTAAGTTTATTACTCAGCCATCTGTTTGCCCTAGAAACAAATGTCCTGGGCCCACTATCTATAGGACAATCTGTTAACGTGCTGACTGTCCACACAGGGTGGTCGTGACCCTTAGTCAGGATGTCTGCTGACCATCAGTACGTGACAGTAGACCACTAACCCTTGTCCCCATTCTTCTTGTGAAAACCTATACGTAATCCCCTTCAACCCCCAATGAGCCTAGCCAATCAAAATTCTACACTTCATATTTGCTAAATGTTAACCAATCATATGGCTGCTAATGACCACAGCTTGTTGTATTCTCAATAAAAACCCTGGTAATTTGAAACTTGGGGCTCTCAATCTAAATCCGCTGTGTCGGTGACAATTGAGAGTCCCTGCTTGAGCTTGAATAAACGACCCTCGTGTGCTTACATCGGAAATGGCCTCCTGGTGGTCTTTGGGACTTCACATTCTGGGCACAACATTTGGGGGCTCATCCGGGATCCCAAGACCCTCAGGATCTCCGTACCGGAGGGTCAACACCGGCTGGTGAGTGTGTTATTTTTTGTGTTTGTAAAGTCTGGGCCCATTTTCTGGGAAGGTCGGCAGACGGTCTAGGCGGACGCGCTGCGAGAGCCGCCGACCCGGGATCCTGGAAGACGTTCCGGATTCTGTTGGTGGGGACGGAGTGCCCCAAGAGTACGAGTCTGTGAGACTCCTGGAGGGATGGTGCGGGTCGCTCCCGCGGCACGGCGCGAGGCCCTTTTCCCATTTTCATTGCCTCCGATCAGGCGGAGGATGGTTTTGTCTTGCCCTGTGCTTTTCTGTTGTGTTTGTTTGTCTGTTTATTGTACTGACTTGGACTGAAACGATGGGACAGACTGTGACTACCCCTCTTTCCCTCATGAAGGACCATTTCAAAGAAGTCAGGGAGCACGCTCATAACCTAAGTTTAGAAATTAAAAAGACTAAGTTCATCACCCTCTGTAGCTCAGAGTGGCCTAATCTTGGGGTAGGATGGCCCCCCGAGGGAACTTTTGATTTGCAGATTGTACGCAGAGTTCATAAAGCCATCCTTCATCCTGACCAGGTTCCCTACATTGCCATTTGGGAATTTCTAATCTATAACCCACCCCCATGGGTTAAGCTTTTTTTGCCTTCACAGCAGCAGCCGGAGGTAATCCTGACAGCCTGTGAAAAGACTCCCAGAGGGTGCGACAACAAAAGACAAACCGAAACCAAGCCGACTGCACCACTTTACCCGGTCCTCCAGGGAGGGACTGAAGAAGATCTTATTTTCTCTCCCCCTTACTCTCTCACTCTTCCCCCACAACAGCAGGCTGAAGGAAATGACCCAGTCCCGGCTGGGGCTAGGGAAGAAGGGCCGACCCCGGGTGCTGACAACCGTGATGGCCCTGCCCAGAATACTCGCCACCGACACACCACCTCAGGGGCCCAGCAGACTCTACTGTTTGTCCACTGCGAGCGATAGGGTCCCCTGATGAACATGGAAACCAGCCTCACCATTACTGGCCCTTTGCTACCAGTGATCTTTATAACTGGCCCTGTCAACATGCCAATTTCTCTGATAACCCTAGAGATTTGATTAACCTGCTAGAAACTGTCTTGTTTACCCATCAGCCCACTTGGGATGACTGTCAGCAGCTTCTGCAGGTCCTGTTCACCACTGAGGAACGAGAGAGGATTCAAAATGAGGCCAGGAAATTGGTTCCTGGTGATAATGATCAACCCACCACCAATGCTGACACTATCAACACTTCTTTTCCTCTGTCCCGACCCAACTGGGACTTCAACACGGCAGAAGGTAAGGAGAGGCTTCAGGTCTAACACCAGGCTCTGCTGGGAGGTCTCAAGGCAGCGGCAAGGAAGCCCACCAATTTGGCTAAGGTGGGGGATGTACAGCAAAAGTTAGATGAAAGCCCTGCTGCTTTCTTAGAAAGAATTCAGGAAGCCTTCCATAGGTATACTCCTATGGACCCAGAAGCAATTGAAACAAAGGCAGCTGTGATAATACATTTTGTCAACCAGGCGGCACCAGACATTAAGACAAAGTTACAAAAAGTAGATAGATTAGGAGAAAAGAGTATTCAGAACTTAGTGGCAGTGGCAGAGAAAGTGTATAACAATAGAGAAACCACAGAGGAGAAACAAGAAAAAGCTGATGACCGCCAGACCCGAAACTTAGCTCGGATCCTTCTGGCTGCCACTGCAGGAGAACAAAAGGAATGTGAACATAGACTAAAAAAGATTGCGGTGGAAGGAGAAGGCAGAGAGAGACGCAGAGAGTGTCCCCAGTTAGGAAAAAATCAATGTGCTCATTGCAAAGAATATGGCCACTGGGCCAAGGACTGTCCCAAAAAGAAACAACAGGAAGGTCACCCCAAGGCCCCTATCCTGGCTGTGGATGAACTAAATGATTAGGGGGGACGGGGTTCGGCACCCCTCCCCAAACCCAGGGTAACCCTAAAAGTGGAGGGGAGACCTATTGAGTTCCTAGTGGATACAGGAGCTCAACATTCAGTCCTACTTGAATCACATGGCCATGTTTCTGATAAAACCTCCTGGGTTCAAGGAGCTACAGGCATGAAACAGTATTCATGGACTACCCAAAGAACAGTGGACTTGGGAATGGGCCGAGTAACCCACTCATTTATGATTATACCAGACTGCCCCTACCCCTTATTGGGAAGAGACTTGCTTACTAAATTAGGGGTCCAAATTCATTTCCAACCAGGGGCACAGAAGTCCTTAATCAGGAGGGAAGGCCCATTCAAGTGCTAACCATAAACTTAGAAGATGAATATCTGCTACATCAGAAGGGGGCCCCTCCTGACCCTGACATGGAACAATGGCTCACCATGTTCCCACAAGCATGGGCAGAGACTGGAGGCATGGGACTAGCTGAGCACAGAGCACCAGTATTTGTGGAGATAAAACCTGGAGCAGACCCTGTGTGAGTCCGCCAGTATCCTATGTCCCTAGAAGCCCAAAAGGGAATAACTCCACACATCAGGAGGTTGCTTGCTCAGGGGATTCTTAGGCCTTATCAATCAGCCTGGAACACCCTCTTGTTGCCGGTACAAAAACCTCATTCAAATGACTATTGGCCTGTACAGGATCTCCGGGAAGTGAACAAGAGGGTTATGGACATCCACCCTACAGTGCCTAATCCATACACCCTTTTGAGTTCACTTCCCCCAAGCCATCAATGGTACACAGTCTTGGATCTCAAAGATGCTTTTTTCAGCCTTCCGCTGGCACCCAAAAGCCAACACATCTTTTCATTTGAATGGAGTGACCCGGAACAAGGCCTCAACGGACAGCTGACATGGACCCGAGTACCCCAAGGGTTCAAAAATTCTCCCACCATCTTCGATGAGGCCCTACATGAAGACCTGGGTGAGTTTCACCTCCAAAATCCCCAATTGACTCTGTTACAATATGTAGATGATCTCCTCATAGCAGCTAAAACGTGGGAAGACTGCCTAAGTGGAACCAGAAAACTCTTGATGGTCATAGGGGAATTGGGGTACCTGGCGTCTGCAAAGAAGGCCCAGATCTGCAAACCCGAGGTAAGCTACTTGGGGTACATGCTTAAAGAGGGACAAAGGTGGCTGTCGGATGCTAGAAAAGAGACAGTTCTTAAGATACCCACACCAAATTCCCCTCGGAAAGTTAGAGAGTTCCTGGGATTGGCTGGCTTCTACCGCCTATGGATACCGGGGTTCGCAGAGCTCGCGAAGCCCCTTTATGAGGCAACTAAAGACAATCAGACCTTTCAATGGACAGAAAAGCTACAAAAGACTTTCGACCAAGTTAAAACAGCCTTATTGTCGGCACTGGCCTTAGGCTTGCCCGATATTACTAAGCCACTCCACCTTTACATTGATGAGAATAAAGGGGTCGCCAAGGGCGTCCTAGTCCAGTATCTAGGGCCATGGCGTCGCCCAGTGGTGTACCTGTCAAAAAGACTCAATCCAGTTGCATCAGGATGGCCCCCATGTTTAAGAATGATTGCGGCAGTGGCCCTGATGGTCAAAGATGCTGACAAGTTAACGTTGGGCCAAGAACTGAACGTAACCACCCCTCATGCTGTTGAGGGAGTCCTAAAACAACCTCTGGATCGATGGCTTAGTAATGCCCACCTAACTCACTACCAGAGCTTACTCCTGAATCCAGCCCGAGTTGTTTTTCAGACCCCGGCTACCTTAAACCCAGCCACATTGTTGCCAGACCCGGACTTAGAGGCTCCGCTTCACGACTGCACAGACATCCTAGCTCAGGCGCATGGAATTTGAGCGGATCTGAAAGACCAACCGTGGCCAGATGCAGATAATACCTGGTACACTGATGGGAGCAGCTTTGTTCGCGATGGCCACAGGTGTGCTGGGGCAGCTGTGGTAACAGAGACCGAGGTCATTTGGGCAGAACCATTGCCCACCGGGACCTCAGCACAATGGGCAGAACTCGTAGCTCTGACCAAAGCATTGACTCTAGGACAGGGCCAAAAGTTAAATGTATACACAGATAGCTGGTATGCCTTTGCCACCGCGCACGTCCATGGGGCCATCTACAAGGAAAGGGGACTACTGACAGCTGAAGGAAAGACCATTAAAAACAAAGAGGAGATCCTTGCCCTCTTAACAGCCCTCTGGCTACCTAAAAAATTGGCTATTATCCATTGCCC
Source organism: Heterocephalus glaber (assembly GCF_053883595.1). Lineage (NCBI taxonomy): Eukaryota > Metazoa > Chordata > Mammalia > Rodentia > Bathyergidae > Heterocephalus > Heterocephalus glaber. The sequence continues at coordinate 2,603,553 of NW_028258358.1, forward strand.
AGGACACCAAAAAGATGACACTCCAATTGCCAGAGGAAACAATCTAGCTGACCAGACGGCCTGAAAAATAGCCCTAAAAATTAATCTGGCATTAGCCACTCAGCTGCCTGATCCAGGAAGTGCTGCCTTGCCAGAAAAACCCCAGTACACTGAAAAAGATTTAAATTGGATAAAACAATTACCTATGCCTCAGTGCCTCGACGGGGGGTGGAGATCTTCTGACTGTAAAGTCAACCTGCCTGAAACACTGGGAGAACAAGTTCTCTCCAAAATGCACCAGACCACCCATATGGGCACTCGAAAAATGCAAGACCTCCTGAGACATGCTGAAATAAAGATTCGTGATGCTAATTCTAAAATTGAACATATTGTTGCCACCTGCAAAGCCTGTCGATTGACAAATGCCACCCACAATAAAGCCAACCCAGGCAATAGGCTGAGAGGGAACCGACCTGGAGCATATTGGGAATTGGACTTCACCGAGGTAAAACCTGGAAGGTATGGTTATAAGTACCTGTTAGTTTTTGTAGACACTTTTTCAGGATGGACAGAAGCTTTTCCTACCAAACATGAAACAGCACGAAGTGTGACAAAAAAACTGCCTGAAGACATCCTGCCAAGGTATGGTTTTCCAGTAATGCTAGGATCAGATAATGGACCCGCCTTCATTTCCAAGGTGAGTCAAACCTTAGCACAGACATTGGGGACAGATTGGAAATTACATTGTGCATATAGACCCCAAAGTTCAGGACAGGTAGAGAGGATGAATAGAACATTAAAAGAGACCTTAACTAAATTAACCTTAGAGACTGGCAGTGACTGGGTGACTCTCCTTCCCTTTGCCCTCTATAGAGTATGCAATTCACCCTATAAGATAGGACTAACTCCCTTTGAGATTATGTTTGGAATTTCCCCTCCCATTATTCCCAACCTTCAGTCAAATGTGCTTGTTGAATTTGATGACCAAAAGTTGCTACTTTCTTTAAAAAGCCTCCAATGTGTACATGAAGACATCTGGCCTAAACTAGAAGCCCTGTACCAGACTGGACCACCTCCTGAGCCCCATCGCTATCGACCAGGAGACTGGGTCTTCGTCCGGAGACATCGACAAAAAGACCTTGAGCCCCATTGGAAAGGACCCTACATCACAGTCCTGACCATGCCCACCGCCCTCAAGGTCGACGGGATTGCCTCGTGGGTGCACTACACCCATGTCCGCCCCGCGGATCCACACGCTGTCCTAGAAGACTTTGTTCCAACATGGCAGGTGTCCAAAGACCAAGACAATCCTCTCAAACTCAAGCTGCATCGTCGACGGTCATGATTGCGATAACTGTACTTTTAACACCAATATTAGGAGGACAAAACCCACATGCTCCCCTAAATTTAACTTGGATGATCATTAGTACCTCCACGGGTGACATTATTAACAGCTCATCCAAAGTGGGCCCACCACTGACCTGGTGGCCTGACCTAGAATTTGATCTTTGTCGGCTGGCCACTGGCAGTTGGGATATCAGACACTGGAGCCTAGAGTCGCAGGGATGGCCAGAATGTGGAGAAACAAAAAAGGGGTGTACCCTCCCCCTGGTCGATTCACGAAAACCGGGTTGCAACAATGTAATTCACAGGGCAATATTACAGGATACCCCCTTCTACGTCTGTCCGGGGGGGGGGGCGTACTAGAAGTCAAATTATAACTTGTGGGGGTGCTGAACAGTTCTTTTGTAAGAATTGGGGTTGTGAGTCAACAGGAGCCATAACTTGGAAACCCCCCATTACAACTGATTTTATTTCGGTCGACAAGATTCCCCAACAGAAGCTGGCACACAACCCTCTCTATGGCCGCTGTACCCAATTTCTGTGTATCCCCATCCATATTACCTTTACAAACCCAGGCAAACAGTTCACAAATTGGGAGGCAGGCCGCAGTTGGGGGTTGTGACTATATGAAAATGGATATGATAATGGGTTACTTTTTACTATAAAACTAAAAATGGAACCGCTTGCCATAGGGCCTCCCCAGCTGACAGGGCCAAATCTGGTACTAGCCCCTATAGCCCCTCTCAGACCTACTAAGCCCCCTCCCCCGAAAAGCTCGCCTATGCCACCAGAAACAAATACCTCCATACAGACACCAAACCTAACCTCCACTTCCACATTCCTACCCTCCGTTCAAATGACCATTCAGACAGAAAAAGTTGACCGTAGCCAAGACCTGGACCCCCTTTGGGGACTGATGGTCCACACCTTTAAGGCCCTAAATGCATCTAGGCCAGACCTAACTCAGTCTTGCTGGTTATGCTATGATATCAAGCCCCCTTATTATGAGGCAATAGCTTACCTAGACAATTTCACTAAATCAGACAGTCCGATCCAATGCAGATGGCAACAAAAAGGGACAGCTAGGCTGACCCCACAGTCGGTAACTGGACAAGGAACTTGCGTTGGCAGTGTCCCGGCCTCCCACCAACACCTTTGTAACAAAACTGTTCTTCGGCCTAGACCAAAATATCTCTTTCCCCCTTTTGACTGATGGTGGGCCTGCTCTTCTGGACTCACCCCCTGTGTACATGGACAGGTGCTGAAACAGACTAAAGATTTCTGTGTACTAGTACAATTGGTCCCCCGGCTATTATATCACTCAGAAAAAGACATCCTCAGTCGCTTGACTGAGACCCAAGTCAGAGTTAGACGAGAGCCTGTAATGGCCATTACTCTGACCGTTCTCCTAGGTTTGGGACTAGCTGGGGCAGGAACGGGGATTTCATCACTAGTGCTACACAATAAACATTACAATGATTTAAGAACAGCCATAGATATAGATATTGAAAAACTAGAGAGTTCCATCTCCCACCTCCAAGAGTCTCTAACTTCCCTGGTAGAGGTAGTCCTCCAAAACCGAAGAGGGCTAGATTTAATTTTTCTTCAACAGGGAGGACTCTGTGTCACCTTAGGTGAGGAAAGTTGTTTCTATGTAGATCATTCAGGGGTAGTCAAAGAATCTATGGCCAAAGTTAGAGAGGGCATCGCCAAACGCAAACGAGAAAGAGAACAATCTCAAAACTGGTTCGAATCCTGGTTTAATTCATCCCCTTGGCTAACTACCCTAATCTCTACCCTGCTAGGCCCCTTGCTTATCCTGTTACTACTGTTAACCTTTGGACCTTGTATACTTAATAGATTGGTTTCATTCATCAAAGAACAACTTAACGCTGTTCAATTGATGGTACTCAGGTCTCAATACCAGCCAATTCCTACCGACCTGATAGAGTTAACCCCCAGAGGCCCATGATTGGTCCTCTATAGCATCATGAGAAGGGAGGAATGTGGGACCAGGATGACTCCATTTTGGAGCAGTCTCCTTTGTTCTCTCAAATTTGTGCTCGAACTGGGGCAAAGGACGTAATCCACAACTCGGTATTCCTAAGTTTATTACTCAGCCATCTGTTTGCCCTAGAAACAAATGTCCTGGGCCCACTATCTATAGGACAATCTGTTAACGTGCTGACTGTCCACACAGGGTGGTCGTGACCCTTAGTCAGGATGTCTGCTGACCATCAGTACGTGACAGTAGACCACTAACCCTTGTCCCCATTCTTCTTGTGAAAACCTATACGTAATCCCCTTCAACCCCCAATGAGCCTAGCCAATCAAAATTCTACACTTCATATTTGCTAAATGTTAACCAATCATATGGCTGCTAATGACCACAGCTTGTTGTATTCTCAATAAAAACCCTGGTAATTTGAAACTTGGGGCTCTCAATCTAAATCCGCTGTGTCGGTGACAATTGAGAGTCCCTGCTTGAGCTTGAATAAACGACTCTCATGTGCTTACATTGGAAACGGCCTCCTGGTGGTCTTTGGGACTTCACATTCTGGGCACAACACCCGTGGTGGATATATAGATAGGAGGCCAAAATATGCTCTTAATGGTAGATAGTGGCACAGAACATTCAGTAGTAACAGCTCCAGTTGCCCCTCTGAGTGGAGAGCGCATCCAAGTGATTAGTGCCACTGGAATTTCAGAAAAGTGCCAGTTTTGCTATGAAAGGACATGTGAAATTGGAGGACATAAGGTGAAACATGAATTCTTGTATATGCCAGAATGTCCTATTCCATTATTAGGAAGAGATTTATTATCTAAATTGGGAACTCCAATAACTTTCACTCAATGGGGAAATGCATCTCTGCATTTAGAATCAAGAAAGGATCTCATTATGATGGTAACTACTAAAAGAGAAGATGAATGGCAATGTTACAATGTGGATGATGGTTCTAAGGCTCCAGGAGAACTAAAAGCTACATTTCCTGGAGTGTGGGCAGAAAACTTGCCCTCAGGCCTGGGTAAAAATCATCTGCCCATAGTTATAGGATTAAAAGATAACTCCGCCCCCATTTTGGTAAAGCAATAGCCAATGTCCAGGCAAGCCCGCATTGGAATCGAGCCCCATATCATGAGGTTAAAAGAATTTGGACTTATAATAGAATGTAAGTCACCTTGGAACACCCCTTTGCTGCTGGTGTGAAAACCTGATGGGGACTATAGGCCAGTGCAGGATCTGCAGGCTGTAAATGACAGAACAGTGACATTGCATCCAGTAGTCCCTAACCCTTACACTTTGTTGACACTAATACCCCCAGAGGCAGCATGGTTTACTTGTTTGTACTTAAAAGATGCCTTCTTTTGCATTTGTATTGCTCCTCTTAGTCAACCAATCTTTGCATTTGAATGGGAGGACCCAAGTGATGGGAGGACTCAGTTTACATGGACAAGATTACCACAGGGATTTAAAAACTCACCCATGCTTTTTGGGGAAGCCCTAGCCAAGGACTTGCTTGCCTTCCCCGCAGAACAATATAGCTGTGTCCTACTGCAGTATGTGGCTGACTTACTGTTATGCAGCGCAACCCAAGAACAGTGCTGGGCAGGCACCAAAAAGTTGTTGCTGCACTTACCAGAAAACTAGATATAAGGTATCAAGGGGAAAAGCCCAGATTTGTGCACAGCATGTTAAATATTTAGGATTTCAAATAACACAGGGCATTCGTTGCCTAGGAAATGAAAGGTTATTAGTGCCATCCCTGAACCCCAAACAAAGAAGCAGCTGAGAGAGTTTCTTGAGGTGACAGGCTTCTGTAAAATTTAGATTCCAGGTTCTACAGAAATCTCTAAACTCCTTTATGAAGCTCTGAAGGGACAAGAGGAGAATCATCTGCATTGGACTGTAGAACAGGAGGAAGCTTTTAAAAAAATTAAAATTGACTTAGGCAGCCACCCCAGCCCTAGGCAGACCAGATGTAAAGTGGCCTTTTACTCTATATGTGACTGAAAAAAACCATGTGGTCCTTGGAGTGTTGACCCAAGAAGTAGGCCCATGGAATCAACTGGTGGCATATTTGTCTAAAAATTTAGATTCAGTAGCAAAAGGATGGTCTCACTGTTTTTGGCCCTTAGCAACTTCAGTTCTGTTGATCCAAGAAACAGACAAGCTGACTTTAGGTCAGGAACTGACTGTGCAGGTTCCACACATGGTCCTAGAACTGCCAAACACAAGGGAGCATCATTGGCTCTCAAATAATTGGGTTACTCAGTATTAAGCCCTTCTCTGTGAGAACCCCTGCTTGTGGTTTATTCCTGTAAAAGCTTTAAATCCTGCTACCTTCTTGCTCATGGAGACAGGCCCTCTGGATCATGACTGCTTGAGTGTCACTGATGAGCTATTTTCCAGCCACCCTGACTAGCAAATGGCGCCCTTGTCCGATGCTGACCTCTTTCTGTTCATGGATGGGAGCAGCTTCGTGGAAGATGGGGTTTGTCATGCTGAATATACAATAACCACAAAAGATGAGGTGATCCTAGCTGGGGCCACTTCTTCCTTTTGGCTGGTGGCACAATGTGCTAAGCTCTGGGCACTCATACAGGCACTCTGATGGGCAAAGTGTAAAAAGGTAAATATATACAGACTTTCAACACATCATTGGCATGATTTACCAAAATCGAGAGGTCTTCTCATGGTAGAAAGGAAGCTAATTAAAAAAAAAAAAAAAGGAAATTATACAGTTGCTACAGGCAGTGTGGGAACCTAGCAAGGTCGCAGTAATATGTATTTTTCAGGACATCAGAAAGGCAAAGACTTTGTTCCACAAGGTAACAATAAAGCTGATGCTGAAAGCTGAGAAAGACAACTCACTCAAAGCCCTGCTCTCACCACTCTGGAGGATGGTGAGTCAACTCATGGCTGAAGAATGGAAGCACCAACAAGGACGACATTGGTCATTGTGCTGTGCCAGATCACCACTGCCTTAAGTTTCTTTGTTTGTGAGCTGTGGGTGTTTAGGCCTAGTAATGAAAAGTTTGATGAACAATATGTGACTTTTAAAATGGTAAAATGGGAACCAGAAGGCTATCTGTTTACAATAGTCTTTGATAAAAACATTATGGGGGACCTGGGGTAACTTCTGACTGTGGGGGGCTATTCTAATGAAAAATTATGCTGCAAAGAGAAAACACAAGTTTGGATCAATGGCTCCTTTGTTGTATGAGCCATTGGTAATTGTAACAATTGTAAACAAGGTCAATGTAATCCTGTATCTATGTATATGCCAGCCCCATGGGATCTTATTTGGCTACAGGGAGTAATATATTTCATTAGGACAAGAAATTTAAAAGGATCTTGAGGAAATTCAAGACACACTTCAGGCTTTAGAAACCCAACTAGTTTGACTGGCCAATGTCATTATAGAATAGGCATGCTCTCAATTTGCTCACAGCCCAGAAAGGAGGGACTTGCTTATTTCTTGGTGAAGAGAATTGTTAATATGCTAATAAATTTGGTGTAGTACAAGAATCACTAGACAAACTAAAAGATCAGATCAAGGTTCTTGATGAGAAATTTGGTATAGGAGAGCAGTCCTATGGGGTTAATTTTACTTGGGCAGGATGAAAAAAACTTGGATAGGACCTCTTCTGAGTCCCCTTCTTGTTACAATATTAATATTAATGTTTGGTCCTTGTGTCATCCGATGGGTTTCAAAATTTATACAGTAGCACAGTGCTGCAGTGGAAGACTACCAAATGCTAGTGTTAAGAAATGTAGGGCCAGGGATTTAGCTCAGTGGTTTCCCTGCCTGCTGTGGAAACACAAGGACCTGAATTTGATCCCCAGTACCAAAAAAAACCAAAAAAGAAAAGAAATGTAGATAAGCTGGGTAGAACTTGTAATGGATAGAAGAATTATCTCAAAGTAAACAGAGGGATGAATGATATGGAAAAGTTTTAGATAACTTAATAGATTGAATATTAAGGTAGTTGTAGAAGCAAAATAAGTAATGTGTTCTTTTAAGATTTGCTTTTCCCATAACTCCTTGTTTAAGGTGATGATTATGTGACTAACCAGTAACTTCATTAACCTAACAAAGTTACAATGCCAGGGTGAATTTACAATGTATATGTGCCTATCTTGTGTCTGTGACTTGTAAATAGGAACAGGAATTGTATGTACACATCAGACCACTAGGGATGAGATAATGGCTAAAAAGGAAGTACAAAGGGAACCTCTGAACAAAGGGCACTCCAATTCTAACCAGACCAGTTTCTGGTGGTCCCACCTCCTCGTGAGAAGAAATTTTATTATTTTATCCAAATTCTGTGTCTCTGTGTATTTCTTTCTGAGATTTCTGCAACAGAATGACCATATTCCTAAAATTGTTATACAGGTTTAATGCAATCCTAATCAAAATACCAGTAGCATATCTCATGGAACTAGAGAAAACATTCCTAAAAATCATTTGTAATAAGAAGAGACAAAAAAATCCCAAAAAACCAAAAACTCAAGAATCAGGAAAGATGAAGAAACAACTCCAAACACACTCAGCTACCTTATCTTTAACAAAGGGGTCAACCATCTTCATTGGAAGAAAGATAATCCTCTTTAATAAGTGGCACTAGAAAAACTGATTTTCCACATGCTAAAGACTAAAATTAGACCCATGTCTCTCACTACGCACTAAACTCAAATAAAAATGCATCAAATATCTAAACTTTAAAACACAAATACTAAATTTGCTGGAAGAGAGAATATGTAGAACTCTGGAAGACACAGGTGCAGACAAAGACTTTATGAACAGAACCCCAATTGCAGGGGAGGCATTGCAAAGAAACAACAACTGGGATCTCATCTTACTAAAAAGCCTTGTACAGTAAAAGAAATCACTGACAGAGTAAAGAGACAACCAACAGAGTGGGAAAAACAAATTTGCCAGCTGTTCCTCAGATGAAAGACTTATATGTACAATATATAAAGAACTGAAAAAATATCAAATCTTCTAAATTTAAAGATCCATTCCAAAAATGGGTATATGAGATGAATACACACTTCTCAGATGAAGAAGTACAAATGGCAAATAAATATATGAAAAAATGTTCAACATCACTGATAATTCAAGAACTGCAAATCAGGCCATCCCAAGCTCCTAGGGCAGAGAAGCTGAGCTGGTCCCAGCACCTGGAAGAAAGCTCCCCTGCTGCCATCCCAAGCTCCTAGGGCAGAGAAGGTGAGCCACACAGGTGCCAGAAGTACCCCCCCCATGGAAATGAGAAGACACATTAAAAAAGCCTCAAAAACAGACTTCTGGATCACCTACAGTAACCCCAAAGGGAAACAGGATGGAACAATCTGATACCCAACCACCTGGACTCTCTGAACTGGCAACAAAAGAGGATCTGGAAAAAATGAAATCAGAAATAATTACTCAGATAACAGCAAAGATTTTGCTCATGGTGCAAGACATGATTAATAAATCTAGAGAGGACACAGATAAAAAAACAGAGGATCTGAGGAACATGATGGAATCCCAACACAGGAAACAAATGGAATCCATAAAACAGATGCAAACAGATTTCCAAGAGATTAAAAACTCCATCGAAAGTCTGCACACCTGAATAAACCAATGTGAGGATAAAATTTCAGATATAGAAGATAAGATTGCAATTAGTGACAAGGGAAAGAAAACTTGCTTTAAAATTGTAAAGGAACATGAGAAATCAATCCAGCATCTGCTAGATGATGCAAAGAAGAATAACATAAGACTGATTGGAGTCAATGAAGAAAGAGGAGAGAGTGCAGATGACATAAAAAAAATCTTCACAGAAGTGATGGTAGAAAACTTTCCCAAGCAGGGGAAAAGAACCTGACATACAGATAAGTGAGGCATATAGGACTCCAAATAGCCTTGATCAAAAAACATCTACACATAGGCATATAATAGTTAGGATTCCAGAAATCCAAAAGAAGAATAAAATTCCGCAATCAGTGAGAGAAAAGAAACAAGTCACATACAAAGGAAAGCCCATCAGAATCACAACTGACTTCTCAATGCAAACCCTCGAGGCAAGAAGAGCTTGGAGTGATGTATTTCAAGCCCTAAAGGAAAACAGCCTCCAACCCAGATTGATGTACCCTGCAAAACTATCTTTCAAAATTGATGTAGAAGTAATATACTTTCATGATAAAGAGCACCTCAGGAACTTCATGAATATCAAACTGGCACTCCAAAAAATTTCAGACAGGAAAAGACAATGAGGATAACAACCCCAGGAAACCCAGCAGAAAGAATGCATTGGGCATGACAAATTAAAGCCAAAGGTGGAGAATCCAACAAAAAGTCATGACAAAGCTTTTAAAACTTTTAACTTCATCTCCCTAATGAGTGTATAATTCAATCTTGTTATTGTACTGATTATTATTTTTCTGATTCTAGAGTTGCACACCTTTCCCTGTGCTGTACTGGCTATTTATCATCTTCTTATGTCTACTTTTTAATTGGGTTGTCTATTAATGAGCTCTAAGAATTCTTTATATATTCTGGTCATAGGTTATATACATTGAAAATATGGTCTGTTTAAGGACTACTTTTCATTTTAATGATGTCATTTAAAGTTCTAAATTTTGATGGAATCTCATTTATCAAATTTTTTTTATACATCATATCTTTTGTATAGTAGGTAGTTTTGCCTACACTGAATTCATAAACATTTTCCCTTATAATTTCTTCTTAAAGTTTTATACTTTTAGGCTTTCATATTTAGGTTCATAGATCCCTTCAAATTATTTTCATGTATGGAAATAAATGGTTGAGCTTAATTTTTTACATATGGATAACAGATGTTCTATTGCCGTTTGCTGAAAATACTATCTCTTCCTCGGCTCTTGAATTCAGTTTATATTCTATAAAATGCTAATGTTAAATAATCTTTCAAAACTCAGTGGACCATATATGTGTGGTTCTATTTCTAGATTCTCTGTTTTATTCAAATGATCTATATGTCTTTCCTTACACCAACACTGCCTTGATTACTGTAGCTTTAGAAGAAGTCTAAACGTCTAAAGAAGTACTAAACGTCTTCCAACACTGGTTTTGTTTTGTTCATTTTTTAAAAACTTTTCTAGGTCCTTTGTACTCCTACATAACTTTTAAATTTCAATGTCCAATTCTTCATTTATAGCAAGTATAAACAGACCTGAATTGTTATATATATCTTGTGTTTTCTAATCCTGATAAATTCAAATACAAGTTCTAGGGGCTCCTAGGGATTTCTGAGTATTTTCTCTATAGATGATCATTTCATCTACATATAAAGATTTTGGTTCTACCTTGCCAATCCTATCCTAGTTGTGTCATTTTATTGCCAGACTATTTTGGTGGGGCCTAGGTTTCAAAGTTTAATGGACAGATAGAGTAAGCATACCTGCCCCTGTTCCCCACCTTCTCTTAAGGAGAAAGCACTGAATTTTCTCCATTCATATAAGCTATTCTTGCTGGAAGTATGCAGTACATGTCTTTAATCTGTTGAGAAGGTTCTGTTCTACTTCTAGTCTCTTGATAGCTTTTACCATGAACAGCTGTGGAGTTTAGTCCAATACTTTTTCTCCAACTAGTGACAGGATCGTATGGCTTTTTCCTTTCCTCTGTTAAAATGATGACTTTTGGGGGTGGATTTTCCAATGCTGAATGAACACTGCCATCCCTATAACAAAACCACTTTCTACATCCTGCCAGATCTGACTTCTAATAGTTTGTTTTGTTAAACAAATTTCTATCTATGTTGATACTTTTTTCTTCTATTATCTTTATCCAATTTTAGGATTAGCACAATGTTGAGTTCCTAAAATGAGGGGAGAAGTGTTCCTTCTTTTTTCTGCTTTAATTGTTTGATATAATTTATCAGTTAAAATGTATATGAGCCTGCTCTTGTCATATAGGTAGGTTTTCAAGCTAGGAATATGCTTTGTTTAATAGGTGCTATTCAAATTTTATATTTCTTCCAGAGTCAGTTTCATTCATTTGTCTTCCAAGGTACTTCTTAGAAGTTGTCCAATTTATTTCAAAATAGATTTTTGTAATATGCTTTCTATACCCTTTTAAATTCTGTGAAATCTGTGGTAATGTCTCCTAGATCTTGATATTGTAATTGTAAAATATATAATTGATATTTTGTAACAGGAAGAAAATGTCTAAAGGTGCAGGGGAAGTGGGAGGGGTAGGGGCAAGGAAAAAAGGGAAAAGAAAAAATATGAGAAAAGAAAAAAATGGAAACAAATTCTTTGCAAATAGGGAAGGGTGGAGGGTGTGAAGGGAGGGCAGGGGAAGGGGATAAATAAAACAACCACGATATTCATGTAAAGGTACAAGATCCCAAGGATGAATGTAACTGTATTTTATACTGAAAATGTACCAATAAACTTAGTAGGGAAAAACAGAACTGCAAATCAAAACAACTCTGAGAGTCTATCTCTCTCCAGACAGAATGGCTATTAACAAGAAATCAACCAATAACAAATGCTAACAAGGTATAGGGAAAAAAGAACTCTTCTCCACTGTTAGTGAGTATAGACTGGTGCAACCACTGTGGAAATCAGTGTGGAGACTCCTGAAAAAACGAGGACTAGAGATTTCATTTGACTCAACTATCCCCCTTCTTGGTATCTTCCCAAAAGAATTAAAAGCATCATACCACAGTGATAGATCCACATCCATGATCATAGGAGCATATTTTATAATAGCTAAATCTTGGAAACAACCCAAATGCCCATCAACCAATGAATGCATAAAGAAGATGTTTTTTATACAGTGGAGTACTACTCAGCCATAGAAGGATAAACTTGAGATATTTATAGCTAAATGGATGTATGTTGAGACCATATTCTTAAGTGAAATAAATAGGACAAAAATTGCATTAAATAAAATTGCTTTGTTTCTCTGGTATGAGAAACTGAAAGTGTAAATAAGGACCAAAATGTATAATAGATATTGTGAAATCAGAAGAAAATATTCAAATGGAAAAGGGCACAAGAGACAGGCAAGAGTGAAAGGAGAGAAGGCAAAAAGAAAAAAATAATCAGAAAAGAAAGATATAATAGAAACAAAGTTCTTGTAAATAAGAAGGAGAAGAGGGGTAGAATGGAGGGCAGAGGAATGAGAAAGAATATGAATCAAGATATATCAAGTAATGGGAAAAATACAAATCAAGATATATCAGTTAAGCCGGGCATGGTGGTGCATGCCTGTAATCCTAGCATTTGCAAGGATGAAGCAGGAGGATCACTACAAGTTCGAGGCCAGCCTGGGCTACATAGTGAATTCAACTGCAGAGTAAGACATCGTCTAAAAAAAAAAAAGGTATATCATGTACAGGTACAAATTCCATATGATGAATGTTATCATTATGTATATCTAAATTGTGCCAATAAACAATGCTAAAAAATAAAAAAATTCATCACATCAAAAATCAGGATAAAAATATGTAGATTTATTTATGTGTTCATTTTCTAATTGTCATAACGTGGACTAGGTAATTTTTTTACAAAAGTTTCTTTGACTAACTCTTGAGGTAATTTGATGTAATGTAAATCAAATTCTAGAGATCAACATACATATAATTTTAATTATTCCTTCCTTAGAGATATTACTTTAATCTGTTTTTGAAGGTTAATTCTCATTAATATTAATCGTTTCACAAATAAAACTTCTAATAACATTTAATTACCAAAAACTCACAGAGACAAACTTTTCAAAGAAATGAGTTACTTTTTAACTTAGGGGTACTACGTGTTCTGCTGAAAAATGTAAGACATTTTAAAAAAATGAACAAATTAATGCAATACAAAAAGTGTCCTTACTACATAAAACTTAAGATTATTCTTTTATTTTACTGTAGGAATATTAAGAAATCAGAGAGGTAGTAACTTTCATCATAATTCCATATTTTGTACTGCCTACTTAAAGACAATGTAGATTTGAAATTTAAAAATATGGCAGGTGCTATGATTTCCACTGTTTTTAAAATCTGAAATAAAGAATACCTGTGTATATAAAGTGTCATAAAGTTTAAAAGTACTTAATTTTTCTCACATCAGTGTCATGCAGCTTTCAAAATTCTATACAATAAAAATCTATTAATGAGTGATTTATAAAACAATTTATTTCCACAGCATTGTAAAACAATAAAAAAATAATTAGCATGTGTCAGTTTCTACAATTCCATTTTTGTTTCATTATTTTCCTCGTGATTTCAAAGGTAGAGGTGATTATCTAATTAGAGTGGCAGTGGCTTCAACAGCACTCTAACAATACTCATAGAATACAATAAGAATTTTTTTTTTCTCACCAATGCAACTAGATGTTTTGGAAATCTAACAGAACTGTGTTTATGTAGTCATCAAATGATAAAGTCCAGAAGAGGTTACTACTTCATGGTAAATACCTAGAGTTCAAGTTATTAAAGTGAAGTTTTCAGGCTTATAAATGAGATCAACCCTGCATACACAATGAAGGTGAGATGGAGTTTCCTTTCTATGCAACAAATGATGTAATTAATTATGATGTCATCCTCTCTAGAGGACGCATCTTGTCCCTAGAGGAACATAAGTAATGTCTGCTACTTCAAACCCTATGCCATAAACCAAGCATTCTTTTTTTCCACTCTACTTTCTATAAATATGCAAATCTAGATATGAGAATTGGCCTGATTGAGAGTCTACTAAATGGAGAGATAGTAAGTACATTGCTCCTAAACAACATACAAAGTAATCATAAGATCAAAAGGTAATATTTAAGAGCTAAATAAAACAAATTTCCATTTTCAACTACTTCTAATTTCAAACAGCAATTTCCTAATATTTTGGACTGCAAGACTGAATGATCTCCACTGTATACTTAATGTCTACTGTGAGAACCTGGTGGAGACCACCTTCTGCCTCCAATTCCCACTCCAGAAAGCTCCCTCAGAATCTCTCCAAAACCTCAAAGCCACTTGCACACTGAAGCAATCCCCTCCTTTCGGCTGTCATAAGTACCAGGGCAGCAGGTTTTTATTTTATTTTCCTTCTCTCTCCATTACTCTAGGGTATTTTGAATTTCATTACAATAATGATTCATTTCATATGCATATTGCAAACAGGTTTAGAGACTGCTCAGTGCAAAAATATGTGGATAATGTTACAGATAATTTGACCCATGAGAATGAACTGTCATCTATATTCCTTTGTGTTGTAAAATACTTTAAGTAGTATCTGGAAATATGTGTGGCATAACTGTTCTGGCTTGTAGAATAATCCACAAAATATGAAGGTGCTTTCCAACTGACTGAGACAGACATGCTGTTAAGTGATCTGTGAGATTTGCTTGGTGTAATAACCAGTTATCTCTGGCTCACTGGGTGCCAAAGGCTACTTGTACATCTCAGCCTTGAGCTTGACAAGGACTGCTGAGTGACCACAACATGATTTTGCTATAAGCAGCCATTTGCCTAGTTAAGATCAATGAAATCCTGCTGTAATAGCAGCATTTGGGTATGAGACTCCACTTTTTTTTCAATGAGGAAACACTAATTTACTTATAGGCATCTAATTATTCATTTTTCTCCCCCTAGCAGGATGTTATGGTTTACTACATTGTATTTTAAACAAACATATAATTCAGCTGTAAAATTGATCTCTGAAGCAAGAGCCTTTTCAATTTTTTATTTTACTAAAGACTATGAATAATTAGATCATAAAATTGTATTTCTACTGTAATTACACATAAAGAGCAGAGGAGACCTGTCACTTGAAATAAACAAAGGGGACAGATATGTTTTATGAGAGTTTGTATGATTCTTACATTGCTTAATTTTTAATATAAATATTTGATTATTTTAACAAAATTTCTGGTTGGAGTAAGTGGAAGGTTATAAAACACAGGATTTTATGTACACTATAAGACACTACAAGTTAGTTGTCTTTTACATTTATCTTTCCAGATTGCAAAAGGAATAGAATCATTAAACAAACACAAAATTATATGAAGAGAAACAATCCTTAGCTCAATTACTGTTCAAAGGATATGTTACCAATGAATTGGAATTATCTTTTTAAGAGTCAAATAAGCTCTCCGCTCATATGATTTTCCTATATGAAAATTATTATATTTTTTCCTGAAAAATATGTAATATTATTGACATATCCAATAGTTTTCCGGAAGCTTAAGTAAAGCTATAAAGACAAGAAGTTCAACTGTAGAAAGTATGTAATGATTTCCTGTATTTCTCATAATGGCACAACAAAATATACACTTGCCTAATTTCAAATAATTTTCAGAATAAAAAGGAGTGCTATTAATGATTACATGAAGTCCACAGGAATAGTACTTGAAAACTGGATTATTTACTAAGCTTAGAACCACAAGAATTTCATGGAATGGGTAGGAATATAAATGTAAATATAGTTTTTTAGGAATATAAAAATGAATCCAGTTCTATCATCTATGTTAGCAGATATCGAATAGATATTTTTTAATTCATTGTTTATTTTAATATGTATCTATAAATGATTCAGGGATGGTACCAGGGATAGGTCTATGTTTGAAAAAAATTGATCTTGCAGTATTTCCCAAAGTAGACATATAACAGAAATCCCACAAAATATGTAGTTAATCTCTGGAGAATACTTCTGTCCTAATTGACAAACAAGAGAATTAGTTCTGCAGTAAAACTTATTCAAGATACTCAGTAGCAAAGATATAAAACAATAATTTGGGACCTGAAAACATTTTAGGAATTCAAGAGGTAGTAACTCTGTATCCACAGATAACTTCAAGAAAGATAGAGCTGAAAACTTAGTAAAAATAAAATTTCGTATTAATGTATAGAAGTAGACATATGAATTTTATTGCTGAGAAGAGGTGAGTGGTAAAAAATGTTAATCCTCTTATGTTACACAGGATGGACAGCAGGTTCACTGAAGTCAAATGACAGGCAAGGTCCCCAAGCAGGTACTTGCCTGCTGGGACTGGAACTGAACCGTCCCTCCACTTTGTATTTTATAAATGAATAATAGTATATAGATTTTTTATATAAATGATAGAAATAGTTTAAGCCACATATTTTGCTCACATTAAAATGACACTATTGCCTTTTTTTTCTTATTTATATTGCTGTAGTATTTTTAGCCACACTGGATACAATGCAATTGCATTTGAGGTTTGGCACACCGCCCTTTTGGCTTAGCAGGGTTGATAAAAGGTTGCCAAATACCACAGTAGTTCATATTTATTTTCTGTTTTATGACATTTTTTCCCCCAAAATTCACTGTTCTTTTCCTCAGCAAACCATCAATCAATTCTAGAAAAAAAAAAAGACTTCTCCAGTGGATTGCCAAATGTGGTTCTAGCTGCAGACAGCCTGTCTCTTATGCAAACACAATGTATCTTAATAGGTCAAGTTCAGGGGAAAATACCAAATTTTAGAATTCATTGTGTATGTAAGTTTGTGAATAAATAAACACACATAGAAACCACACAAAAATAGATATTTAGATGTTTGCTAAAATATTTATGTTAAATTTCTTTTTAAATTCCAGATACAGTTTGATTCAACTTTTCCTTTGTGAGGCTTGATACTGTAGGTGTTTTAGTGCTACTGCTACCAGACAAAAACTAGCATTTTGGAACTTTAGTAATAAATACAGAATAGCCTTAGGTGGTACAATCTAATGTTCACTAACTCATGGCTTTGAAGTTCATATAACTATATCTTGCTGAAATCTTAAGTTTCCAAGCCAGTATCCACCGTGAATCAGACTATTAGTTACTATTTTGGATCAGGCCCATCTGCTGAACATTTTTGCCCAGTATAAACATGCTGTGTATGCTTACCTTTGTCATTGTTGTTATGGAAACAAAGAGCTAGTCATCAACTCTATACAGAGCTTCTACAACTCACATATATTTATTAACATAATTAAAAAAGCTAGTGTAAAGATTAGCAGTACTGTTTCTGGGTTTCTAGTATACCTCTGTTGTATATGAATTCTTTCCATGTAATTAACCTTAAATGAAAAACTTCATCTTTCCAAATTTTTTTATATCAGATTGGGATAATAATATGACTCCTACTGTACTGTATTTAATGAGATAATTAAATACAATACCACAGTACAATTGCAACTACAACTCAAACAATTTAATTATCAAATACTGGCAGCTAATATATACATAATAAATAGTAACATTTGTTACATATTTCTCAAAAGAAAAACACAACTATCTGTATCAATTTCTGCCTTAAAATTTATTCATAATTCTGCATCTGTCCATGTTGTCTTCTCTTTCTCAAAAACATAAATCACTAAGTTAGAAAATTATCAGAGCAGGCATGTAACTTTTCATTTTCCTTGGATATTGCAGATATAAATTCAACTAATATACTCAAATATCAAGTGTGGTTCAGCAGTGAATCCCAGATTTATGGGGTATTTTAGCAGCATGAAATTAGACCATATTCAACCATTTTTCTTTTACAGGGAGAAATAAAAATAAAAATATACAGTAACTTGTATCATATTCTTAAAGGTTAGCGTTTCATTACTAAAAATAGTTTGTTTTTATTAGAACTTGTGTGTGACACTTGTTTACATTCCTTTTAGGGAGTAGGCGCAGGTACAAAAGACATTGTAACTACTTTTTTCATCCCTTTCCCTTCCCTTCCTTCCCACCCCACCCATTTCTTGACCCCCTTTTGTTATTTTTGTACATAGTCACAGTGCACATTTGCATTCTTTGTGTGGAGCTGGTACCTGACACAGCTTCATTTCTTTCTTCATCCCATGTCCTTCCCCTTGGCCCTCTCCCTCAGTCTTTTGATCCCCATCCACTTTGAGAAAGATCTATCTCCCTAATTCCTATTCTTTTATTTTGCTCTTTATTTATACTTGGAGTTTCTTTGTGTCTGGTTTACTTAACCTATTCTGATATAAAGATAAAGTTGAATCATTTGTAGGAAAATGGATACACCTTGAAAAGATAATGCTACATGAAATGCACATACTTCTATCTTTTTAGAAGAGCTTATATTATGCCAGGTTCTGTGGTGCATGTTTATTGCCCAAGCTACTTCAAAAGCTGAGGAAGAAAGGTAACTTGGCCCAGGAGTTCAGGGCCAGATTCAGCAACATAGTGAGACCCTGTTACTTAAAAAGAAGTTTTTTATGTTACAATATCACTATATAAATGTAATCTAAATAATGTAAATCATAGCAAAATATTTTCTAATAATAACTATTATCTTGGTGGAAAACTTTAAGCTTAAGAAAAATGTGAAATCTGAGGGAGTTTTATATGGTGTTGCCAAATAATACTACAACATATAGATTGTTCCTTTACAAATAGAGAAACTGAACAAATATCAAACAAAATGATAATTAATTTTATCTAATATAATTATGATCTTTAAATTTTATCATATCTATCAGTTTAACACAGTTAATAAAGTAAAATACCTTTTAATGGCAGCCTTGAGAACTGATTGGAATTCCATTTTTAACAAAGCATAGTTGGATAGAAAGATATTTTGCCTCATATCATTTGGCTACAAATAAAATTATCTTTAGTTTGGTTAAGAAATAAAAAGTTATAAAAATTGAACATATACATATTCAGAATACTGATTTCAAAATACTACACTGATCTCAGGACCTCATGCTTGCCAGGCAGGCGCTGTGCCACTGAGCTAAATCCCTGGCCCTGTTTGCCATTTTAGTATGTTGATTTTGCTTCTGTCAATTCCTTAAATAAAATAGATTTGGAGAAAAAAAAATAATGCACTGATTTTAAATTTTACCCCATAGTCTCTTGGGTTTGACATCTGCTAGATAAGAAAGCTATGGAAAGAGCATTCTTGCTAATTCACATAGAAATACTAATTGATACAAAGCCCCAAATTATTGTATTAAAAATCTGCTAATTAAGCACCTGTGGTCCTATATTAGGCAACTTCTTATATACCAAGTGTATTATTATCAAGATTTTGTAGTCAGTAGGGAAATAAATAACAAAGATATCTTATGAAATTCTCTCCTTTAGCTTTTATTATATTGTTGGTTATTCTATACTCAAAATATTACACCAACCTCTAATAGCTCCTAATTAGAAATGTTTATTCAATAAAAGTCAATTTCAAGATCCTTTCCTCCCCCTTTTATCATCTCTCACTTTCTTTGTCTTTGTGTCTCTGTCTTTATCTCTCCCCACCTCCCTACAGCACAAAGTATCTTCACAAAACTAGAATAACTCATAAAATACAGTAAAAGCTTAATATATTTTCTTCTGGATTAATGCTTTCCTTTCAGTATTTTCTTAGAAGAAAAGCTTTTAAAATAACTATAAGTAACTATAGTAGCTTTATATTAGAAGGAAAGAAGTGACAAAATATAAAATGTAGGATCAAAAATTCCTAGTATTATTATATAATGAATTTTACAAGAATACTAATTTAGTTAATACTGAATTAGGAATTTAGTTAACACTAAATTAGAAATTTAAGAAAAAAATCAAAACAAAGCAGTATAAAAAAAACTAAGGTTTAGCTACTACTCATACCAAATCCAGTAGGGTCAGGAGGATTCCTATATTTAAGAGATATATTACTGACATTGATAAATCAATATGTTAAACACTCAAATTAATATACTCTGATGATACTAAGAAATAATTTGCATATAAAATGTATCTAATATGTGTAGGAGCAACTCATTTCTATTCTTATTTCACAGTTTAAGGCATTGATGGAGCCTGAAGGGATTTAAATTAGCATGTGCAAGAGAGAGCAACTGAATTCCATGAAATGGAAGAGTGTAAGTATGGAATCTTATTTCCGTAAGCAACAACACAACAGATGGACTAAGTCATGATTAGGTGACCACCCTTAAAGAATCAGCAATAGTATTTGAAGAAATATTTAAGGACATGCTTACCATTTCTCTCATTTTTCTTTTGGATTAAATGCTATTATCTCTTTCCCAATACTATCCCCAGCCCATGTTTACTTGTGTTCCATTAGTCACTCTGGCAAGGCCTAAATAGTGATAGGTCTTTTGAAGACCATCCAGCAGCAATCAGTGTAGTTCTTCACACCCCCACATGCAGATCACCTACAACTGTTCTCTTTCCCATTTTCTGAAAGGAGCATTGATGAATGGAGTCAGTAATGGCTATGGATATTGATTTTTCATAAACATCCACACTTTTGTCAATAAGCAAGATGATCATTACCATGGCCAGATGCCTGTGGTATAGTGGGACATATACAGCCACCTCAAGGCTTTCTGACTCTCTGAATACCTAAAGCAATTCCCACAGCAATGAAAAACGTAGTGTCAGATTTGACCATGAACAAAAGAGACTTGCATTAAAGAAACATCCTACTGTTTAACTCATACATTAAAAACAGAAATTATGAGCATTCAACTCCCAGTGCTTAGTTAATATTCAAATAACTGTTGAACCTGTAAATAGGTGAAGAAAGGGAGGAAGGAAACAGGTATCAAGATAAACATTTAACCATCATATATAAATGTGAATGTAAAATAAAAGTTATATGTGAATAATGTATGATTCATAGTGCTTTTTTAAAGATAGCACTAAACCGAGTTTATCCATTATTCCAGTATTTAATAAATGTGATGGATTTTTGTTGTTACTTATGCTATATTATCTGACCAATACCCTTTAATGGTTCTTTCTTTTCAGTTTTTATATTTTTATTCCATGTTTGTAGTGCATAATGATTATATTCTTTGTGAGGAATTGATACATGTACAAAATGCATCTTATTTCTTTTTTCCATTCCTTTAAAGAAATAATGAGAATGAGTACTATGAATAACACAATATATGGGTTCAAAAATATTTTGGACTCTCCATAAGTGATCTAAGTAAAAATCAAACGTCAAGTTTAAAAAAATAACTAATGTTACTACTAAAGCACAACCTTAAATTTCAAGTAGAAAAAAGGGGGAAAATGACAAGCTATCAGCTGTTTAGAGCTTTTATGAAACACAATCACATTAATGTATACATGCAACAATAAACTAAAACATGCAGATATTACTAATTGTTTGTTTCTCTACTCTTCATAGGATAAAATGGACACTCAGGATATTAGCTTTTGACTATTCAATATGTTATTATCAATATGTTATTCAATATGTTATTATCATGGAGGTATTTTTTAATTAATAACATTTTTGGTTATTTATTGTTTTTTGATACAGGATTTCACTGTTTATGTGAGGCTAGTACCAACTCGCTATGTAGTCAAGACGATCTTCAAACTGGTAATATTGCTGCCTCAGCATCAAAGTGCTGATATTATAGGTGTGCATCATTTTGCCCAGATTAATAATATTTCTTAAAAGGTGTGATATTCAGAAAGTAGTGTTGCCAACAAAATGAATTTCTTCAGAAAGTATTCAATAACTATTCACATAGTAATTGCAAATAATCACTGTGAAAATTTAAGCCCCAACAATTGTAGCTTTTTTGTAGCATCATTATTCTTTTCCATTTATAATTTTCCTGAGCAGAAATTTATTAAGCTGTTATGAATAAAAGTTTAACTCTGAGAAAATGTGATATCTAGCACGTTATATTTTGGTGTCCTTATAAATGTATATAAATGATTTTATTAAATGTTTATGCTCTTATTTTAAAGTATTACACTTTCATATAAATACTTACTGAATTAGATAATAATGTAAGCCTTTTAGTCACCCACGACTGGAGAAGGCTTCATTTGATTAATAGAGAAAAAATTCTACTCTAATTTATCTTTCTGGTTACAAATACCCAGGTGGCCATTATTGGATTCTGAATGAAATTCCCAACTTCCAATATACTAGCTTAAAAATTAAACTTTTAAATTAAAAACAAATATTATCCTGGCTTTGTCCTCCTAATTGTATAACTCTTTCTTGTACAATGCAATTACTTTCTAGGACATTATTTCAGAGTTTAGAAAAGGTTTATTAAGTGCCACTACTCATTGTGACAGGTGTTTTACATATATCACACATGTTCCATAAAACAATTCTATACATTAATGACTGCAATTACATTTAACCAGAAAATTACAGTTTGAAGAATTAAGTAACTGCTTCAAATTCACATGAATGTTAGCTGTGTAGAATGAGGCACATACATCAGGGCACCTTACACACTTTCCCAGCACACTATGCTCTTGACCTAAATAAAAATAGCAAAGGTATCTACAAAAATAAATTAAAGCTAAGTCTATCGTAGATTAGTGGATTACAATCAAGTGGGATTCAGCAAGAGTTAGCATCAAAGTGCATGAGAATGTGTGGAAGTTTCTGTCTTTGTCTCTCTCTCTTTCTCACTCTCATACACACTCACATACACACATACATGTGCATTTTTAGCGTGAGTGTTTCTTTCTGTGTTTGTGTGGATGCTGGGGAGAAAGGGAGGAGCTATTCCTGTGTGTATATTTCAAACTGTGTGATGCATTTTCACAAACATTTTCAGTCTTCACAGTAACTAAAATATATATATATATATTTTTTTTTTCAAACAAAGCATGATCTACTGAATTTTGCTGTGTTAGCTGTATTGTCCATTTTCAGTATGAACTTATTTGATTGTACAGTAAATAACACTTCCTTGAATATATGTTAAGAAAATATCAAATTCTGGAATTCTATTAACGCTTTTAATGATGAATGTTGCTTGTCCTGCCTACTACCAAATTTGGGCTAGAAAAAGGCAGTCTGCAAAAGAAAAAGCATTTGCATTCTGTTACCTATCCACTCTGTAGTCCAGATTAGTTAAATATAATGATTTTTACTATGATAGACATGAAGATTTTATTATTGAGAACTATTCAATTAAAGAAAAACTTTTCTAAATAGATGTTCAGGTGATCCCTAATAATGACTTAATTAGGGATGGTAACATATATCTTTTTTAAACATGTATTTTAAATCTCTCTATATTTTAATTCACTGGCAAGGGTAAATAAACAATTTAGTAGAGAAGAGAATTATAGTCATTTTAAACAAAGAGAAGACTTACCTGTAAGTCTTCATGAAAAAAGAAAATGTGTTCTACCCTTCAAACTTTTCTGTCAATACTCCTGACTTTCTATAATTTGTTGAATTCATTGAATATTAATTGAATTACTCCTCTGATGAAATTATTCTATTCATAAACTATGGATATCAAGTTCTAATTATATTGTAAATTCAATTTGAGCTATGTTTTTATATGTATTTTGAAAGGCTTTTATATTTTTAGTGACCTTGAATTCTGTTATAGAGTTGTAAGTTAAAGGTATAAATGTTCATCTCCATTTTTATGTAGAGCTGAAAGCTGTTTTTTACACTAGATAAATAAATGCAATCATGTTTTTCCTACTCAGATCTCTCTTAGACCTCTGGATCAGGAAAAAATGAAGATACTTCAGAGGATCAGAAAGTAATAGGCAACAAGAGGAAAATTGAATCACAGAAATATAGTAGCTATTCCTTTTTGAACCTTACAGAGTAATAGGGTTTATATAAACATAAGCTAAACGGACCATTTTATATCCCTCTGAGATTTTCTGGGAAGCAATACTCATAAGAGTCATACTTTACTAGCAAAGGCACAACATATCTTCTACCAAGTACTTAGTTTTCATAGAAAAAGTCAGTACTTTTACTATATGTGCTGCCAAAGCGAGCACAGAAAAAGTCAGTATTTTATATGGCATCTTTAGGAGAGTAAATCAGAACATTTATTTTCTGATAGAAAGGAATAAATTTGGATTGGTAAATGAAGTAGATTTTTTTAGTAGATCATTCTAATTCCTTAGCAGTTCTAAAAGTCCACAAACTTAAAAATAAAAAATTCTATTGTTCCTGTAGGAAACTGACATGTTTATGAGAGGATTCTTGTGGTTCATTCAATTCCCAAAAGTGCCTTAATACCATAACTGTTTATAATTAGCAGTGTGTCTAGAAAACTTAGCTGAGGAACATGTTAATTTTGCCTGGAGATACTTCTTTCGTCTTGTGCATTTATTTTCACAAATTTCTTTTGCGGAGTTTGTCTATGTGATTTTATGTCAACTGACTACTCTTTGTAAAACAGCAGGCTATATGAATACCACTTTTATAAAATGTTGAAAGATGTTTTCTTCACTATTGAATTTCATGCCTCAAACTATATAAATGTTTCTAACTTGTCAGTGTAAATCATCAGGTTCAGTTCAGTGGTCCATTGCCTTTTGATTAATCATTATTTATTATACAATGTGATTCTCTTCATATACAAAAACACACATGCCCAACTTATATATCAGTATTAAGACTTTCAATTTACATATAAAATGTGTAAGTTATAATTATTTAATGTATTTTTTCTTGGAATTCAGAACTCAAGTGGCTCTCACATTTATCAAAATTATTAAGCAAATAAACAATTCTGTTTCAGTTACTTGAAAGTTAAAAGGAATGGCTTTTATTAATAAAAGTATACAAATACTTAAGATTTTAATCACAAAGAATATACTACTTTCAATTTGTGATATATTTTAAAGTCATATTTATAAATAAAAGAAGCAACTATTTACTGCTAATTCTATACTAAATAGATTAATCTGAATGTATGATTTTCTGAATATTTTACATTATTAACTTATAATCATCTTTATTATTAATTTTAAAAGGTATGTTATAATCATCTTCATTAATTTAAAAAATATACATTAAATAAACAATCAAATTCCTTAATTTCTAGATAAATAGGTATTATCATATATGTATCATTAAGGGAATGCTAATAAATTTGAGTATAAAACTATATCATTAAATTTTAACAGGTATTTCAAACAGTTTTGTATGTTTTAGCAATTGAAATCCATAATTATAAATACATTTAGTAAAGTAAATGCAAAAACATATTAAAATTGCTGAGACTAGAAATATTTTCTCTAATATTTTCTATTGTATTTTAAATTTAACAGTTATAAATTATATATATTAGGGACTTTGCAATTGTTTTCATGTGTTAAATAAATTATAGTTCTACTTTCAATATTTGTTTGGTTTGTTTGCACAATGTTTCCTTTATAAGCACAGCCAGTAAATTTAGAATAAAGGTCAAGCTATTTAAAAATAAAATATTTTTCTGCCCAGAGAGGAGCTGCACAGCACTCAGCTACTGCCAGAGGCCCGGCATTCCACTGGTGAGTGCCTGCAGATCCCTAGGAGCAGCTGTGTGGCCCAGACCAGTGCTAATGTAGGCAGATCCCAGCCAGGGCTCCGACCCCAATCCCAGTGGCTCAGGCACACCTGCCCAAGCTAAAGGCCCACTCTGAAAGTAGCTGCACGGGCACACAGGCCTCAGCCAGAGGCTTGCCATACCATTGGCCATAGCCAGGGACCTGCCTGAAGAAGAGCTGTACAGGCACACAAGCAAAACCCAGAGGCTCGCCCAATACCAGTGACAAGTGCAAAGAGACCCTAGCCAAAGCCTGTGCAGACAACAGAAACTGGGGTGCACAGCCCCCAACCAAAGGCCCTCCCAGACAATAGCTACAAAGGGGCCCCAGCAAGAGGCACACCTAGATACCATCCCAGGTGTGCTCAGATCCCAGCCAGAAGCTCACCTAGACAACAGGTCAGCTCAGAAATCTAGAAGGCCACCACTCTGAACCCAGGAATTGGTGAACTGGTGAGCAGCAGAGTAAAGGCTGATCTGTGGCTTGCTGAGAATTCAAGACCACTGGGTGATCAAAGAGTAGCTTAAAAAAACCCAGCAGCCTGTATCTGTTGAAATGAGAAGACATGTAAATAAGTCCCAAAACCAGATTTCCAGATCACCTAAGGGAATCCCAAAGGGCAAAAAGATGGAACAATCTAATACTCAATAACCTGGACTCCATGAACTGGCAATGAAAGGGGACCTGGAAAAAATGAAATCAGAAATAATTTCTCAGATAACAGCAGAGATTGTGTCCATAGTACAAGGCATGATTAATAAATCTTGAGTGGATACAGATTAAAAAAATAGAGGAGCTGAGGAATATGATGGAATCCCAACATAGGAAACAAATGGAATCCATAAAACAGATGCAAGCAAATTTCCAGAAGAGTGAAAACTCTATTGAAAATTTACACAGCAGAATAAGCCAATGAGAGGTTAGAATTTCAGATATAGAAGATAGGATTGCAATTAGTGACAAGGAAAATAAAAATTTCTTAATAATAGTAAGGGACCGTGATAAATCAATCCAGCAGCTGCTAGATGATGCAAAGAAGAATAATATCATAGTGACTGGAATCAAGGAAGAAACAGGAGAGAGTGCAGATGACATAAAAAAAAACTGTTCACAGAAGTAATGGAGAAAACTTCCCAAATAGGGGAAAAGAACTCAACATACAGATAAGTGAGGCCTATAGGAATCCAAATAGCCACGATCAAAAAAAATCTACTCATAGGCATATAATAGTTAAGATTTCAGAAACCCAACAGAAGAACAAAATTCTACAAGCAGTTAGAGAAAAGAAACAAATCACATACAAAGGAAAGGTCATCAGAATCACAGCAGACTTCTCAACACACACTCACAAGGAAGAAGAGTGTGGAGCAACATATTTCAAGCCCTAAAAGAAAACAACCTCCAACCTAGGTTAATGTACCCTGCAAAGCTATCTTTCAGAACTGATGGAGAAATAAGATACTTTCATTACAAAGAGCACCTTAGGAACTTCATGAATACCAAACCATCACTCCAAAAAATTTTAAACAATATCCTAGGAAAAGACAATGAGCATCACAACCCAGGAAGACCTGCAGAATGAATCCATCAGGCACAACAAGCAATTAAAAGCAAAGGGGGACAATCTAAAAGAAAGAAAAAGTCATGACAAAGATAAGTCAATACATATCAATTATAACCATCCATGTTAATGGTCTCAATTCACCAATCAAAAGAAATAGACTGGCAGAATGGGTCAAGAAGCAAGATCCAAGAATTGTCCGCATAAAAGAAACACACTTCATTCAAAAAGAAACTCATAGACTGAAAATTAAAGGGTGGAAAACAATATTCCATGGGACAGGAACCGCCTCCCCCCAAAATCAGGAGTAGCTATCTTTTTTGCAGATTAAGTGGATTTCAAACCAACACTGATTAAGAGAGACAAAGGACACTATATCCTTGTAAAGGGAACAATCCAAGAGGAAGAGGTTACAATCTTTAATATATATGCACCAAACACTAGTGAGCCCAACTATATAAAACAAATACTAATGGACATGAAAAATCATATAAGCACTAATACAATAGTAGTGGAGGACCTTAATACCCCACTCTCACAAATAGATAGATCAACTAGACAAAAAACCAAACAAACAATGAAATGCTAGAACTCAATCAAACTCTTAAATAAATGAACTTAACAGATGTTTACAGAGTGTTCCACCCAACAAAATCAGAACACACATTCTTTTCAGCTATGCATGGGTTGTTCTCTAAAATAGTCCACATACCTGCTCATAGAACATGTTTAAGTAAGGGCAAACAAATTGAAGTTATCACCTGTATATTGTCAAACCATAGTGTGATGAAATTGGAGATCAATAGCAAAAGAAGCCACAAGAATTTCATTAACACATGGAAACTGCACAACATACTTCTGAATAACTGATGGGTCACAGAGGAAATTAAAGAAATCAGACAATTCTTAAAACTAAATGGCAATGCCAATACAACATATCAGAATCTATGTGACACAATGAAAGCAGTCTTACAAGGGAAATTCATAGCAGTAAATACATTATGAAAATGGAGTGAGCTCAATTATACAACCTGACACTGAACATCAAGCTTCTAGAAAAAGAAGAGCAGGACAAACCAAAAGCCCATAGAAGGGAGGAAATGATAAAGATCAGGGCAGAAATCAATGCAATGGAGACTAAGAGAACAATACAAAAAATCAATGAAGCAAAGAGTTGATTCTTCAAAAGAATAAACAAAATTGACAAACCCTTAGCCAGCCTTATCAAAAAAAGGAAAGAAAAGACCCCCCCAAATCCATGAAATTAGGAATGAAAAGGGTGAAATTACAATGGACCCAACAGAAATCCAGAGGATCACCAAAACCTACCTTGAGAACCTATAGGGCAATATGATGGAAAATACTGAAGCAACAGACAGGTTCCTGGATACATGTGAATTACCAAAGTTGAACAAGGATGACCTAAAAATTCTAAATGACCCAATATCAGTCAATGAAATTGAAAATGTAATTAAACACTAACCAACTAAGAAAAGCCCGGGTCATTATGTTTTCACTGCTGAATTCTACAAGACATTTAGAGAGAAACTACCACCACTACTGTTTAAATTCTTCAATGAATTTGAAAGGGAAGCAATACTCCCAAATTCATTCCTGGAAGCAAGCATCACCTTGAACCCAAAGCAGAGAAAGACATAACCAAAAAGGAGAACTATAGGCCAATCTCACTAATGAACATAGATGCAAAAATCCCCAATAAGATACTGGCAAATAGAATGCAGAAGATCATCAAGAAGATCATACACTCTGACAAAATGGGATTCATCCCAGGGATGCAGGGATGATTCAACATTTGCAAATCAATAAATATAATACACTATATTAATAGAAGCAAGGACAAAAATCATATGATCATCTCAATACATGCAGAAAAAGCATTTGACAAAATTCAACATGCATTTATGATTAAAACCCTACAAAAAATTGGAATAGATGGACTGTACCTCAATCTGATAAAAACCATCTATGAAAAACCAACAGCCAATATCGTGCTAAATGGTCAAAAACTGAAATCCTTCACACTAAAATCAGGAACAAGACAAGAATGTCCACTATCACCACTCTTGTTCAGTATAGTTTTGGAAACATTAGCCTCAGCAATTAGACAAGAGAAAGAAATAAAAGGGATAAAGATAGGAAATGAAGAAGTCAAACTGTCATTATTTGTAGATGACATGATACTCTATATAGAAGACCCAAAGAACTCCACCAAAAGTCTTCTAGACTTAATAACCAAATTCAGCAGAGTAGCTGGATACAAGGTCAACACACAAAAATCAAAGCTTTTTTGTACACAAAAAACAGACTCACTGAGAGAGAAATGGGGCAGTCAATTCCTTTCACAATAGCATCCAAAAAATTTAAATACCTAGGAATCAATCTAACAAAAGAAATCAAAGACCTCTACTCTGAAAACTATAGTGCTCTGAAAAAAGAGATTGAAGAGGATATCAGAAAATGGAAAGACATCCCTTGCTCCTGGGTAGGAACAATAAATATAGTGAAAATGGCCATACTTTCAAAACTGCTATGTAGATTCAATGCAATCCCAACTGAAATCCCAGCAGCATAATTCACAGACCTTGAGAAAACAATCCAAAAAATTCATTTGGAACAAGAAGAGACCTAGAATAGCAAAAGCAATTCTAGGCAACAGAGTTATGGCAGGGCATATCACAACCCCCAATTTGAAACTATACTACAAAGCTACTGTGATAAAAACAGCATGGTACTGGCAAAAAAACAGACCCGAGGGCCATTATAACAGATTTGAAGATGCAGAAACAACTCCAGACAACTCACATACCTCATCTTCAACAAAGGAGCCAAACACTCTCACTGGAGGAAAGACAGCCTCTTAAATAAATGGTGTGGGAAAAATTGTGTTTCAACTTGCCAAAGAATAACCTAGACCTATATCTCTTACCTTGCACTAAACTAAAATCGAAATGCATTAAACATCTAAATATTAAAACAGAAACAGTAAAATGGCTGGAAGAGAGGTTAGGAAGAACTCTTGAAGACATTCGCATAGGAAAAGATTTTATGAACAAATCCTCAGTTGCCAGTGAGCTAGCACAAACAATCAACAAGTGGGATCTCTTCTTACTAAAAAGCTTCTGCACAGCAAGATAAACCATCAAAAAATGTGAAGAGACAAACCACAATGTGGGAAAAATATTTTAGCAGCTGTCCGTCAGACAAAGGTCTACTATCTAGAATATATAAAGAACTGAAAAAACATCAGACCTTCCAAATTGAAAGACCCAATCCAAAAGTGGGCATCTGTAATGAAGAGACATTTGCAGACAAAGAAGTAGAAATAGCAAATAAATATATGAAGAAATGTTCAACATCACTAGTCATTTGAGAGATGCAAATGGAAACAACACTGAGATTCCACCTCACCCCAGAAAGAATGGCTGCTATCATGAAATTAACCAATAACAAATGCTGGTGGGGTTTTGGTGAAAACCAAACGGTGAAAGAGGAACCCTACTCCACTGCTCGTGGTAGTGTAGCCTGGTGCAACCACTGTGAAAATCAGTATGGAGATACCTCAAAGAACTAGGACTGGAAGTCCCATTTGACCCAGCTATTCCCCTGCTGGGTATCTTCCCCAAAGAATTAAAAGAATCATATCACAGTGATATATGTGCACTCATCCTCATAGCAGCACAATTTGTGATAGCTAAAACTCAGAAGCAAATCAATTGCCCATCAACTGGAGACTGGATAAAGAAATTGTAGGGTTTTTTTTAATAAAAGGGAGTATTACTCAGCCATAAAGAATGAAAAACTAGCGACATTTATAGCTAAATGGATGTATATTGGGGCAATACTCTTAAGTAAAATAAATAGGACACACATGCATAAATACCAAATAGTTTCTCTAGTGTGAGATACTGAAAGTGTAAATAAGGACTAAATGTTATAATAGACATGGTGAAATAGGAAGAAAAGTGGCAAAGGGGAAGGGG
Source organism: Heterocephalus glaber (assembly GCF_053883595.1). Lineage (NCBI taxonomy): Eukaryota > Metazoa > Chordata > Mammalia > Rodentia > Bathyergidae > Heterocephalus > Heterocephalus glaber. The sequence goes on from NW_028258358.1 coordinate 2,634,713, forward strand.
AAATTGGAGGATAGGGGAAAAGAAAGAAGGGAATGGAATTAATATGAGAAAAAGAGAAATGGAAACAGAGTCTTTTTTAGATAGGGAGGGGTGGAAGTGTTGAAGGGAGGGCAGGGCAATGGGGAAAAATTAAGAACCAAGATGGATTATGTAAAGGTGCAAATTTCCAATGAAGAATCTCATTATATTGTATACCTTAAATGTAACAATAAAATTAGTAAAAAATTATTTTAAAAAAGAATAAAATATTTCACGTGTTCAACATATTTATATTGGTAAGAACATGGGTATACTATTCTTTAATGTGAAGTGAATAGAAATGTGCTAGATTTTCTAATAATGTGAAAGAGAAAATGGTTTCAGATTGTTCTCTTTTGACTTAGACTACTGCTGAGTGACCACATAAAACAAGTCAAATATTGTTTCTTTTGAAAAAGTGTATGCTTTCCTTAACCTACTGGGGTGATGTTTAGTATTGGATTTATATTTTATTGTCTGAACTCTAATTAATGCTAAAGTACAGTGTCACACATCTTTTTATAAAGCATAATACAAGTTTGTTTTGCCAAATCAAAACTGCCAAGAAATTGATAAAAGAAGTACTCTTTCAAAACAAAATCAGCATGATGAAATCCTCATTTTCTTACATATTCAAGCTAGTACTCCACATGAATGCAGTGATTTGAGAATTTGGCTGATAGACAAGCAGCTTGATACAGTACATGTTGCCAAAAGAAATCACAAACTACATGGCACTAAAGCAGAAAATTCACGTTTATTTTCAAAAAAAGGAGAATTTCATGTTTTTACACATTAGTCATTTGGTGAAACTGTGAGACCAGGATAAACCCAAGAAATGCCCCCTCATGCCCCTCCCCTTATAAAATAGATGTTTTTGTAACTGCTTGTTCTGCTTCTGTAAACTTGCTTCATCCCTTCTCAGAAAGAGATAGTGCCTGGTGCCTCCCTTTACTGTAAATTGCCCCAACCTGATAAGACAGCAAAATAGCTGAGTTGTAAAAAACTACTTTTGCAACTAGTCAAAAACATGTTAATCTATCCTTGAACTTCTCTTCTTAAAATAACACCTACAAAAGCTATGCTGTTATAACATCCTATATAAACTGTGCTATTCCTGGACTCAGGGCTTCACTTCACTTAGAGAGTGGAGTCCAAGTGCGTGAAAAAACTTTCAGCTTTAACTTTGTTGTTTGTCCCAGTGTTTGGTGATTTACCGGCTTGCTTGGTACAGCATTCTTGGAGGCCCCAGTGAGATATCACCATCACTCAGTAACTTCTGACCAGTGGACAGCCCCTGTCTCAGGCTGCAGTGGCCTGAGTCCTGGGGAGGCCACCCTGACCATCTGATCAGGGCCCTGGGGGCTCGGATCTCCAGTGGAGGATTTGGGTCATTCCAGCCATACTGAGAGGAGTTTATCTGGAAAACCTCTGGAGGTCAGGTAAGAATCTTATGATTCTCAGTTGTCAGTCAGTGCATCCAAAACAGGGTGAAAGGGAAGTCGGATGTGACAGTAATTCTCCCACTCGGGGCTTCATTGTGACGATGGGAAGCCTTCTGGTCAGTTTACCCCGGGGTCTGGTTTGTCTGTCTAAATATTTGTGGGTATAGTTTGTCTAAATTTCTGTGTATCTGTTGTCTGTTGTCTGTCAGCTTGCCCTGTGTGCCTTTTCCTTTCAGTTTTGTTCTACAGTGAGCCATGGGATCTGAATTGTCTACCCCATCAACCCCCCTTAAGTGTGTTTTACAATATTTCTCACAAATTTATACCCCACAGAAAACCGAAGAATATGGAATCAAATTCTCAAAAGGAAAACTCCGGACCCTGTGCCAATCAGAGTGGCCATTGTTTGGGGTGGGATGGCCAAGTGTGGGAAGTTTTAGCATTCAGACTACCCAACAGGTTTGGAATTGGGTTACAGGAAAGGGAGGTCCCTGTCACCCTGATCAGTTCCCTTATATTGATATGTAAATGGACCTGGTAAAAGACCCCTCTTTCCTTGCCTGTCCGGGAATTAGGTCATCTAGGTTTAGTAAAGATAAGGTCCATCATCATTTCCTCCAATGACAGACTTCCCCAGACTCAAGAGACGTTTTTGACACTAAACCCTTTCAAAATGTAGGGTTTTCCAGGCTCCGTGGGACAAGGACGACTTCCAACCTCATCCACCCCCATATCAGGCCAAGGATGAAAAACCTGAAAAAGATCCTGACTCTCCTTCTGCTTCCACCCCCCACTAATCACTCTGCCTCCCTGCCCACCTGGCCCCCTGTCTCCCCCTCATACCCAATCAGGACAAACTTGAGTCACAAGGGACAACTAGTCAGGTAATGTCCACAGTCCTTCCTTTAAAACAGGTTGAGCCAGGTGGTGGATTTGTATAAGTTCCCTTTACTACTAGTGACCTTTATAATTGAAAAAAATCAAGTTCCTCCTTTTTCAGAAAAACCCCAGGCTTTAATTAATCTTCTAGAGTCTGTTTTCCATACTCATCAGCCCACCAGGGACGACTGCCAACAGCTGCTCTACACCCTCTTCACTAGAGGGGCCGGATTTTCCAAGAGGCTGTTAAGGCAGCCCTAAAACTAAACCCAGACCTTGGTCCCAGCACTCTGGCTTATCTGCAGAGAACAGAGGCCAAGGTGCCAACCCACCAACCGGATTGGGAGCCCAACACTGACGCAGGTAGGAGAGATTTGGCCAGTTACCGCCAGTGCCTTTTACAGGGACTCTGCCAAGCAGCTAGGAAGCCAACTAATCTGACTAAGGTGAGTGAGGTAAAACAGAATAAAACTGAGTCCCCACAGCTTTCCTGGAGCACCTCCTAGAGGTGTATCGGGTCTATACACCCATTAATCCTGATGCTCCAGAAAATGCAGCCACGGTGAATCTGGCTTTTGTGTCACAATCAGCCCCAGATACTAGAAAAAAACTTCAGAGATTGGAAGGGTTTTGAGGGAAAAAACAGGTCCAAGCTCCTGAGTATAGCACAAAAGGTTTTTGACAACTGGGACTCCCCAGAAGAGACAATCTCCAAGTAGTTAAAAAAGTTACTATTGCTACTCTCAAAAACTATGAGACAAGTAAACAGACTGGGAGACCTAAGCTGGAGAGACCCCCATGGCCTAAGCTCTGAAAGGACCAATGTGCCTATTACAAACAGACTGGACATTGGAGAAATGAGTGCCCCCTCGAAAGAAAGAAAAAAGAGGGACAGAAGCCACTACCTTAAACCCTGCAACCCTGCTGCCTGCCTCAGACCTGATGACCCCACTACCTGACTGCCAGGAGACCCTCCAGGACATAACCTCGATGACCAGACCTGATTTGGGGGATGTGCCCCTAAAAGACCCTGAGGAGACATTTTTCATGGATATAAACAGGTTCATCTAACAAGAGGTCAGGTATTTGGGAGTGGCCATGTTGGATGGCCAGGGAGTGACAAGGTGGGCTGCTGCTCTGGGATCTGAAACTTCAGCCCAATGAACAGAGCTGATGACTCTTACTCAGGCCTTAAACCTGGGTGAAGGGAAGGTTGTCAACATCTACATGGGTAGTTGATATGCCTTTGCAACTATACATGTTCATGGAGCGATATATAAACAATGGGGCCTGCTCACGTTAGGAGGGAAAGACATCAAAAACAAACATGAGATTTTAGCTCTGCTAAAAACAGTATGGAAACCTAAATCAGTGGCTATAATACACTACAATGGTCATCAGAGGCCTGACACACTGGAGGCCATAGAAAATCAAAAGGTTGATCTAGCTGCTAAATTGGCTGCCAGAAAACCAGTGGGGATGGCCCCCACCCTGCCCCTTAAAGCTTTTCCTGAGCTGCCAGCTATGCCACACTATTCATCAGAAAGAAAAAAAAAATACACCCAGGTAGGGGCTGTACAAGATAAAAATGGATGGTGGAGCCATCCTGATGGCCTAGTCTGCTTGCCTCAAGCTCTTGGTCGACAGCTAACTTAACAGACACACCAGTTTACTCACCTGGGAGAAAAAAAACTCAGGCAATTGATAAGTTCCAGGTTCTCAACTCCTAAGCTGGCTTCCATGGTCCAGGATGTTTGCGCTCGGTGCCAGACATATGCCCAGGTAAGTGCCAAGACAATGCTCAGAGGCGAGGGAACCTGATGCCGAGGTAAACATCCAGGGAATTTTGGAAATTGGATTTTACTGAAGTTAACCCTAGCCTCGGATATAGGTACCTGTTAGTTTGGGTAGATACTTACTCTGGATGGGTAAAAGCTTTCCCGACTAAAGGAGAGACAGCTATAATAGTTAGTAAAAAGTTATTACAGGAGCTAATCCCCCGAATTTGGCCTCCCCCATACTCTAGGGTCTGACAATGGCCCGGTCTTCACAGCCAAGATATCCCAATTGGTGGCCAAGGCCCTTAACATTGATTGACAGCTTCATTGTGCCTATCGGCCACAAAGTTCAGGCAAGTAAAAAAGATAAATCATATGTTAAAGAGACATTAACTAAGTTTGTTTTAAAAACTGGAAAAAACTGGCCAGATCTCCTCCCACTGGCCCTCTTGCAGGCTAGGTGCACTCCTTATATAGAAAAGGTAACTCCTTATGAAATCATGTTCAGGAGACCACCTCCTTTATTGCCCAGGGTAAATTAAAAAAATATATCAGAATGTAAAAATCATACTTTGTTAAATTATTTAAAGACCCTCCAGGTAATCCAACAGGAGCTGCAAAATTGAGTTCGGGAGGCAAGGCCAGCCCCTCAACCTGAAAACTGCTCCTGAATACACCCCAGGGGACAAATGGAAGATCATCAGTCAACCAGGTGACAAAAAGCTAAGACTAAAAAGGGACAAATGATGTTTGCTGTATTGACCTGTAATTCAACATTTGTTATGATTATTATTTTGAAGTCATTATTTTCTGAAACATTGACAATATTAACCCAAAGACAATTAGACTTTGTTGGTAATGTTTGGATTCAGTGACACAAATCACTTAATCTGTCTAAGTTCTGTTTAAATATAGATATAAATTTCCATTATATATTAGGAAGTTGTCTCATCCCGGTGTGTACTCCTTTAAGTCTGAGACTGCCTTATACCCTGTTTAAAGACATCTCAGAAAAAAATCTTACATATAAAGATAGTTACAATTGGGAAACCCCCTCTTATTTTAAACCAAAAAATGCTATTAAGTTATATACACCTCAGGTGATTCTGTTAAATCATACACAATGTGCTTTATATAAAAACTGTACTACAAGATGTCTAAAGTTAAAAAGATCAAAAAAATTTACTTGTTATAAAAAACAAGAGATCATATACGGTGAGGGTTATATACCCTTACCATTAGGATGGTTTTATACATGTAAAAAAAAAAAAGTTTAATTATATCCCCGCCTACTTGTCTGAGGCCCAGTGCTGCTTGAGTTGATTGGCCAAAATATTGCCCGACTGAACTGATTTGATAGTGCCCAACAGAGTTAAATGATGGTCACCCTATCCTAAACCAGGATGTGATGATGATGTAGGTCTTTTAACAGATACTGAAGTAATATCTATGATAGCATCTGTGGTTGCTCTGCCTTCTGTAGGGGTTCATGCTGAAAAGGTGGTATGAAAATTGACATGTAAGGTGGTCAAAGGTTTAAATACTACCTCATCTGCATTGGCATTAATTAATCAAAAATTACAAGAACACTGACAAGCCATACTAGACAACAGGGTAGGATTACTTGCTCCTACTCCATTATCAAAGATGTAAAAAAGTAAAAAATATGTGTTGTTTTAATACGACCGACAACAGCCCAGGGATACAAAAAAAAAATAAAACAATTTTAAAAAGTTGGCAGAAAAAGTACATAATAAAAACTTAGGATGGGATTTGTTCCGCTGGTTAATCCAGTGGTTGCCTGACATACAATGGTTAAAACAGCTTTTTCTTGTAGTCATAGTTGTGATTGTGTGCTTATTATCATGTTGCTACATGCTAAAGGTTATAACTAGGTATGTGTCCAAACAAATAGACAATGTAAAAATCATTTTGTTAAGCCAGTTGTATAAACCATTGCTTCAAAAAAAAAAGGAGATTATGTAAAAATGAGATGTAGAGATGAGATGATGAATCAAAGGTTTGATTCTGTACAAAAACCAGTGGGGATTGTGAGACCAGGATAAACCCAAGAAATGCCCTCTCATGCCCCTCCCCTTATAAAATAGATGTTTTTGTAACTGCTTGTTCTGCTTCTGTAAACTTGCTTCATCCCTTCTCAGAAAGAGATAGTGCCTGGTGCCTCCCTTTACTGTAAATTGCCCCAACCTGATAAGACAGCAAGATAGCTGAGTTGTAAAAAACTACTTTTGCAACTAGTCAAAAACATGTTAATCTACCCTTGAACTTCTCTTCTTAAAATAACACCTACAAAAGCTATGCTGTTATAACACCCTATATAAACTGTGCTGTTCCTGGACTCAGGGCTTCACTTCGCTTAGGGAGTGGAGTGCACGTGTGTGAATAAACTCCTTTCAGTTTTAACTTTGTTGTATGTCCCAGTGTTTGGTGATTTACTGGCTCGCTTGGTACAACAGAAACATTAATATTTATTTAAAAAATAATAAAGAAAAAGAAATCATGTTTTGTATAAAATTACTGTTTTAAAAAATTAAAACATAGAGACTCCCTAATATTTCATTAAAACTACCTAGAGGATAATAGGGTTTAACATTCCATTAGCATTTGTAGCATGATAGTAAGATAGTTTGTATATTAAAGATCATATTGTATAACACATTCTAGGATTACATAAATCTCTGTCCAAGTTTGGATTTACTTCAGGTCATGGAATGGACTCTAAAAAGGGTATGAGGTCAGGAAAGACAGGAAAAAGTTTCAGTACCATTTGCAAGCACAATACTTTGTAGGATTCCCTGAATATTTGCAAACAATGTCTTCTGTGGTTGCGGTTCGTCTTGTAGTTTATGCCATTTCATAGTAATAAAAGCCTTTGTTAAAGTTCAATTCCATAGAAAAAAGTAAAATATGTAGACTCTGAGTTTAGACAAATCTGAAAAATAGCCCAGTTCTGCGACCTTAAACAATTTACTTAACACGTGTAAATCGGTTTTCTTGTCTGTAGAATTGGAATTATATATTAGTTTCTTCAATATAAATTTAAGCGATTACCGTGTTCTTGCAAACACTGAAAATCCAAGTATTGTGCCAATGACAAAGATAAAGACCCACCCTTTATGCTACTGGAGGCACTAGACAGTAAAATAAAGAAATAATCAGTTATATAGGATACTGTTATGGCTTAGATCTGAAGTGTCTCCTTTCACGTATTTGGAAGATTATTGGATCATGGAGCTACTATATTCACCAGTGCATTAATGAATTGATGAATTCATAAGTGAGTTGTTGTCATAAGGTGGGGCCTGGTCAGAGGAAGATCACTGAGTTGTGGCATTACCTGGAAGGACATGGCTCCCTCCCAGGCTCTCCTTTCTCTCTTTACTTCCTGACTGGCATGAATTGAACTCCTTTTTCTCTATCATGCTTCTCAGATATCCTGTTTCTGTTGAACATGGACTGGATTTGTGAGTCAAAAGAAACTTCTCCTCCTTTTAATTTCAGGTGTTAGGTATTGTGTCTCAGAGATCTGGGAAAAATAAGACAGCAGGGAAGAATACAGACAAGACTAGAGTGAGTGGGAAGAGTAAAAGATTTTTAAAACACACAATTTGAGATCTCTTTGAGGAAATGGCTTTTGAGAAGAAAAATAATGAGAAGTCATATTTTAAGTAAAGGGAACAAGAAACAAAAAACAGGTAAGAATATGTAAAAAGCTACATTTGTTAAAGATATCAGCTTTGGTTTCAGCAGAGAAATTCAAAAGGTGTAGTGAGTTAAAAACAAACAAACAAAAACCTGCTAAAATATCCAGGTCCTCATCCCCAGTGTGTGAATGCTGCCTTATATGACAAAAGGAAATTTTCCAGATGTGGTTAAGAATGGTGAAATAAGGGATTTATCTTGGATCATATAAATAAAACTTATCTGTACTTGCATGTGTATTTATAACATAGAGGCAGAAGGACATTTGGCTGTAGGAAACAGGAAGTAAGAGGATGGTGTGACACAGATAAGGAGTCACCAGCTAAGGATTTGGGAAGCAGGAAAAGGCAAACAGATTCTGCTGTGAAGCCTGTTGGAAAAAAAGCCTTGCTGACCATCTGATCTGGTTTTGGACTTCTAGCCTCTAGAGATATAAGGTAACTTTGTGTTGTTTTAAGGCAAGATATTTGTGGTAATTAGTTAACAGCAGTAATTGGTAACGAATTCATGGAAAAACAACAGAAAATGACTTCAGAAAGGCAGTAGTGACTGGAACATTTGAGGCACTGTAGAAAGATAATAGTAAAGGTAAAGGCCGTTAGAAGCTCCTGTTAATATTGTAAACAACAGATTTCAGTGAATCAGATCCAGATAGTTGTGGTGGTTGAAGACAGGGAAATACATGTTTAAGGTGGAGTCCATAGAGTATGCTAATGACGAGAGGCTGTAGAGTGAAGAAGAAAATCATCCAACAGCCTGTATCATCCAGGTTATTGTGCACCATTCATGAGAGATGGCTAAATTTGCATGCTGATTATGACAGCTAGTTGAAAGGGAATCAGGAGTTAATATTTGGACAATGTTCTATTTTAAGCAGTGGAGTTGCTTTAAACTTGAACTAATGAATAAAGACTCATGGAAAAGGAATATTCAGGGACAATTCGAGCAGTAGCCCTTTACACTCCCAATTCCCATGGGATACTTAAAGCCATACTATGACAAACAAAAGATAAGCCTTTTGCAAGGACAACAAAAGCAATTTATTATTCTTTTATATTTTTTATAATAATTCTATCCAAAATTCAAATTGACATTTTAATTAATATTTGAGAAAAATTCTGGCAGACAAAAGAAGACATAATACTAAGTTTAAAAAATGAAAATGCTAATTGATATGGATAATGTGATGATAAATAAAGGCACAAGTTAAAATCAGTAAGCTCACAAAGAAATTAAATCAAGAAACAGTTTGGGACTTCAGTAGTTTGGAATGATAGCTCATATTATCCTAAGTCAAAATAAGTTTGGAATTTCATGGATGTAACCAATTCAGAACAGCAAAAAATGATAGCATTACTGAAATGAAACTCATAAAAATTTCTCATGATAATAGCATTTGTGACAGCAAAACAAAATTCTAACTTTATTCTGAATTTCACTGGTCATTTGAGAGACGCAGATGAAGACAACACTGAGATTCCACTTCACCCCAGAAAGAATGGCTGCTATCAAGAAATCAACCAATAACAAATGCTGGTGGGGGTGTGGAGAGAAAGGAACCCTTCTCCATTGTTGGTGGGAGTGCAGACTGGTGCAACCACTATGGAAATCAGTATGGAGATACCTCAAAGAACTAGGACTACCGGTCTCATTTGACCCAGCTATTCCCCTACTGGGCATCTTCCCCAAAGAATTAAAAGAATCATACCACAGCTATATATGTGCACCTATGTTTATAGAGGCACAGTTTGTAATAGCTAAAGCTTGGAAACAACCAAAGTGCCCATCAACTGGAGACTGGATAAAGAAGATGTGTTTTTTTAATAAAATGGAGTAGTACTCAGCCATAAAGAATGAGAAACTAGAGACATTTATAGCTAAATGGATGCATATTGAGGCCATGCTCTTAAGTGAAATAAATAGGACACACATATGTAAATATGGAATAGTTTCTCTAGTGTGAGGAACTGAAAGTGTAAATAAGGATGAAAATGATTAAAATGAATAATTGATAATTTAAAATAGGAATAGGTCCAATGGTGTAGGGGTGGTGGGAGGGGAAGGGGAAAGGGAAGAAGGGAAAGGAAAAATTATGAGAAAGAAAAAAAAAATGGAAACAAAGTCTATGTAAATAGGGATGGGTGGAGGGGGTGAAGGGTGCACAGGTAATGGGGGGAAAAAATAAGAACTAAGATACATCATGTTCAGGTACAAACACCCAATGATAAATGTAAATGTATTGTATACCAGGCTGAGTATTTAGCTCAGTGGTTTCGCTGCCTTCTGCACAAGTGCAAGGACCCAAATTTGATCCCCAGTACCAATATATATATATATATATATATATATATATATATATATTGTATACCTAAAATGTACCAATAATTATATAAATTTTAAAAAGTACATAGACTCCTATTAATATGTATATTACCCTAATTGTGTTACTTATATGACTTTTCAATGTAAAACCATTGGCACCTATAAACAATACTGCATATCATAAATCATCCAAGAAAAGCGTTCTTATTAAAAAGTCTGTGAGGTAGTACACCATATTTTAGAACAGTGGAACAAAGTTAAATTAATTTGAATGTCCATAAAACATTTATGTGGCTTAGTGAATATTAACATGTTATATTAAGAAAAAGTAATGACAATATCAGGGAGTGAGAAGATACAACAACAAAAGCATTTTTTGTTTTTTTTTGGTACCAGGGATTGAACTTGGATCCTTGTGCATGTGAGGCAGGGAGGGGAACCACTGAGCTAAATCCCCAGCCCCAACAAAAGCATTTTTTTAAAATAAACACTTAAACAGAGGGGCAGGGGAAAGGAAAGAAGGGAAATGAAAAATGATGAGAAAAGGAAAAAATGGAAATAAAGTCTTTGTAAATAGGGAAGGGTGGAGGGGGTGAAGGGAGGGCTAGGAATGGGGAAAAAATAAGTACCAAGATGCATAATGTAAAGGTACAAGTTCCCAATGAGAAATGTAAATGTGTCATGTACCTACAATTTACCAATAAAAGAATTTAAGAAAAAAACCTAACAACTTATTAAACACTATGTAGACTGTGATTGTCCCTTAAATTTTGTAGTAGGTTCTATGCCAGTATAATAATTATTAAAGGTGGAAAACCTATATTCCTCTATCCTACATAAATGTAACATCAAAGGTATACCTTTTCCCACACCCACATTCAATAATGATGCTTGTCTCTATTAGATGTTATAAGCAGCCATGTAAAATAATTGATAATGGAATTATTAAAAGTTGCAGAAAATAAAAGCTGAAGTCAAAAGATTATATGCTATAAAATTCTCTTTATGATGATATTTGGAAAGGCAAAATTTTGGGGTCAGGCATAGATCTGTGGTTCCCATGGGACAGACTGGGATTGGGTGAAGAGTTAACTATAAAAGGGCAGCAGGGAATTTTAGGGGATCATGGAAATTTTTCATAGCTTGATTTTAGTGGTAGTATCTTTTTATCAAACACACAAAAAATGTATACTAAGAGGATGAATTTTATGGTATGTAAGTTATACTGTAGCCTGGCTGTAAAACAAGTAGTGAAAAAAAAAGTTATTCTTTGGGGGATGTTGAAAAAAGTGTAGATTTTGTTCTACAACGTGGGTTCTTTAATTTATTTTAAAATCACAAGTTTTTATTTTTAACTTATCAAATTGTTATTCAAAAATCTTAAGTTTATACTCAAACATAGCTTATTTGCTTTCAACCCTGAGGCTAACACATATAAAAATTATATAAAAGAAAGGGGTAATTGTTCCAACTTTTTATTACCTTTGGTTTTCAGTTTGTTGAGAGGAAAGCAAAACAAAAGGACAAATTCACCTAGCGAAGTTCTAAATATTACAAAAACATTAATAAAACCTTACTGTAAATAAAGCCAGAAAAATCTTGCAGCCAGAGACAAATATACAACACAAACTTTGGTCTTTAATGACTAACAGCATACACTTAGAATGAAATTTTAACAATAGAGATAAGGCTGTGTATGTGAAGGGAAATGAACAGTGGCTGATCAAACAGAGCTCACAACTTCATGATTCCTCCCAGCCTGACTTGATTTGAAAAAGCTAGAGGGTACTTCAGAAAAAGCAACGTGGTTGGTTTGTCAGTGGTCATTAAGTTTCCTTCATTACTGAATGCTTAAAAATGAGGTCACACTAAATTTATTTTTAGGAATAGACAACATCCCAGAGTTTGTAAAGTAATAAATATATTCTAATTGAATATAACATAAACAATGAACACCATATTAACATACGTATATTTGTAAGTAATTATAATACTGATAATTGAAAGCATTATTTGTATTCATGTTATGAAAAAAGATCAAGAGATTAAGTAATGAGGCATGATCCGGTGGGGACCCTGGTACCCTTATTGTACATATTCATACAGTAGGATTGCTAGGTTACTTCTTTGAATTTCAGATATCTAAATTATAGCTTTTCAACTTATTCATATCCAATAAATACATAATTCAACTCAAGATAGCTTAAACAGTTAAACAGTTTATTATTTTTCACAATTGCGTGAGCAGCTTTGTAAAAATTTGGGGAGATCTGGAAAGAAAGGTGAGAATGAAATGAAGCTGATTAGCATACATACATATTTTAGAGCTAGACATTATTTAAATTTTGGTAAGTTTTGACTTTTTAAATTATATGTATCACAAATTTTGTGCCTGGGTCACAAGTACCAAAGTAAAAACATTAATAGAAAATATTTAAAATAGAAAAGGCTTCAGCTATTAACTAAATAAGGTCCTCTGTTATACCATGGTTGGCTACAGATAAGACTCTAAGAAGCTGAAGAGGAAAACAAATTATACACACTCAGGCTCTCTATGGATAGATACCCTCTACAAAAGAGGGCATTAGTTCTTGGGCCATAGTATCCCTTTTTGTCTTAATCAGTGCATGTTAGGTTGTTGACCCAAAATGTGTACTATTATTTTCTATTGGCTGATGTGCTGAGTCTTCCATTTTTAAAATACATCTATGACCTCTTTTTGTTTCAAGCCAAACAGCTCTTTAAAGTGATAAAAAGTGTGACGCATAGATTTTGGACATCAATCTTTCCTAGGAATTAAATTGCATTAAGCAAGCATTGTTTTGCTTATCTTCTATTTTGAGGTTCCACAAGGGAATTCCAAAATGAGAGAAAGCTGTGACAAGCATCTTAATTCTTGTTCCCTACTTGTGCTTGTCAGCTGGTGTGAGGAAATGATCTCAGAGACCAGAAGATAGAAGCCATACAAAAACAGAAATGAAACCTGAGTGTCACAATGGTGTCAGAGCAAAGCTAAGGAAATTTAGACAGCAGAGCAGCATAATCTTCAGTTAACCTCTATTTCATTTTCATAAATAGAACTTCATCTGAAGTACCAAATTGAAACTGAGACTGAGAAATGAGCCTGCTTATTAAGATGTGTCCAAATCTATTGTTGTCATGAGAAGTTGCTGACTTCAACTTCAGATTTACAACGTGAGTCATCATATTAGTATGCTGTGGGGGGGGGATTTTTAACTATGGGTTTTTACCTCAGAATGAGAATATGACCTTGGGCATCTGGGAAAACATTGTTAAAAGGGTTAGATACTTGGCAAGTAACTAGTACAAAATCTTCAGCAGAATAATATAGGTTAAAAGATCCACATATTTCCTTATATTTTACTTCCCAGGGCACTCAGAGTTATGGGAAAATATTTCAAATGTATTTCTTGTTTTCTCACAAAGCTATATGTTATATTTTAGGTGTCCTCCTCAATTTAATTCTTTCAGAATTAAAGAATGATAGTAATTTATTAATTATTGAAAAAAATCTCTGTGATACAATAATAATACATTAAGGAAGCACAGCTAGAAGAAAGGAAAAAAAATCCAAATTCAGATATAAAATAATTTTCCCTTAAAAATTATAAGTAAAAGCCTTATTGTCTTGTTATTTTAAACAAAATTGTAACTTAATATAAACTTATGACATATAAAATCCTATATAGATTGGGTTTTACATATCTAAAGATAATAGCTGAAATGGATTAGAATACCCTTGGGATCAACAAAATATCTGTAAGGCTTTGTAGAAACTTAAACACTTTAACTCTCTAGTATCATTTTTCCCTAAATTTTGCCTTTAATAATAATAAATTACTAATTAATATTATCATTATTAACAAATTTCAGATGCGTCCAAAATTAAATCTATGTATAATCTGAATATACTACAGAAATATTTTTTGCATGCATGTATATATTTGTATAAGAGAGTATACACTATTCATAAATGTATATTTAACAATGATTGCCCAGTTTTCCACCTCTCTGTGCAGTTTTCTGTATATGGGCTAAATAAATCTTAAGTTATAATGTTTAAATACCTTTCACAAATAATAAAAAATTTATTTTTTCTATGATGGGAATGTTAAAAATAGCAGTAAATATCAACTCAGAGACTTTTAACCACCAACTCAAACAAGATGATTACCAAATGTTTCTCTTGTCCTAGTCTTTCTCCAATTCTTAATTAGAAGACATGCCCACCCTTCCTCCCTCCCTTCTTTCCTCCCTCCCACAGTCCCTTCCTTCCTTCCTTCCTTCCTTCCTTCCTTCCTTCCTTCCTTCCTTCCTTCCCCTCCTAAGGAGGAAACTGAACTGCTCACATACTCTGTGTCTCTCACATGGTCCATATCACAGTTTACTTTTTCCTTTACTTACTGAGTGTCTGTTTCCTGTTTAGATGTGTAACATTAAGGGGTAGGCACTCTATTATCATTGTTTCCCTTATGACATCAAGAAGATTATTTTGGATTGATTCATAGATAACATTGAAATAGGTGAAGGAGTGAATAAATAGTGAATTTTATGTACCTCCTTTATATCTATAGTTGGGGATCAGCTTAATGATTTTATGAAGAAAAGAAATCACAACTGAGCAGGGAAAGTAATATCAAACAATGTTTGCAAAGTAGGACTTTATGAGCATATGGGCATTGGCTATCAGATTAAAATTTCTAATAGAAGAAATCATTTTCATTAATTTGCATTTTCAAGAAATTCTTTTTGTTGTGTAGAAAATCCTGGGTAGCAGATGATCAGTGATAGAAATGAGTTGTACACAACTTATGCTATTTGAAAGGCTGAGAATGAGTTCACAAACATTTAAATTTAATCAAATTGCTACCAAAATTTCTGTCCTTATGGAGCAAAAGAACATTTTCAGAGTGAAAAATTCAAATATTATAAGTCCATTCCTTTGCACCAATATGACTCTCATAATTTTTATAGTTTGGTGATCCCTCAACATTTGTTTGCCTATTTATTTTCCTGAATATAATGTCTATATATCTGATGGTTTTTCTGTTTATGAACTTTTAGATCCATACATATTGTTAAACTGAACCCCCCAATACATTCACAATTTAATTATGTATAAATCTTGTAGAAGCCCAGATGAAGACTGCAGTTCTGACAAATCCTTAGATTTTTGCTTAATAGGAAGTACAAAAAATGGTATATACTGTGTTCCTAACTGTTGTTTGTGAGATGCCAACTTATTACAAGTTGGTGAATGTAACCGTTAATCTCCTACCTGGTCTTTTATACTACAGTACTCTATGGAAAGCAGAGTCAAAAATGCATAACTCTTATTCACATCCCACTAATATTTAAATATATCCTTGAGGGAAGCTTCCTTTTGTTCCATTTAGCACTTCAGCAAATGACTAATGAACTGCAGAGAGCTTTGTGCCTCTCTTAACTTGGAAGTCATCTTTAATAGATTGCCCATTTTTAAATTATATCAGCACCACACTGTAAGTTGATGCAACAAAATCTCTGTTTTGTTATCTAACTTTAAAACTTTAAAATAATAACAAACAATTTGTCGCAGAACAACAGCTCCATAATATTTACAGAAGTGTATCAATGTGTGAAACTAAATACAAGGCTTGTAATGGTATGTCCTAAGGACTAACTACCAAACAGACATAGCCACTACAGACATTCACCAGCTAGGCCTATTTCCAATGGGAAACAATTTCCTCTGGCAGCTCTTGAAGTCTGTTTTTGTAGGAAATTGCCTCTTGGAGCATATAAAGCTAATTCATGATGGTTCCCAGAACTCTCACACACCAGACTGGAGCTCCCCTGTGGAGGAGGCTGCCTTGTTGACATAATCAGGCTCTGCTCTTGGCAAAGCTTCAGCTGTTTGTGTGGAGTCAGTCAGATTAGGCTGAAAGCCTCTAAATCTTCCAAAGTGTCCCCAGGAAGGGAATATAAAATGGTGATGGTGATATGGCAAGACTCAGGGAACACAGCAAAGTCATGACATTTGTATTTGGCTCTGTGACTGTGATTCAGTAACAGAATTTGCTAGTAGATTTAGCAGAGGTCACAACACAAAAGTGATGGATGATCTATAGTTCTATTTTTTCCCGTTTCATCTGTGTTATATACTGGGTTAACTTGTTTTTGGGGTTTTCTATGATGGTACAAAACATGTCCTCCTCCTAACCACCCAGTCACAAGAACAAATATATATATATCTACATATCTATCTATATCTATCTATCTATATATATCTATATATATATCTAAGATGTCTATAAATATTTGCATTCATGAATTTAAAAATCAATGAATGTTTTTCCTCCTCAGAAAATTTTAGGAAACATACATTAAGAAATTAAAAGAGAAGGCTGTTTTTAGCCTATCTCCTAATCCATTAAATACAAATTTATTAAAGATTTCCAAGGATAATAAAAAAGTTATTTACTCAAATTATAGAAAGCAAGGATATAAAAAGCTTGAATATGACCTTATGCATTTAATTCAAGATAAAGGTTGAAAATCAAAAGCATATCAATTTAAAATATAAAAGAACCAGCATTCCTTTTTCCAGGTGTGAGAAATACTGAGATTTGAGCATGAAAGTAATGTTGAGTTTGTTGAAACATCAGAAACAAAGAAAACAGCTGTGCATAGAATAGATAGGAATAAAATTGAGAAAACATTTAATCACACAGGGAGAAACTGTGCATTTGTTTGAATGTGATATTGTCCACAGTAGTGAGGACTGAAGTTCAAAATGAAAACTCAGTTCTGTTATAACTTTAGGCACTCCTTCATGGCTCTACATTTCTTAGGGGAAAAAAAGGGAATAAAAATCTGACATGAGATCTCTGCGATCATCCAGGATAAGTTTGAGCACTGGAATATCACAAATTATTTTTATGCTATACAAATTTTGCCAACATTCTTTTACCACTTCATTCATAGTTAAATATTATTTTCATCTACATTTTCTGAAACTTTACATATATTTCCTTTTGATAAAATCGTGCCTTGTCTTGTTTTAATACCGAATTTCTTCATCTTCATAGTAGTGCCACTTAATAACCCCTTACAGGAGCAGAAGTTGAGCCTATTCTC
The DNA here is from genome assembly GCF_053883595.1 of Heterocephalus glaber. Taxonomy (NCBI): domain Eukaryota; kingdom Metazoa; phylum Chordata; class Mammalia; order Rodentia; family Bathyergidae; genus Heterocephalus; species Heterocephalus glaber. Next base: position 2,652,018 of record NW_028258358.1, read on the forward strand.
TGTGCATCTACATCAGCTATTATCTTAGTATTAGTTTTTACTAATTTACCTATTTTATCCTAAAGAAAATGAGCCAACTCAGGTAGAGACACAATTCCCGCCTTCCCCTATACATTTTTTTTTTTTCCCATTGGTGTCTACAAGAGTTTCTGGTTCTTTGTGGATTTTGGATAAATGTTTCTGAATAAATTCACCTTTAATTTACAATTTACTCTGCTTCCAAATTTCCTTTAGCTATGACTGGTAGGTAAAAGCATAATTTTGGATTAGGTTATTTTGGGCTTAATTTCTAGATTTCTGATAGTCTAGCTGAGTAATCTGGGAAAAGTCATTTTTCTGGGACTCGGTACTTTGCTTCTTGGAAGACTGCCTCATGAAATTAAGCAAAGGGGCCAAAATATTGATATGGAATAATTGTTTATGAAAACATCCAACACATAATAAAAGTCAAACTATAGCCTAACAATCAGTATCCTCATGACCCATTGCCATTGTCAATGAATGGGACTCCCTATGTAGAATCTATATGAGCACTTCTGTGGCACATGAACTCATGAGAGAAATTGCTACGTCATAGAATATGCTGAAATTATGAAGGTCAAATTTCTTAGCTTATATTTTTTGGGGTTTTTTGGTACCAGGGATTAAACTCAGGACCTTGTGCTTGAGAGGAAGGTGGCAGAACCACTGACCTAAATCTCCGGTCCTCTCAGCTTATATTTTTGAGATCTTGTTAGTTGACATTTTTATTTTTAATATATTCTATCTTAATTCCAAAATCGTTCAAAAATGACTTATTTTAATTTTCTCTGTAATTTGTATTTAATATTTTCATAGCACTTCAGGCTTGCCAGGTACTTTTTAATAAGGTTTCAAAGTATTAACCTGCTTATTCTTTAGTGACTAAAGTACAAATAGTGGCTTCCTTTTACAGAGGGGCAAAATGAGGAACAGAGAAGATACATACATGACAGGTACAAATGAGACAAAAATACATGCTGGAGACAGAGGGGTCTAACTCCAAAGTTCCTGTTCAGAACCACAGATCACTACACCATCTTTAAAATGTATTTATCTTAGATATCTTAGATTATATAGCCTTATTATTTATAAGGCTAATTTCTCTCCCTTTCCTTTACTCTTTCTTATTGGTACCTTTCTGACTTTTTAAAAAAACAAGTAATAGAGAAAATAAACAGCTAAACCACATAGAGAACAGAAACTGTTGCTCTTAAGTCTTCTAGAATCATTTACAAAACACTGTGTGTTACAATCCTTATGCTTAAATGACTTTCTCTTTACACAGCAATCTTCTGAGTCATCTATGTGTAGCTCTGAGGTTTTGGAATTTTTTGTCAAATAGTCTTCAAGAAGATAAAAACAAACCCTTGAAATAGTCATTGCTAGCCAACATGGTTGCCAAATACATACCTTGAGAATTAACATCAAGAGCTTCTTTCCAATTTTAAGAAAGAGTGCCAGAAAATGCAATAGTATTAGGAAGATGGTATAAATGAAATTTAATATTAAGTATTGATGAAATATGAAGAAAAAACTAAACATTAAAATTAAGGCATACACATTTTAAAATGAAACTAGTACACTATGCCAAATTTTCTAGTTTTACACTCATTGCTATGACCAAGCTTTCTATTCCTGTAAGAACACATATTAATTTTTACCTTATCTTTTTCTCATCTTTCAGTTTTCTATAAACCTATGAAACTCACTACACATAGTCTAATTGGAAAACCACCTCATTTTTTTCATTAAAAGGCTTCTCTAGATATAGTTCTACTGATTAAAAAATATAGGCTAGGAAGATCATCTAAGCCACACAGGGCACATTAAAGTTTATATTTGAAGAAATACTTTAATGCAATCTTGAAAATATTCATACTTTTTAAAAAAATGCTTAAATTTTGTTCAAATTTATTTGGAAAAATATGTTCCAAATTTACCATAAATAAAATAAGCACTTTATACATATTAATGTGCACATTAAGAATAATGTAGAAGATAGGTTTTCAACAGAAGAAACTTACTTTGATATTAATGGCTAAAATATACTTGATATATTTTACAATCTTTTGTTCTACCTCATTAAAATTAAACCAATATTAACACAATTTTTCATGAGAGCATGAAAAACTACAATACATAAAAACCCATGCGGATATTTGCATTTTAATATTACAATTGCAATAAAATGTATGTATTTGTAGCCATGTATTATTACAACCAACTAAATATAAGTAACATGTTCCCATTCTTTTTTTTACTTAAAGGGAAAATATGATGTGCTAGAGTTATTTACAGCAATTCATTTTTCTGTTCTGCTTATAATATATGAGGCACTAATCTCTAGTAACACACTGTATTCAAAAGATAGAAATGCTCACTTTAAAAATGATGCCACTTATTTGAATAATTCAGAACAAAAAGGCACTGCAAATACATTTTGAAATGGTACAAAAGCTCCCTCAAATGATTATCCAATCTGTATATTTCTAAACCAAAAAATACAATAATGAAAGTTTAATTATTTTCCTAATATTTTTATGTAAACATATGAAGAGTATTAAAACTTATTAAACATAGTATATTATAAATTTAAATATTTATGTTATAAATACTATCTTATAGAAAATTCTGACATATATTTAAATATATGTAACATTTATACATAACAATCACTCTTTATCATTTATATACCATTAGATTCCTCTCTTTCTTGAACTCCACATTCCTATTTCTAAAAAATTACATTATACTGTATCTAGATATAACAACAAAATTTCATATATATTATTTCCCAAATTCTTCATTTAGGCACCCAAATTTATTTTTTTTCTCCTCTAGCATCTTTTCTCCTTTGCTAATATTAAAATAGTTCCAATCAGTCATGGAACAGATACCTTTCCTTCATTTCTTTTTCCTCAAATTTCACAGAACATGGGAGCCAGTCATGCCAGTCACACCTCTAACATGTCGAACCATGAAATGGTACTCCCTGGACCCTCTGTCAGTGACCTCTGCATTTTCCTATCGTTTCTGCCTCTAATTCTCCATTCTCACTAAGTATCACCAATAATTTTTCAAAAGTGCTTCTCTGACATAGACATTTGGCTGTGTGCCTCAGTTAGCCAATTAGCCCTTTTTATCCTCACTGGGGTTCAAAACTTTGATTTGGATCCTAATTCTTATGCTACCACCCTTCTAAACACTTGCCAATTATTTTCCACTCTTACTCTAGGTCTCACATTTCAGAGATTGACTGGAATTCTAATGAAAGTTGAAAAGAATACTGGGAACTATTCAGTTGTCATTCAAGATACTTCCTGATTCACAGAAACTCAAACATGTTTCTTCCATATTTTACCTTCTGAACTGGACTTCTTCAGATACTTGCCTAATGTCTTAGTGCCATGGACACTGCAATTGGACATTACACACCATACTGGAAGGGTGTTGGCCAATCATGATGTGATCAGTTACACAGTTTCTGTCCTCTCTTGGTTCATGCTGTCTCTTTCCTCACTAGGCAGATCACCAAGGGCTCAACAACCCATACACAAATATATTAAGCAATATTAGAACACAGTCAGTACCATAATTTGTTTACAAATTACACTTATGGAGTCAACTATTCAAAGCCCTTTTTATGATATTGTAAATATAATATTTCTGTTTGAAGCAAAGGCTATGACTTGAATACAGATGTAATTTTACTAATTTGGAGTTTAATTTTCATTTGTAAGTATTCAAAAATTTAAAAATATGGTTACTTCAAAAATTAAAATAAGTCTTGATTTACTTGTGGAGATAGTATGCTCATGTAAAGTGAAATTTTTCATTGAAATTGGTAGCAAACTTTGACAAAAGCAGTATGCAGAGAATCCTATTTTATTTGTTAACTCTTCTACCTTATTCTGTGTAGTCTTTACTATGTAGACCAAGTCATATTATAATACTAAAGAAGAATCATTTTTTGTATTGACTTGTGCAGCAAAAAAAATCACTTACAAGGATGAGAAAACCATAAAATGTAAAGAAAAAAGTAGTGTTATAGGAATGGGTTTGATTTCACTATAGTAGGGCAGCTTTTCCATATGCCACTTTGAGTGTTTCTGTTGTACATCTGTTGCATGACAAACATAAAATGGTTGGGTTCACTATCAATTACAGGCTGGAACAAGTAAGATTTCAATTACAACAGGAGAGCAAAACAGCTGGGAAATCCCCAAGGGGAGGTGCAAGAACCAAGGGGGTGAAGCAGGCATCATAACGGTACATTGCACACTACTAATTAGGGAGAAATGAAGGCAAGTTAAAAGAAAATATACCCTGGATGCTCTGTTTTGTAGAGACCACTTGGGTACTGAAAACAGTACCTTAGTGGCTTGTCTCAGTCTGAATTGTCATGTAATTGTTACCTCATGAGCTTAAGAAAATTCTGGCATAACATGTGTAAATACCAAATAGTTTCTCTAGTGTGAGAAACTGAAAGTGTAAATAAGGATTAAAAGGATTAAAACAAATAATTGATAACTTGAAATAGGAAAAAGTCCAAAGGTGTAGGGGTGTAGGGGTGGTGGGAGGGGAAGGGGAAAGGAAAGAAAGGAAAGGAAAAATTATGAGAAAAGAAAAAAATGGAAACAAAATCTATGTAAATAGGGAAGGGTGGAGGGAGTGAAGGGCTCACAGGTAATGGGGAAAAAGTAAGAACCAAGATGGATCATGTACAGGTACAAGCACCCAATGATAAATATACACATATTGTATACCTAAAATGTACCAATAAAAGAATTTTTTAAAAAAGAAAATTCTGGCATAAAAGTATTTATTCTGACAAAGATAACTTATTTTTAAAAAATTGAGCATGATTAAATTTAAGTACTTAAATCATATCCAAATATTTTCAAAGGCCCAGTATCTTTAGGAGATTTCAATGTAAAAACAGAACTAAATTATGATAATGATTTTTTCAATAGCCTGCAGCTCCCTAAATAAGGAATGCATAAATATAGGCACATATAAAAGTCTTCTTGACAAACATCTTATACTTGGGGAAAAAAAATCAAGGATCTTATGCTATATACACTGCATGACAATTATGCGCTTTCCCCCATATGCCTGTTTTTTTCATATGTTTAATTAACTGAACTCTAAGCAGTACAAATTAAAACAGTATAAAATGCTATTGAAAATAAATTATTTTTGTCTATTGTAGGATCTAGTAATAGAGTGAAGAATTTGCCACAGGTTAAAAAATGTCAGAGCTGTTTACACAGTATATATTCTCTGTCATTTTCATAATCGACTTTTTCATAATAATATAAACAACAACAAATGTCTAATCTATGAACCCAGTTGCTCCATTTTCTTTTGAAATTCACATATTTGGTTTAAGGAAATAATACTAACCAAAACTTAATATTTTAACAAAAATTAATGGAAACACTCCAGTGTTTACCATATAACTCACAGAATCCTACAACCACTTGGAGTTCAACATAGTACTGAAGTTTTATCAGAAGTCTTCTCAAAATCATTCTCTTCATTATTATTTTTCTTATTAGTAAAGTGCTTTGGAAAATAAGAAATTATCTCATTAATTTAAACAAAAATGTTTTAAGATTCAATTAAAACAGTACAGAAAATGCAAGGAGACTCTACAGGGATGAATTATAGCTGCTGGAGAAGAATAGAACGGAGGATGAGGGAGAGGAAAACCTGGTGTCACTCTGGGATTCTGAGTTTGGGAAGTAGAAGCAGAGAAAGCATACAAGAATATTAGCATGGATTTCTACAGCACACAATATGAACATCAAATGTAGCTTCATTCAACTTCAGTTGAAAATTATGTTTGGCCTTACATTTTACTCCTTTTAGTATGATAATTTTTGAAAAGCAATAAATTCTATTGTCACCATTATGTCTGAGGGCATTATCTGCTATAAAATTGTTTACCAGTGATCTATCTTTATGATTTACACTAAAAAAAGAAAACTTAATTTCCTTGTGTCTTCCCTTAGTGTATACACGGTGAATTAGTTTTCATGTGATCTAAATCTTAATCCCTTAAAGCCAGCTGAATTGAACCAGGAAGGGTAATTTCTGCCCCCACTTTCCCTGCCCAAATTTCTTTTTCCATAACTTTTCCAGATTTTTATGACACTTCCAAAAGAATCAACACTGAAGAATTGATCTGTTGTAGCCACAATGATTACCTGATATTTTCATCAAATTATAATAATGACATTTCATCTCTTTTCTGAGCTAAGGATGAGTTGAAACTTTTAATAGTACAGATTTGATGATGGTAAAGGAGGCAATTTTCTTGTCAGAGCCAGTGTTGTGGGATGTCTCCCTGACTCAGAGGTACAGGGAGGAATTGGTTAGTGCTTCAAAATTGAATTCAGAAACATGCCAAGCCTCTATGAAACTGCAGAAGAAGGACTCTGTATGACAGGCAACAGGAAAATTGCAGCTGCTGAGCTCGTGCTTGTAGTCAAGTGCCACTTCACTCTTGATCTACATTAAGTTGACTGAAGGAAGGAAATCAATTACTATCGGCAGTGAACTTCATGTAGCCCCAGGTTTGAGATGCCAGCTCCATGCAGATGTGTGCCCTCAGTAAACATAATTCTGACTAAGCCTTCATTAGGTAGGAATGCTATTGCATTCACTGCGTTGAGACCTAAGTGGCTGTATTTTACATGTAGACAGAGACAGATAGAGAAATCCAAATATTAGAGACTTACGAACATCACTAACAAAAATACACTCTTTGAGTGGTTGATCCTCTTCTAGAGGACCAAATGCCGTGGGGAAGTAGTCATGCATGCACCTGCACAAGTGCTCACGCCACATGTTTGAGGGCATGCATACACTGCAGTAGTCTCTGGTGAGTACACTGGAGTCTAGACATTGAAATCTCAAAGACTGCAGGGACTGGAAATATGTGCTGCTTTCAGTGTGGGATCCAGTTGTGCTTCTAGCACTGGTGTCCCAGCTGTCCCCTCCATGAACTTTTTCCTCACTTTTACTCCTGAATTTGAGCCTTCAATCTTCCAAACAGCACCTTCCGTCTTCCCAGACATTCATGTGTTTAGCCAAGGCACCTGGCTCATTTTCACAAGGAGACAGGATTAGTTATCAGATGGCTCATTTTCAAAAGGGGAAAGAGTGCCTAGGAGTTACTTTGCACAAGCTCCTTCTGAGAGCATATAAGGTGGGCATTTTCTAGAAACACAAAGGAGAATTTTTCAACAAAAGTGCCTAGAGGAACAGGATTAAGATATACTTGATGCCACTCCTTGGATCATAAACAAATATCCATCAAAACTATAAGTCAATGAATATCCTTTTGATGAGATATCCTGTATAAAAGTGAAGCTGTGACTTGAAGTACCTAAAATACATTGGTTTCAAGTACATGGCAAAAATAACAGACTTCACTCTAAAATTTAGCAGTAGTGTACTTTCAAATACAAATTTTCAAGAATATCTGAGAATCAAAGAGATAATCAATAAAGAGAATTATAGGGAAGGAATGGTATCTGAAAAATTTAACATAAAGTGGACCCTTGAGTTACAACTGGCCTGACATACCAACAACTTGTGTTATAACCGGAATTTTAGTTTTAATTTATGGCCAAAGTCTTGAGTTACTATTCAAATGCTGGCTGCTTATAATTCCAGATGGTCTCAGATACAGATTTAACCCTTAAAGACCCCTATCTTGTGTGGGATTAATTGAGAAATCCTGGGCCAATGTCTCTCTAAGGACATTGAAATCGGCCTGAATACAGGAGAGAGATTTTGAAGGCTGTGCAGAGGAGACTGAGCCTTCAATTGACCAACTTGAGTTACAATCAGCCCTAGCAAATAAATTGAGTTCCTAAGTCAAGGGTCCACTGTAGATTACAATCTAATCAATTCAGAACAAAACCTAAATTTGTATGTGACTATTTCATTACCTATTTCATTTTCCAAAATCTTCATCTGAAGAATTACACTCAATTTCTAGATTGAATCACTAGAAGGTATTTTAAAGAAATGTCAGAAGAAAATACAACAAACACTGTAAATGGAATTAAAGATCCTACAAAATCATATAACCTAAATAGTTTGTAAATTAAGAATATTCAGCCTACAAAGATTCTTTGTGAAATAGAGAATATTTGAAAACTCTTATTTTATAGTAATGTCTTTTTTTGTGAATGGAGAATAGATATATTATTTTGTCCCATATATCCATCTTTTGAAAATTAAATTTATTGAAAACAAAAAGGGAAATCCACATAGTAATTTTTATATTTGTATAGAATCACAGATGTCATATTCATAATTTTGGAATTCTGGTATAATTGTTTGTGCTTAAATTCTTTTTTTTTCTTAAATTCTTTTATTGGTACATTTTAGGTATGCTACACATTTACATTTCTCACTGGGAACTTGTACTTTTACATAATGCATCTTGGTTCTTATTTTCTCCCCATTCCTAGCTCTCCCTTCATCCCCTCTACCCTTCCCTATTTACAAAGACTTTATTTCCATTTTTTCAATTTCTCATCATTTTCCCTTTCCAATTCTTTCCTTTCCCATGCTTCTCCCACTACCCGTACCCCTTTGGACCATTTCTTCCTATTTTACATTATCGATTATTCATTCTAATTATCGGTACACTTTGAGTATACAATATAATGACATTCATCATTGGAAATTTGCACCTTTACATAATCTCACTTGGTTCTTATTTTTCACCCTTGCCCAGCCCTCCCTTCAACCACTCCATTCCTCCCTATTTACAAAGATTTTGTTCCTATTTTTCCATTTTCTCATATTAATTCCATTTCCTTCTTTTCTTTCCCCTACCCCTCCCACTTCCTTCCCCTTTGTCCCTTTTCTTCCTATTTCACATTACCTATTTTACATTTTAGTCCTTATTTACACTTTCAGATTCTCACACCAGAGAAACTGTTCGGTATTTATACATGTGTGTCCTATTTATTTCACTTAAGAGTATCTCCTCAATGTACATCCATTTAGCTATAAATGTCTCTAATTTCTCATTTTTTATGGCTGAGTAATACTCCATTTTATATATAAAAAAAAAAAAAAGACATGGTCTTTATCCAGTCTCCAGTTGATGGGCATTTGGGCTGTTTCCAAGTTTTAGCTATCACAAACTGTGCTGCTATGAACATGGGTGCACATATATCACTGTGGTATGATTCCTTTAATTCTTTGGGGAAGATCCCCAGCAGTGGAATAGTGGGGTCAAATGGGACTTCCAGTCCTAGTTCTTTGAGGTATCTCCATACTGATTTCCACAGTGCTTGCACCAGTCTACACTCCCACCAGCAGTGGAGCAGGTTCCTCTTTCCCCACAGCCCCATCAGCATTTGTTATTGGTTGATTTCATGATAGCAGCCATTCTTTCTGGAGTGAAGTGGAATCTCAGCCTTTTTTCATTTGCATCTCTTGAATGATCAGTGATGTTGAACATTTTTTCATATGTTTATTTGCTGCTTTTACTTGTTTGTCTGAGAAATGTCTGTTCATTTCAGATGACCATTTTTGATCTGGGTCTTTGAATTTGGGGGATCTGAATTTTTTCAGTTCTTTATATATTCTAGATTGTAGTCCTTTGTCCCAAGTACAGCTGCTAAAATTTTTTTTTCCACATTGTAGATTGTCTCTTAGCTCTGTTGGTGGTTTCTCCTGTAGTGCAGAAGCTTTTTAATAAGATGAGATCCCAGTTGTTGTTTCTTTCAGCTAGTTCCCATGATACTGAGGTTTTGTTCATAAAGTCTTTTCCTATGCCAGTGTCTTCAAGAGTTCTACCTAACTTATCTTCCAGGAAGTTTAGTGTTTCTGTTTTAATATTTAGATTTTTAATCCACTTTGATCTTAGTATAGTTCATGGTAATACATATGGGTCTAGTTTTACTCTTTGGCAGCTTGAAATCCAGTTTTTCCAACACCATTTATTAAATAGGCTATCTTTCCTCCAATGAGGGTGGTTGGCTCCTCTGTCAAAGATGAGGTGGCTGAGTATGTCTGGAGTTGTTTCTGCATCTTCTAATCTATTCCCCTGATTCTCGGGTCTGTTTCTTTGCCAGTACCATGCTGTTTTTATCACAGTAGTTTTGCAGTATAGTTTCAAGTTGGGAATTGTGATACCCCCTTGGCATGTCTCTATTGTCTAGAATTGCTTTTGCTATTCTAGGCTTCTTCTGTTTCCAAATGAATTTTTGAATTGTTTTCTCTAGTTCTGTGAAGCATATTGCAGTAGGAATCTCAGTTGGCATTGCATTAAATCTATATAGCAGTTTTAGAAGTATGGCCATTTTCATTATATTGGTTTTTCCTACCCAGGAACAAGGGATGTCTTTCCATTTTCTTATATCCTCCTCGATCTCCTTCTTCATAGTGCTATAGTTTTCAGTGTAGAGGTCTTTTGCTTGCTTTGTTAGATTGATTCCTAGATATTTCATTTTTTTGGATCCTATTGTAAAAGGAATTGTTTCCCTAATTTCTCTTTCAGTGAGTCTGTTATTTGTGTATAGGAAGACTATTGTTTTTTGAGTGTTAAACTTGCATCCAGCTGCTCTACTGAATCTGTCAATTAGGTCTAGAAGTCTTTTGGCTGAGTTTTTTGGGTCTTCTGTTTAAAGCATCATAGAGTCAGTAAATAATGACCATTTAACTTCTTCCTCTCCTGTATTTATTCCTTTTATTTCTTTCTCTTTTCCAATTGCTGTGGCTAATATTTCTAGAACTATATTGAACAGGAGTGGTGATAGCATCCTTGTCTTGTTCCTGATTTTAGCATGAAAGCTGTCAGTTTTTGAACATTTAGTATGATATTGGCTGTTAGTTTTTCACAGATAGCCTTAATCAGGTTGAGATAAAGACCTTCTATTCCAATTTTCTGTAGGATTTTTATCACGAATGGGTGTTCAATTTTGTCAAATGCTTTTTATGAATCTATTGAGATGTTCATGTGGTTTTCATCCTTGGCTCTGTTAATATAGTGTCTTACATTGATTGATTTACATATGTTGAACCATCCTTGCATCCCTGAGATAAATCTTACTTGGTCAGGGTGTGTGATCTTCTTGATGACCCTCTGTATTCTGTTTGCCAGTATCTTGTTGAAGATTTTTGCATCTGTGTTCATTAGGGAGATTGATCTGTAGTTCTCTTTTTTGGTTGGGTCTTTCCCTGCTTTTGGAATGAAACTAACACTTGCTTCCTGGAATGAATTTGGAAGTATTGCTTCCCTTTCAATTTCATTGACGAGTTTAAAGAGTAATGGTGATAGTTGTTCTTTAAATGTCTTGTAGAATTCAGCAGTGAAGCCATCCAGACCTGGGCTTGTCTTTGTTGGTAAGCTTTTAATTATGTTTTCAATTTCACTCATTGTAATTGGGGTGTTTAGAATTTCTATATCTTCTTCATTTAACTTTAGCAAATCATATGTATCTAGGAATCTGTCCATTTCTTCTGTATTTTCCATTTTATTATAGTACAGGTTCTCAAAGTAAGTATTGATGATCCTCTGGATTTCTGCTGGATCTGTTGTGACTTGACCTTTTTTGTTCTTAACTGCATGGGTTTGAGCCTTTTCTTTTCTTTTTCTGGTAAATTCTTCTAAAGGTTTATTGATTTTATTTATTCTTTTAAAAATCCAACTCTTTGATTCATTGATTTTTTTTGTATCATTCTCTTAGTCTCCATTGTATTGAGTTCTGCTCTGACCTTTATAATTTCCTCTCTTGTATGAGTTTTGGGTTTGTTAATCTCTTCTTTTTCTAGGAGCTTGAGGTTCTACCTTAAGTTATTTATTTGAGTTCTCTCCTTTTTCCTAATATGGGCATTCACTGCTATGTATTTCCCTTGTAGAAATGTTTTCTTTGTGTCCCATGGATTCCTGTATGTTGTACTGGCATTATCATTTACTTGTGTAAACTGTCTAATTTCTTCTTTAATTTCCTCTGTGACCCATTGGTTGTTCAGGAGGGTGTTATTCAAATTCCATGTGTTTTTTTGGGTTTTGTGGTTTCTTATGTTATTGATCTCCAGTTTTATTACACTATGGTCTGATAATATATAGCAGGTAACTTCAATTCTTTTACATTTACTTAGAAATGTTCTATGAGCTAGCATGTGGTCTATTTTGGAGAATGACCCCTGTGCAGTCAAAAAGAATGTGTATTCTGATTTTGTGGGGTGGAACACTCTAAACATCTATTAAGTCCATTTGTTCAATAGCTTGGTTCAGTTCTAGAATTTCATTGTTAATTTTTTGTCTAGATGATTTATTTGTGTTAGTGGGGTAGTGAGGTCCCCCACTACATTTGTATTAGTGCTTATTTTGTTTTGCATGCCCATTAATATTTGTTTTGTAAAGTTGATGGCATTCATACTTGATGCATGTATATTTATAATTGTCATCTCTTGCTCTTGGATTGTTCCCTTCACAAGGATGTAGTGACCATCTTTGTCTCTCTTAATTAGTTTTTGTTTGAAATCTACTTTGTCTGCAAATAAGATTGCTACCCCTGCTTTTTCCTGGATTCCTGTCATGTGGAGAACTGTTTTCCATCCTTCTAGTTTCAGTCTATGAATTTCTTTTTGAGTTAGGTGTGTTTCTTGTATACAGCATATTGTTGGATTTTGTTTCTTAATGAATTCTGCCAGTCTGTTTCTTTTGATTGGTAAATTGAGGCCATTAACATTGTTGGTTATAATTCATAGATATTGACTCATCCTTGTCATGTTTTACTTTTGTTGGCTCTTTTATTTTTTATTTTTCCCCCTTTCCCTTTAGTGTCTTGCCTTGCCTGGTGGATTCCCTCGGATGGGCCTCATGGAGTTGTGGCCTTCACTGCTTTTTTCTAGGATATTGTTTAGTATTGTTTGGAGTGCTGGTTTGGTGTTCATGAAATTTCTCAGGTATAGAACACTTTTTAAAAGAATTTTAAGAGAAAGTCACAGACATCTTTTTGCCATAATTATAGAACAATTTTCTTACAGGGAAAATTTTAAGTTGTGAAACTTCAAAGTGCATTCTACATATACCTTATAGATTTGGAGATTATTTTAATAATAATAATTATGAAGTGTGAAGCCATCAGATTGCATTATGTCAGTATACTTTATCATACAAACACACAGTTAGGGGAATGTTAAGACACAGGATTAAAATAGTAACTATGTATTTAGTTACTTAACATGCAGATTATTACAATGATAGCTGATAATGTTGCCCAGTCATTTAAAGTGTTTAAAATATGGATCATCAAAGAGATGGGCCATAATATTTCATTTGGGGCTGGTACTGTCAAATATGGAAACATATGTTTAATGCAAGGGAAAAAAGACAAACAAAAACAAAACCAAGAGACTTTGTATCTAAGTAGTGAAAAAAAAGTATTCTGGTAGCTAAATACATAGTATTGGGTATATTTTTAGAAAATAATTTTTAAATAACTTGAGAAAAGTATTATTAAACATAGAAGACTATTAAGCAATAAAACTTAATTTTCTTTTCTCTAAGTACTCAAGAAAATCTCAAATGTGTACAACTATTGGTTGACACATTATATAATTCAGAAGATTCCAATCAAGCTGATAGATTATATGAATGCCTAGCCTCACCGTGACACATTGAACCAGATGTTTTTATTACCCACCTAAAATACTAGAAATGGAATAGAATCTGCCCTGCTAAAATAATATGGGTATTTCTATGCACTTCATTTTAGAAAAAGGATGCATATTATAAGTGCTGTGAGAGTAATGCAATTTTTACTTTGTTTGCTATTTTGTTTCCTATTTAAATTATCTTTAATTTCCTTCTCAGTCCTTTCTTTTCAAAAATGCAATAATTGAGCACTACTCTATTTATAATCTCCTTTCATTAAATGAATTTCCATTTCTGGAAAGCATATTCTATGTGCCTGAGATGTGATAAAACTTTTATACACTGAAAAAAATTATCAGTAATCTTTATAGTATATTCTCCTTCTTGATGTGGGGTGTAAAAAATATAATAGTAAGAGTTGCTGTGAAGAAGAATAAGATCTTTCGTTATCCCATTAATATCTCTCATGCACAGACACACACACACACACACACACACACACACTGTGCCACATATTCCAATTGTTTACTGATAAAGAACATAATTTACAGCAAATTGCAAAATTCAAATGAATCTTTCAACCATTTATTGGAAAGAAAGATAAATTTTAGAAACTACACGTACACAATAAAGTATAACACAGTTTTAAATTCTAGTACATTAAAGTTTTTAAGAGGTTTAGAAATTTTGCAATGATATTTCAAACTAAATTTTACACAACATTATATCATGCAACTAATTTTCTTCAAATTATTCAATTTTTCCTATGATAAAAACAATTACATAATATTTTATCTTCCAACTATCATTATAAGCAGTTTAAAAATAAAGGTATAACTCATTTCTACATATTTTTAGAAAGCACATATTTTTTACATATGTGCATATGTAAGTTAAGTTGTGTGTGTTTATTTGTTCCTGGCATATGTTTTCAGCTTGATTATTTCATTATCTTTCATATCTGACTCATAGTTTGTAAGACACCCAAATCTCCTCTAAGTATTGCAACCTAGCTTCAAAATTCAGTGCCAAGAAAGGAAGTAATATTTTAATAAATAGATGAATTGCTTTTATTATAAAAATGTTTCTCTTGCGGTTTGGCTACACTGTAAATTAATTTTAAAATTAATAAGCTCAATAAAAAGAACATATAGTTAAAAATGTGGAATATTTATAATTTAAGAATAGCTAATTTGCTTTGTAATTTCTGAAACTCAACTTTTCACCTCTGTATTTGCCAAGAATAGGCAGGATATCATCAGGTTGATGATCACATTTGATTAATTTTTGTGGGTTACAAAAAGGGACAAAAATTTCAATTTAATTTTGTGTTAAAACATCACAGGTTAAATATTTCCCCTTAAAAAGCAATTGTAGCATTCTTTGGAAGTATAATTTAATTTTTGTAATGCCAGGGTATTAGTAAATATTCACGCTCTGTCACTATCCTCAAAATAAATAAAACACCATATAACTGAAATCTTTTCATTGGGCACATGATCTCTATATTGCATATATACATAGTTAGAATATGTGTACATATATACAGAGAAAATTAACTTTTTCTTTTATTTGTTATTAATAGCTTACAGTACCATCGCTACTGAATATTATTCATGGGATTACCTATATTTAGCATTATAAGGCATTAACACTTTTAGTATACATTTGTAGCTGATTTCAATATGTGGTCATTACAATAATTGAATATATTAGGATGTATATTACTTTTTTCCACAGTAATATTCTGATAATATGAACACATTGGCCAATATTTCTACTGTCACTACTACTAAATAAGACACAAAATTCAGTGACATCTCGTCAGTTTAATGTGACAGCATATTAAATACTGAAAATATACAGCAGTGATGGTGGATTTTTTACAAACCTAACTAGCTCCCAAGGCAGCCTTGTTTAGCGCATGTTCAATTTGATAACCACTCTTGTGATTGTTTTTTAAGCATGTACGTGGTATAAGGGACCTGTGTGAGGAGACTTTTAAGGATGGTGGTGCATGTATGTAGATCGAGGGTGATGATCATAGATAGATAGATATGTAGATACATAGCTAGATAGGTAGATAGATAGATAGACAGATAGATAGATAGATAGATAGACAGATAGATAGACAGACAGACAGGCAGAGAGTGAAGGTCTTACTTGGCAATGCCTTTCAGTGATGGGATGAATGGGATGAACCACGAACCACTATGCTACTTAAAGGTAATGGATTCTAAGAGTCAGAAAGCCTATAGCCAGCCTCAGTAAAAACTATGTGTTTGAGTCCTTTTGAGAAGGGAAAAGTGGAGGGAGGAGAACTGTGCAATTATAAGTAAGACTCAATGGCAGTGAGAAATGAGTTTGGAAGAAGTCTTTGTCTGCATAAGAATTGCCTGATAATACTACATTTAACCTCTCTGAGGCTCCCAGAGACAAAGCAAAACCAAAGTGCTGAGGATTGATGCTGAAGATGGCGCTACACAATTAGCATAAAAAGAAGGTCTTGAGTGGGCTGCTTAGATGGACTGAATTACTCATCCGGAAGGAGAGGGTTAGTCCTCAGGGGCCACTATATCCTCAGGAAGGAAAAGAGAGTTATTCTTTCAATTTACCACCTACCAAAGAAAGAAAATATTATTTTTTGCTACTAAATTCAGTAAGACAGTTTGAGGTGCAGAAATCTTGTCTGCTTGAGAATGTTATTGAGCTATCCTGGAAAAACTTAGATTACTTTTTTTTGGTAAGGTTCAGATATTATAAACTAATTTAAAACAGGAACATAACAGGAATGAGATGTCAATAGCAAGGGGTTCCTACTATTTTCTTTGATTTGTAAATTATTTGAAATAAATTAAATTATTTTAAATCTACTGAGACTGAACTTAAAAAAAGACAACATAATTCCTTCCCTTTATGTAAAATTATATTCTGATGATTAGCTGCCCAAATCTGTTGATGATTATTTTTTCCATTTGCAAATAATTCCAAACCCTGATATAATTATATATTGAACTGAAACACTAGAAACTTTCAGTTCAAACAAGGATGTCAACTATTACAGGATATTCTTCTATTTGAAAATACACCCAGCTGATTTTTCAGATATCTTATGTGGGGCCCTGTGTTCTTCTCAAGTTACATCACAGTGATAAGTGCTTTGAAACAGTGTATCTGTAGACAAGCCCATCTCTTCTGAATGGAAATTTTGGATATCCTTGAGGAAATTCTGTCTTTGCCAACTTGCATGTTTTCAAAGAAATGTCAAATTAAGCCAATAGGTATCTAGTTTAGGTTCTTCTAACATCTTTTTAAATAGGAGGAACTGTACCTACTTTCAAAGAACTTAAAAATACAAAGCGTAACAAAGGACAGGAAAGCATTTGTGAAGCTCTTCTAAAATGCATGCTGTCCTTAGACAACTTTCCTTTGAAATTGGCCACAAAAGCAATAGTATCTAGAAATATTTCAACCTATTAAGAAGGAAAAAGAATCCCCTCAGAATGTATTGCACATTCATTTACTGTATCATAAAGATTCACAAGCCTTATAAAACACAAATATGAATAAATTTATTGATAATGGACCTATTTCCTATCCAACATTTAATAAGTTTATACTTTGAGGAATTGTGAAACATCACAACAAATAAATTACTTGAGATGAAGAGCAACTTTAAAAGAAAAGTAAAATACATTATATATGTCAATAAGAATGTTTTTAATGTAAAATTGCATGCATAGGAAATATGTATATCTTCCATCAGTAAAGTTTAAGAATCTGAAGTAAAACTGGGTGAGTTAAATTCAGCCCACACCGCTGCTACCTACCCCTCCCTTTTTTAATAACTGACTGAACTAATTATGTAACTTATTTCAGAATTTAGGTCTTCAGTGACAAATGAATCATATTAATTTGTTTTAGAATTCCTACCATGACAAAAATGAGAAGATATTAAAGTTCTTGTTTTAGTCTGAGTGAGCTGCAATAACAAAATACAGTTTTCCCTTGCTATCCATAGATGATATATTCTGGCATCCCTGCAGAATCAATATCTGTGGATGCTCAAGTCCTTTCTAATAAATGTTCTAAGATAGCATAACATATTCATATAATACATAGTATATTCATATTATATTCATATAATACCAGCCTTGTACGTTAAGTTTTCTCTTGATTGCTTAAAATAGTGATATGATGAAAATATGTAGATATTTATACTATACTGTTTAGGAAATATTAGCCTATATATGCTTAACACAAATGTGATCTTTTAATTGTCTTTCAGTGGGGAGAAGCTAGTAGAAAATTCTTTAGATGCTTAATTTTTGATGATTTTTATTAAATACCCCAGGAAGACAATAGATAAAGGTTGTGAACAAGTTAGTTTATCAGTTCATATCTGAAGTCAGTAACAGTAAATAAATTCCAGGTTTGTTTGGCCCTCTGGCCTGAAGACAAATCCGTGGTATTAAAGCAACTAGGAATAACTCTGTTCCCCATTTTTGGCTTTCAACTCCTCTCCCCTTTCTAACCTTCCAAGCCCAACCTATTTTCTTCTTCTTACCTTGTCTAGGCCAAAGCTCCTGGAGTTCCTTCTCTTTCCTTTCTTAGACCTCCAAGACTGCCTTTGAGCTGGAGAAGTCTCCCTATCCACCCCTCCCCTTCATCAAGTGAATGTGTCTAAATCTCTCAGTAATATATATATTTTTATATTTCCACATATCAACTGAGTTTCCCCAAGGAAACAGTGTAACACAATGTGGTTACAAGAGTATTATTGACATTCATCCAGTCCAATTTCACTATGCAATAAATGTCTCAAAGGGGCTTGTCTAGGATGACACCCTCCATATGCATATGGGAAATTTCCAAACTCACACTTGAATCTTGAGACAGGACTGATGTAGGAGACATTTTAATTGGAATGTATATTGAGAGAAAAATAGAAAATAACTTAGATGGCTAAAAATTGAGAAAGGGTATGTCTTCACAAAACACAGAGAGAAGCGCTAATTTATATTTCAATTGCAGTTTTAAAAGTAATGGCAAAGCCCTCAACAGGAGAGTTGAAAAGAAACAGGAGAGTTGGAAGATCAAAGGAGCACTAAATGAACGTATTGTCCTTCTAGCCAATAAGGCTTCCCTGTTGTGCATAAATGAATATTGCATTGCTTATAATGAGCAGGATATCATCCTGGTGAAGAGCTGGGAGTCTTTGGACTCATTTCAGACTATCCAGTGAACTTCTACCTGTGAGACTTAGCTTCATTTCACGGAGTCTTATTTCTCTATAAGAAAACATAATCATAGATTGAATCTAAATCTTTAGTCTAGTGCTTGACATAATATTTACCCCCAAAATTCTTATTGCTGCCGCTAGTATATTTGTATAAATCATCTTTGTACCATTTTTATCCTAGATTAAGAATATAAAATTTTATAAAATAAAATTACTTCATAGGAATAGTCAATCTTCATTCAAGAAGTTCATTTTTATGATATGCCTGTGTCAAAATTTATTCATAACCTCAAGGTCAATATTCACAATGCTTCTGAGATCCTTCCCAGCCATGTACAGACCTCTGAAAAATTTACCACCTGGCATATGTATTTCTAGCTGAGTTTGAAGAAGGCAATGCAGCATTCTTATTTCAATTCTCAGGTTGTAAATAAATGTCTTTTACAGCATATTTAGTGGCATTATTTTTCTCATATTTTTATTTTGGTGGTGACTTTATTGTTCAAAGTAGACCCCCAAACAGTACTGAAGAGCTACTTCTGTTTTCTAAATATAAAAAGTTTGTGACACACATTATACAGAAAATACGCATCAGATCAACTCTGTTTAGGCATGACTTACAGAGTCCCAGGCTATAGATCAATGAGATGAATCAACAATGTAGATAGAACAAGGTATCTTTAAACAGAAACATGCATAAAATAAGATTAAATATTGAAAAAAATATGAAAATGCATTCATAAGATTTTCCCCGTAACTTGACCTTGTATTTCTTCCAGGGACAATGGTTCAGTGTTCATGAATTCCAGGTTCAAAGTCACTTTATAGAACATTACTGTGTATGATATGAACTGAATGTTTTTCTGTAAAAAACATTCTGTTTTTCTAGTGAAAATCTAAGTATGGAGCTCAGAAATTTAGGTAAAAATACATTTGTATTGTTCTCTATAGTTGACACAGTATGAGGAAATTATGAAAGGAATAAAGTAGGTTTAGTGTTTTACTACAGACATTAATTGGGAGATGACCAGTTTGTGCTTTTGGACCACGTCCCTCTGAGTCTTATTTGATGGTACTGTGGACTTGGTCCATGAGAGGAAAATAGCTCTTTGTCTTCAGCACAAAGTAATACACGTGATACAGAGGGGATCAACTTCAGTATACAGACCTTGGCCTCGCAACTAGTATTTCAGAAATGAATAATGGATTAGGAATCGCTGTGTTGTCACCATGTCTTGATTGATTGTTTCCTTAATATGCACTGAGTGCTGACAAAGTGCAAATCTCCCAATCTGCTGTGATGGAACCACTGTTATTAAAGATTCTGATTATGCTTTTGTAGCCCACACTCCTTTCCTGATTCTCTAGACTTTTTGTCAAAGAAATATAAACAGTTTTTCAGTTAACAAAAGTGAAAATTATAGCTAACATTTATTGAGCTATTATTCCAAGCACCATGTTAAAAAATTATATATATATATATACATGTATGAATTTTTGTATTTATATGAATTCTATTTTTGTAAGAAGTATATGAATTAGCTATTTTTATTTTTTGTTAGCTGATGTCATTGACAAAAACAAACAAAATTTAATTTGTATGAGGTAAATGAGTGAGTGGTTGAGTGAAATATTCAAATTGGTGGATAACATAGTCATCTACTTTCTTTTCATGATCTTTCTGTTTCCTTCATAGACAACTATAAATTATACGTATTTATATAGATACATAAACATAAATCACACACATGTTCAGCAAAGGTAAGATACTTGCTATCAGGCACGAATTCTATTGAAAGAGGAAAACATTAGAAATTCTAAAAATTATTATAAAAATAAAATGAATAGGGGAAATCATAAATTTCAAAAATGTAATGATAATGTGCCACCTGTTTCTGCCTTCAGAGAGATAAATGGGAAAGGATGGTTTGTATATGTGATGTTTTATCTTAACAAACATCTTTCTACTTTCAGATTCAAGAGCAGAAGATTTCCTTATTTCAATCCTTTTACCTTCCATGCTTTAAATAAATAATGTATGAGCTTCTATTATGTGTGCAAATAGAAACATAAAAAGTGATAGTACTTTGATAATTTCTAACACACTGAACCAGGTTTGACAGATGATAGATTAGTTTAAATGAAAGGCTTTATCACCATCTTAGTATAAAAGAAGAGAAAACTATACACATATCAGGGGACATTGTGTGAGAAAGTTGGAGATAATTTTTTTTAACTTATGAAGGCAATAGGAACTCAAATATGTGTAAGACTCAGAATCAATATGAATCAAAGTAATAATTAGTTTCTCTGATCACCTGGAAATATGTTATCAACTACAATAAATAGCTTTTCCTGAGATAAATAACAAGTATTTTCTGAAAACTGTAGCAAAAATTAATAGGTATTTTTCCAGTGGTTTTTCTTTCTTTCTTTTTTTTTTAGGACAAGTTTATATGTGTTGTTTCACTGCCCTTTCTCTAGAACATCAAGAATCTCCTTTAAACTTTTCATAAAATATCTATCCATCCTATCCCTTTGACTCATCACTGCTTCCAAGGACTCACAAATTAATAGGCAAAGTATTGAAAGCCTGAGATAGGATAATGGAAAATAAATTTCCATTGCTATTATGGATATTCAATAAATACCTTGGCATAGGTATTACTGATGTTTATGTCAGAGGTATGATATTGATCACATTTATTCTCTATATACCACATTACTCCTAAAATTGTATTCCTTCTATCACGTCACCTAATAACAAGGTACATAGCCTTTTATCTTGGTGGGTAGGGAAGTACCTGGGGGAAGGGTAGGTACTATTGAACAAGATTCTTTTTACAAATGTTTTTCTTTTAAAAGCTGAATGATTGAGTGATTTGGGAATTTTTATATAAATATTTAAGCACTTAAACCCTCTTCACTTAAAAAAATCTAAGTATTTTAGACTTTTTAATATTTCAACCTTCCATTTTTTTTTGTTCAGGAATTTAATCATACTAATTAAGTTCTTCTAACCTAGATGCAAAATTCTCCACATTTTCTTAAATTCTGAAGCCTTAGCATTTTAACAATATTTTACAGTGATGCCTTTTTTTGTGTGTTTACTATTGACCCTAGAGCCTTTGCACTGACCGACATCCCCATCCCTTTGGCAATTTTATTTTATTGTTTTTATTTTGACACAAGTTCTCTCTAAGTCACTTAGTTTCTTGCTCTGAGCTCAAACTTAGTGATCCTCCTGCCTCAGCCTCCAAGGTTGCTGTTAAGGCAGGCATGTGCTATCACAGTGGGCTACAGCAAAGTCTTTGATAGGTCAGAGGCTATTTTAAATTGTATGATTTATCAAAATTCATAATGTATCTTTGACTTTTGATCTTCAAAGACCTACTTTACCCTGGAGTGAATAAGCAGTTCTCCATCCATACATGTGGTTTATTGAAATTCTTAAGAAAATAAATGAACAGTCAAGATTTCTTTAAATTTTATTGATTAGCAATAGCTGTGTTACGACAGTAAGAATGGAGAAGATGAGAAAAAATGATGTTAGCAAAAAATTTATGAAAAAAAATCATGTTACACAAAAAGAAGTCTGAAAAGCAATTGTTCTACTTGTACATTGCAGAAAGCCATGCTATTAAAATCAGCAACTTCCGGACATCAATAGAGAAAAAAATATATAACTATAGTATATTATGCATCAGGAGTTTCAACAAATTTCTTCATTTTAGCACTCCCCCCTTCTGTCTCTATCTCATTGTTCATTTATTTATATCCCTCCAATTTCAACTATATAAGTGATTTTCAGGTTAAACAGTTTTATAAGATAGGGAAAGGAAATATGGCAAACATGAAAGCTTCATGTATAATTTTGTGTTCAAGTTATTTCTTTGGAAATAAAATTAAATATAATTTACACACTGAAGTTACAGGACATTTTCCTCCAAAATCAGTGACATGCTGATATTACCTGCCTTGTCTATAGTGGTAGCCTGAAAGCCCCCAAATGTGTGACAAAATGAAAATAAAGTCCTCATTCACTGACCTACATATCTTTTACCTTATACCTAATAACTCAAGAAGCATCATGCCATCAAAAGTCTGGGATGACTAGAGTGTACAGAATGTATAGAGTTTTTCTTCCAATCAAATTAATGTTCCTATAAAGCAGTATTTTACTGGAAGGAAAAGTACAATTAAATTTCCAAAGTTATTCCTGTCTCTTCCTAAAATTTAAATGGAGTAAACTTATTCAATTTTCATTTGCTTTTTTCATTTTGTTCCTAGACACTGTATTTTGGAGAACATGCTGTAAATTAAGCAACTCTGTGCATCTAAAATAAAATTAGTTACTTTGAAATAGTCCCTTGTTCATTTTTGCTTTCTGGAACACAAATTTGATTATTATAACTCAAGGTTAAAATATTTATTGTCAGTCAGTTGTTGTACCACATATCTATAATCCCAGCAGTCTGAGAGGCTGAGGCAGGAGGATCAAAAATTCAGGTCCAGCCTGGGCAATTTAGCAATTAAGTGAGACCCTGTCTAAAAAATAATGAATAAGAAAACACCTGGCAATGTAGCTCATTGAGAAATTCTGAGATTCAATAGCCAGTACTGCACAGAAAAAAAGTGTCTTCCTATGATACAGATGAAGTGTCCAGATTCTTTAGCTCCTGCCAAAAAATATATATGTTCTTTTTTTTCCCTTCATTATCAGAAATTGAACTCAGGACCTTGTGCTTGGGAGGCAGGCGCGGTGCCACTGAGCTAAATCCTAGGCCTTAGGTTGCATTCTTGATCTTTCCAATTCTTTCCTTTGCTGTGTGCATTTGTAATATCATATTGTTCTGCCACACTGACTTACTGATACTTACATTAAGCCTACAAGCATTGGGATGTACTTTCCCTGCTGTGTAGAACTGCTTTTTTAAAAATTATTATTCCCTTTTACTCTCTCTCTCTCTTTTGCCTGACTCACTTTTTCTTTTTAAAAGATTCAACTCAACTTTCAACATACTTTTGAGGTCTTTACCTTTCAATTTACCAATAGCCATGAGACATCCAGAACAAGTTTGTTGTCTTTTCACAGTTCTCACATACTGTAATTATTTGCTTATATGTCTGCCTCCCTGATTAGGTAACAACTATTCACGCCTCTATTGATTTTTCTTTTACAGTGCTTAGGTCTGGCTCAGTGTAGACAGTGCCTCATCAGGCACTTCCCATTCTCTCTCCCACTTCCTCAGATATCAATTTTATTATGTCTACATGATCACTGCATAGTGTTATTTAATATTTTATAGTAATTACTCGTGAAAATGTGCTTTGGGAAGTCTACCACTCAGTGTTTAGAATATGAGATCATTTTGAAGAATACTTCAAAATAGAGACATTCACTTATGGCTCAATCAGTGTCACCTTGTGCATTTGGGGCTTAATAAGACATGATTTGTAGAAAGAACAGGGAAGGGCTGTCATGCTAGTTTATGCACTTAAAAGTAAAAAATACAAATACATAACAACTCAGCCAAATCACTAATGTAACATCCAAGTTTTAGCTATATTCAGGATTATTTCAAGACTGTTAAACCTTCTTTTTGATGCATTAAAAAATACTCTGATTTATTGTTTCTTTTGTTTTGCATTTCTCTACATTAATTTTGGTTAATATTTCCATTTGAGCAACAAGGTCTTTTGAAATGCCAAAGCTTGAATAGCATTCCAGCTTAAAACTGAGTTTAGGGATAACATTTATATTAGGCAGGGTACTTAGTCTTAGGCAATATCTCATGAAAATTCTTTGATTTTAAAGTTAGTATTTAAAGACTTGGGAGCAGAAAGTTGCATACGTTTTTGGGTACCAAAATAAAGCATTTTTAGACAAATTACGTGAAGAAATTTGGTGATTGAGGCTATTTGCAATATCATTTCTAAGGAAATAATCTAGAGTAAACAAAGTGTAAAGTGTTTTTTCTTGTGTTAATATTAACTTGATTGTGATATCATTTTTAAAATAGCAATTCCAAAATCATTTTGAGAAAATTCAGTATAGGGACAACTATAGAAGCTGGGAGTGAGGCTCACAGGGAGTGTAAAGTTTCCCAGAGTGTAGGAGGCCCTGGGGTGTATCTCTCACACCACAAAACATCTATAAAATCCATGAAGAAGGTACATGGTGAGATGTATTCTGCTGTCTTAGTCATATAATTGCTCTTTGCTTTGTAACTCTTTGTCTTTAGGGAAATACATTCTTCTAAAAAAATTGGCTGTGTTATAATATATAGAAGCATAAAGACATTTCATTGTAATGATTTTCACATTTAAAAAATTTACAGTCATCCTTAGCCTGAATTTATTATGGCCTATGCTTTAAGTTCTTCATCTATTTCAGTACAAGGTAGATTGGTTACAAAGAAGAACATATGGACATCAAGGAGTGTGGCAATCATTTAATATTATGTGAAGGAAGAGAGTAATACATTCAAGATTCCCAAAGTAAACAATTTGCAATTCCAAACAATGCAATGTCTAAATCAATCCAACAATTCCTGTCTTATGTACCATTTGCTTTCTGCAAGGAATTAAAAGAAGAACTTTTGCCTCCTAACCTCCAGTTATTTGAATGAATTCTCTTTCCACAAGGTCTGATCCTATCAGAGGATATACGAACATACGCTGCAGCTCCTGGTACTAAGCCCTTCTGGGCCTCATTGGTTGGGGCAGGCCTGCTATCTTTGTCCCAGGTCCAGCTTGCTGGTGAGCAGAGCTGACACCGGGCTGTAGCCCAAGTTTCACAGAAAGCTAACATGAGGCAGTGTGGGAAGCTCCTGTCAGTGCCACTGTACTTTATCTGAAGAGACATGGGAAAATTCAAATTCCAAAGCTGTCAGCCTGCAAAGTTTCAGCAGATAGAAAATCCTCACTTTAAGAATGTAAACAAGGACAGTGAAGGTCTTGCTATCTAAAGATATCAGCATGCCAGAAGCACTCTGGTAGCTCGAATGTGCTGAGACAGTGGAAAACCTCAGTGCCCCGTTGTGAGACTGAGCCTACCTTGGAGACTCAAGGCACTGTCTCCTTCCTGCTAAGTACTTTACCTGCGATTGCGATGGCAGATTCTTCAAAAGAGTGAAATAGCGGCTGTCTCTTTAGGAGGAACAGCAGTCTCCCTGAAAGAAGAAGCTTGGCATTTCCAGGGGAAAGGCCACCTTTCTTTATGTCTCTGAAGAGGATAGATAACAATAATAGAAAGAATATCAGGCACAAAAAGCTATGTTTTCCCAGACCTCTGAAAGAAATCATGACACAGCTGCGGAGCTGGTGCTATGAGCCAGGACCCTAATTTATCCCCCTTCAGTGTGCTGACTTTCCTCCTCTGTGAGCTGGCATCCCAGCTGGGAAAAGAAATGTTTACCTAGACTCCTGAATTTTATTTAAAGATCTAGTGTGCTCCTTCTACATTGCATAAGAAGAGATATCTCTAGTATTGATGAGATATGAGGTGGTGTGAAAATCACCCAAATGTACTTGAAAGACAGCACTCTTGTGACCTTAAGGAAGGATAATATTGCACTAAGTGCCACACTTTGAGTTCATCCAGCAAAACTATCAGTGCCTACGCAATCATGGAGAGAGCCCTTGGGATACAGGGGAGGTAAATCAGAACTTGGAAGGAAGCCTCCAAAATTACTCTGATTGCACCATGTAAGAAACAACTGATTGAGCCTTGTTTCAGAAACTTCCTTATCAGAAAACAGAAAAATATTTTGTCATGCATTATCGAAAAGAGCTGCATTGTTACAGACATTCCTATTCAATTATTTATATCTCTTTCTTCTGGTAAATCACATCTGATTCTCTCTTTTTTTCTAAATGTCATGAGTTTTATTCTCACACTGGCACCGATGTTAACATTTGAAGGGGGGAAAGGTTGTACTTAAGTTTAATAGATTTCATATTTAATAATGTAGTCAATAAAGTCTGCCCACTTAATCAGTCAAAGGCTATTCCATTCTGGACACTAAATGCCTCCAGTGGGCCATATCATTTCCATTACATATAAGTCACCCATTATTTTCAATTCTTAGAAAAATGGTTTAATATTTTCCAGAGCTTTATGTCTCTATAAATAAATAAAATAGCACTGCTTTTAAATAAGTGAAATAGTGCTGACATTGTACTTTCTACACTATCATTAACAAAAGTCACAGAGCAAGGGAAAAAAATGTATCTGTATGGGAGTTGAAGGATTAAAGCACTTATGGGGAAAAATTGTTACAAACTTTTATTTCCTCTTCTTTCTCTCTTGCAATACTCATTTATTTTAAAAAAGTATCAGCAAAAGAAGAATTTTAAAAGCACTTGTGAATTCAGCATTCTCATCTACTGTTCGCTTTGTACTCAACTTTACAGCTAGATGCCATCATTGGTCAGAGGAATATTACTCCAAATAGCATTAGCTACACAGCTCAGGTGTTTTTATATTAGCTTTGTAGTCATTTAAATAATATGTTCTCGAACCTCAATTATTAATACCTAAAAATCTTTAGAGAAAGGATTTGTGCATGCCTAAACATTTCTTTTTTATATACAGTGGGTGTTCTATTAGCTCAAATGAGAGCACACACAAAAAGAAACATTGCTGAAAAACACTGATTTAGGCCAAGAAAGCATCTATTCAGTAGCATGCATTTAGCATGAGTAGGTGTAGGGCTATAAAGCACACTATGTCTAGTAAATCTGCGAATTAAAAAAAAAATTCTCTCTTCCCTGAACACATATTTTCCTGCTATAGAGAAGTGAAAATTAAAATTCCCTACATCATTGCCTATCAGGCAATACCCATATTCTTCTGCTTTTTAGACAACTGTGCACCCAAGTGGCTATTAAATATAAATCTCTTATTTGGATTTAATATTGTTGGGTATCTTTTTCTTCTGATAGTTTTTAATTATATTGGTGTGAAGAAAATTACTTGTTTATCCATTTTCATTAACTGTTTCAGACTGACTGAAATCTAAATAGTTAAGGGAATGAAGGCCATTTTTTTTGGTAAAGGGGATTGAACTCAGGACCTTGCGCTTGCAAGGGAGGCGGCAGAGCCACTGAGCTAAATCCCAGTCCCTGAAGGCCATTTTTTAATTTATTAAGGCACTAAATTTCAGTTGAGGGTTTTCTTGGCAAAAAAAAAAAAATTAGGAAGCTCCAAACTGGATTGGTTCATTCATATTCAGGTTATCCTCCCTGACTATAACTTTAATTTCATTTGTCACTCTATATTATAATGAATTTTCCAAAAATTTCTTTCCAACTATTCTGCAAATCCCTTAAAGTTAGTGATTTTTAATGTAAAAGATGGAATAATTTGCTAACAGAAATCATTTCCATATTATGGAACATGAGCGGTGGAGGATCACAAAATGAGCCCATCTCTGAAAAGAAAGAATCCCCAGTGACTCTCACCATTGCTGGGTTCAAGATTTTCAATTAACACGTTTACTACTTACTGTGTATTTTATAATTCTCAAAAAGTAGGAAAGCTAGGGGAAGAGAAAGAAGGGAATGGAATTAATATGAGAAAAAGAAAAAATGGAAATAAAGTCTTTGTAGATAGGGAGGGGTGGAGGGGTTGAAGGGAGGGCAGAGGAATGAGGAAAAAAATAAGAACCAAGAGAGATTATGTAGAGGTGCAAATTTCCAATGATGAATGTCATTATATTGTATACCTAAAATGTACCAATAAAATAAATTTTTAAAATATCCAAGGAGAAACAATGGCTACAAGGAAGAACATTTTGAAAAGTAATTGTTAATGAAAAGCTGGATAGTGAGAAATTTCATTATATATTTTTGGACATTTGAGAAAATATAACTTTTCCTTTGCTTGTTTTTAGTAGTCTACAACAAGTAAAAAAACTATGTGAATTCTAATGCTGGCTCTGTACTCTGTAGTTATGATAGCTACTGTAAATAGTTGCTTAACCTCTTCAGGATTCAGTTTGCGAAAATAGTGGTAAAATGCTATTATGAAACAATGGTAATAATAGTAACCATATCATATTTTGATTTAGAAAATTAATTGAGATAACACATGGAAGAAGCAATCAATACTTCCCAGAAAATAATAAATGTTTATCAAGGAAAATCCCAGGAAATCAAGTTAATGAGATTCTGCTGTCCAAATGAAGTGTATAGTTAAGCATATTATGAAGCTACTTATTAAAATAACACCAAATTTACCCAAAAAATGGGCCATTATATGTATTTATGTGACATGAAAATTTCCAAGGGAAATTTTGGCACTAAACGATATTACAGGGAATAATAATATAAAAAAATTTAGTAAATCTTTTGCAAATGGAAAGGAGACCAAGAGATAGAGGGAGGAAGGATGGGGAAGTAAAAAGTATTAAGATGTGTTATGGAGATGTACCAATTCCCTGTGATGAATATAATCAGGAGGTTCTTCAAACACATACTAATAAAAAATAAAAAATAAAAAGTAGCAATTTCATCCTAAACCAGAAAAAAAAAGCTTAATAGCATTATAGGGAGAACATTCTACAAACATTTTCCTCAGTATGTCTCATTTTTTGGTAACAATAGCAATATTTTCAAACTTAATTCTTAAAGCCATCAGTTACTTAAGCTCTGTCCATACACTTCCTTCCCTGGAAAAAGGGAAGTAGAAAGAAAAACAAATATTAAATACTATAGTAAGCAAAGCTGTTTTTTGCTAAAATCTATAAAAGTTTCATTTTTGTTATCATTAAATTTATTTAATAAAAGATATAATTATGCATGATTTCCTTTCAATTTCACCATATCACTAACGGAAAATTTCAAAATATATTTGGACACAGAATATTTCTTTTATTCATATTTTAACCTATTCAAAATTTGTAAACAAAGTCATTTTCTCTGAAGTCTATTTTCCCTAAGTTTTCCTCCCCTCTAAATGTTGCACAATAATCTTTCTTTCTACATTCACGAGGTTCCTTTAACTTTGCACAGGTGGCTGGCCAGCCTGGCTTGTTTATGTTTCAGAAGTTAAACTGGGAAGCATTCATCAGATCCCAGGCTGGTATATCTTGTGTGTCTTTTTAAAAATGTAAATGAACTTGAAAGCTAATCAAGTACCTAGAAAGTACCAAGAAAAGAAAAATGGCTGAAAAAAAAGTGCTAAGGAAGAAAGTCCAATACATATCCTCAATTAGTTGGAAGCTGGGGGGGAAGAGAATGAGAACAAATAGAAAACAATGAGATTGGCAAGACCTTAAGAGCAATTCCTTTTCATTGAATTTTACAGATACATTAAATACTAACATTGTGTGTTCCTGAAACAGAGACTTCAGACTCATAATTTCTGTACCTTCTTACCTTAAAAATTTTCTAAATAGCTTGGAGAAGTAGCAGAAGACTTGGAATTCAATTTTAAATATGGTTAAAATAAAATAATTTATCCTCAGATACAGTATAAGTACGCTAAATTCCACCGTGGTCATTATGGCTACTTATGGATGGACATTTTAGGTTTCTGGATGTACCTGCCTCACAGAAGAACACTAATCATATGCTAATAGGTCGTTCAGTCACAGAATGCTGTAGTCCATTTGTTAATGTATGAATCAAATTGTTCTTTCGCAATTTTAGTGTCTGCACATGCTGCCATCACAATTTGCAATGGTTTTATTATCAAAATGTGTCAACAGTTTTATTTAAGTATGTAAAATCCATGGAAAAGAACTTATCACCTTTCCCTTGATAGGGGTGGTTTTAATTCTGTGACTTTCCCATAGATTAGCAGCATTAGAAAATACAGAACACATAATGTTCCACTGGTGTTTGCTAAGACACCCAGAACTAATATGTTGTAATATTAAGTAGTCAATTTTTATAAAATATACCCTTCAAGATGCATGCTTATATTGGTTTCAAATAAATTGAACCAGAAATGTATATGGCCCATGCAGAATTGAAGACTATCTTTAAATTTTATTGTTTCCTTAGTTGAAAATAGTTTTTCATAAAATGACCTTTTTATACATTTCCATTTCGACATAAACTAGTGAAGTTTTAAGATGTGTGGCTTTGTTATAATGTGAAGAAAGAGAAACAAAGGCACGATGAAAGAAAGAAAATAATAAATGTGTTCGTACAGTATTTGTTGAATAAAAATCTCTTTAAGCATTTCCTAGAGGAAGATAGCAGTTTGGGGAAAGTACAGTATATTATCTTATGAAAAAGAAAACTTGCTTATAGGTACATGGATATTATCACTTCATATTACAAAGTAATACTAAATTTCTGTCAGTTTTGAAATCCAGCAAGTATAAGATAAAACACAATTATCCTGAGACAGTGGAAATTATCATTGAAAAATGAAATACTACATCCAGATATTTTTTAACTGCTTATAGTAATGACCAAATGAGTTTCTTGTGCTTCAATTTGTTGTGTGTTCAACATTTAATAGGCTTAGATCACTCTCTTAATTTTGATTTTTGAGCCTTTTACTCTTGAACTCAGACACCGGTAGAGCAACCCCCCACAAGAAAAAGAGAGATCTTTTCTTGTTAGTGGTTATTTCTCAGTCCCCTAGGATCTGTTGCAAAGTAAGTGTTGCTCACAGTTGGTCTTCATTTAAGCTAAAATCCTGTTAAACTATTCCCCAATTTCTACAGAGGCACATACCTAATGATTATGAATGTTTTCTCTGGTAATGTTTATGAATGCAGAACCAGGGAACAATTTGTTTCAATAAGACTGTAGAATGATATTCGGGTGACTAAATATTTAAAATACCTAATGGCTTATATTCAAATATCCTTCCTCCCTCTAGGGAGGCTGCACAGTACTGAGCTATTGAATAGTATATAATTTAGTATTTTGATATGAATTACAAAATGTAAAAGACAAAGCAGAAGTATGTATATTTGATGAGAATAGCTGCCAAAAAGCTTAGAAAAATAGAATGTGCTAATTGAAAGTTGAGGGAAAGACAGTTTATTAAGTCATACTATTGAAAAATAGATCCAAAATGTATTATTATAGTATGTATATCAAGCTGTCATCATTGACGACTTAGCTCTTGTTACTGCAAAATATATTTTCAAAAATCATTTATAATGAAAATAATTTGGTAGCAATCAAGTATAGAATATTTTGTGACTCTACCAAGTTTTAGAAAACTTTAAAAAAAAAAAAACCCAAATTAGAATTGATACACTGCTTGCCTAGTATGTGCAAGACCCTGAGTTTCATGCCTATATAGAAAAAAATCTGAAAATCAGTTTTTATTCAACTTTCAATTTTTATCTTCTCTTTAAAATCAAGTATAAAAAGACTGTTGTAGTTTTTATAAAGTGATAAACAAATAGATGTGAATTTAAATTCATATGATTGTGATTCATTACAAGTTCACATTATTGTATGTATTCATATAAATATAATTGGTAGATTAATAACAAATATTTAAAAAATAATTAACTAAAATTAAAATTTTCCTCAAAAATATTTAATATAGTGATTTACTGTCATAAAATAAATGCCAAAATATAATAAGTGATTAAAATTTCACTGATATAATATGACATCTGACAGTTAGTAATGGGGTTCCAGAGATTGCTCCTAAAATATAATATGCATTATAAATTTAGCATGGCCAAATTCAATACTAGCCTATGACAATAACAGTACAAATGGGCAAATTAGATAATTTTACCATAACAAAATACCATAATTAGTTTTATAATTACATTTATTTACATGATAAATTTTTATAATACTGACTCATTTTAAAGTAATCACCAAATCTTTCATAGAAGATAATGTACAATTACATGGAATACTAGAATCATTTATAATTATTGGCTGTGGATTTCAGGTTCTCTTACAAATGTAAGAAAATGTAGTGTATTTACATAAGTATACTAATGTACCTTTTTACATATTTTAATAAATATTTGTCTAAGACAAAAATATTAAAAACTTACAGAAGCATGTTACATATTCTTTGGAGGGTAATTTTACTATTTCTCTATCATGTTGTGAGGGAGGAATATAGTGAACAAAAGCCTAGAGTAAATGTGTAATCTACTTGAGAAATAAATATGCTGTTAAGCGCAATAGTTAAGAGACACATGACATAAGAGTACAACAGGAGTTGGGAATATAGTGAATTCTAGTTGGGGAAAAAAAAGTATATCTTATTTAGTGAACAGATATTTATTACATGCTTACCGTTTTTTTTTTTTTTTTTTTTTTTTTTGGTACCGGGGATCAAACTCGAGTCCTTGCGCTTGCAAAGCAGGCGGTGAAACCACTGAGCTAAATCCCCAGCCTGCATGCTTACTCTTTACTTACTTATTTTACTAAGAAATTTAGTGTTGATGAACATGAAAAAAATATAATTCTCTTTGAAGAACACATGAACTTGTATGATAGATATCCACTAATGACTTATATGAGATAAAATAATATAAGCAAATATGTTATGATGTGGGAAAATAAAACATATGATTAAATGCCTGTGGCTCAACTGACTACATACTGAATTCAAATCAATCAATCAAATCACACCAGTGTTTTTCTACCAGTTTTGGGAGTCGAACCCAGGACCTTGTGTACCCTAGGCAAACATTTTACCAAAGAAATTTATATCCACCCCAAGATTTTTATGCATACATTTAGTCATTGAAAATAATCATACTTCCAGTGCTCTTCCTAGATCTAACCTAAAATAGTCATAATTCAGTGTAATAAGATGTCCTTCATTATAGTTCCTAGTCTTTTACTGAAGACAGGACATTTGAAGAGGATATTTAAAGGTTACAAAATTAATGCTGAGTTTAACAACTAACAACAGTAACAATAATGAGGAATTTTTCTAGAGTCCTTGGACAAACAGTCTTCTTCTTCTTCTTCTTCATCATCATCATCATCATCATCATCATCATCATCATCATCAATGACACTGACTGAAAGCCTACAATGGGGCAGATGTTATATTCCTATTTTATTTCATTTTTAAAAACCCTCTAGGGGAAAAAATGGATACAGTTTTCTCTCTTCTCTATTTTGAAGAGAGTTCACATAATCTAAGAATTTACTCTTAGAAAGCAAGTTATTTGAACATAGACTTTTTTAGACTGCACGTAAAGAGTAGAATTTTCCATTTCTTTCTTGTCCACTTTTCCAACTATCTTTCCTGCCCACACACTGTGCTCTAACTACAATACTTTGAACAATGGTAATGTAACACGAGCAACTGAGAATCTATTGTGTGTATCTACCTCTTCAGCATGTATACAACAACAGCCATAACTTGATGAATATTTTGTTTCTGGTCAAGTATTTATTCTCTTCACTTTAGTTTGAAATATCCTGAAATATCCTTTACACACACACATAGACAACACAAACACCCTATCATCCTTTATTAGTTTTTTTTTACTAATGTTTCCCTAGAAACAGGTTATAGACTAAGGACACAAAAGTACTTTTGGAAAGAAGGAAGAAAGAGAGAGAAGGTAAGTATATCTGGGTTCATAGAGGGTAACTCAAGCTCAGTTAACATAATTATGTCTGACTCCTAAGCTAACATAGGTGGCTTGGTTAAGAAAAACATAATAATCACTGAGTGTATGCTCTGTATTGCTACTGTACTGCTGCTTGCCACTTTATTGCTCACTGCTTCACAACTGGAATTTTGTAGTCATTTTCTTTAATCCATGTGTCTATTCTGCAGGCCGAGTCTTCATCTTTTCTACCTGTGTGCCTATGTCACTCTCAGTTTAATTTTAAATTATTTTCTTTAGTCAAAACACACCTTGCTTGATCTGTCCTCATACCTATTTCCCCTTCAGTCATACGTCATTTATACACAATTGTATTCCAATTATTGGAAATATTTTCCCTACATTTATTGAATACCAAATGTCTTTTCATCCTTCCATATACAAGTTAAAATTTATCTCCATTTAATATCTTTTGCATGTCCTCCCAGTCAGAATGAGTGAGAACTCATTCTATACATTCTGCAGCATATTTTTAAGTTTGTATTTGATTATTTTACCATGTCTAGCTATTGTTAGACTTTTAAGTCTTGTGGAACTGACCTAAACATTACCAAATATTGAAGAGTCTCAAAAAGGACCTGTAACAAAGGTAATGAAAATATGAGGCAAATTTGAAGACAGTATCAAAATTTAATGATGTTGCTAATATTTTATAAAATTTTGACATTGGATGAAATATGGCTTTCATTATGTGCTACAACTATTTTATAGACTTGGAAAAGTAAAAGTACATTATGTTCTTTGAGTTAGTGAATAAATTCACAGGGGAACATAAGATTCTACTTTTTTGTACACTTTTGACATGTCATTTTGAATTCTTGATTTGGTGAGTAAAGCTTAAATAATTTGATCATATTTGGCCTTACCTATGTTTCCAATATATATTTAGCATCCACATAATATTTAAAGAAGTTTTAATTCTTCAAAAACTATACAGTTTTAGGAATAGAAAAACACAGCACCTAAAAAACTTCAGAACACATAGAGTAGTAATTTTTAAAAAGTATTTAAAAATTTTTATACTAGATCTTTTAAAATATCTCTCACTTTCTTTATATTATATTCCTCAATGAAGCCAAATATAATATATACTTGAAAAGACAATATATTTGAATGCTGTCTAGGCATCATATTCTGTGGGATTCAACTTGCAAGCCCTTAAATGATTAAATTGAAATATTTTAACTAATCTTATCTAATAATCTGCTTATAGCATACTCACAGAATATGCTCTAGTAAAATAAGAAATATGTTTGAGCAGCAATAACTGCAAACAATGGCTTGATATGGTTGAAAGGATAATGGTAATATATAGGGTAATTAGAAATATATCATGATTTATTTACGGATGATTATAAGGAGAAAATATCTTCTTATTTCTTAATTTATTATTCTAAAACTTGAGTTCTGACATTTAATATCCAACTGCTCCATGTGCACATAGAGAAATTTTAAAATAACCTTTAAATAGTATAAATGATGTGCCCAATATTTCTGCGAAACATTACCTTGGGAAGTTAAGAAAAAAATGCAAGTCAACCAAGCTTGTGTCAGATTAGAACTGTTTTTTAGTAAGCAGATAATATCGATAAGGCAATCTACTCAATTATATTTTGTTTTATAATTGCCTACTATAAATAAAATGTTATCATAATATCTATAAATATTAGAAAAGAATTATTAAATTATAGGAAGAATGCTGCCATTTATGTATTTTAAATATACATCAAGTATTTTTTCTCTTGTTACTTAATTCAATATTGTCAATATAAATCTAAATCTTTATAATGAAAGAATATTAAATGGCAAATAGTAGAATTTATAATTTAGTAAGAGAAATGGTTTTCTTCTTCTTCTTTTTTTTTCATTCCGTACCAAGGATCAAACTCTGTACCTTGTGCTTGCGAGGCAGGTGGCAGAGCCACTGAGCTAAACCCCTGGCCCAAGAAATGGTTTTCTAAGAAAAAGCAGCTCATTACTTGTAAGGTCTACTTGTTCCATTGTGGGGTAGGTCTCCTTTCTCTAAGGATTATTCCTTTAAAGTGGCAGGCTTTTCTCCTAATCTTTATACACAAGTTCTATTGAATGTTGTAGATTTGTTCACTGCAGATTCTCAAGATAATCTTTTTAATATTTGAAGATATATAGAACAAACATAGGTTTCACAGACTCCTACTCCCAGATTCCCACAGCTTCTAGTTTTCTTGATATAATATTCCTGGTTGCCATAGGAAATGGTGTCCAGATTTTTTCTGTCTCAGTTTCATTCTTTTACATGCACTCTAACTACACATCCTTAAAACTTTGGTGCCCAGAATTGAATAAAAACACTTTCAATATTATCTCACCAGACTAATACTCATGTGGGTAGTCACATAATTAAATCCTCTAATATTGACTCTGAAAATTTCCTAATCAAATGTAAAAGAATATTATCATTTCCAGTAGCAATATAGACTTGTTGGATTACAATAGATTATAATCAAGTTAACCTTCCAAATCCTACTATTCTTTTCACTGAAAATCTAGATCAAATGGATTTTTTACTTCTATTTGTGGTTAGCATTAATTCATGTTGAAGACCATATATAAAACTCTTTGTGTTGATTATTCTAATCATGTAGAGCTTTTTTTTACCCTGATTCTGTCAAATATCTCTCTGATTTGAATTCATATTACATACAGATATAACAAATGTACTTTGTAGATTTTTACTAAAGTCAGTGATAAAAATAGGACAAACAGGAGAAGCACATATGTGTGTGTGTGTTTCTTCACTTTACATAGTTATCATGTGGTGGTGGTTATTATAATACAAAGAATTTTATGAGATATTATTAAAAATTACCATGAGAAATAAATAAGTGAAGATAGCGAATATTTGGCTTAGGGTAGTATACATTAGGAATTTGTTTTGAGGCTAACATAATAACTAAGGCTCACTTAACAAAACTTGAAGGCTCCCTAAGTATCAATCTATAAAACTGTTAAAATATTTCAAACTTTAAAACTCATTAAACTATTTTTATCCATCACAGTATTAAGTAGGCATGTCATTAGTATTAAGGAGGCATGTCATCAATTATATGTGCAAAAACATCCACATGTATTTTTGTTGAGAGAGAGAAAGAGAGGGAGAGGGAGAAGGGGGGTACCTAGAGACAGTGAAACAGAGAGGGAGAGACAGAGTATTTATCAGAATTGTGGTATCTTTTGGAGAATAGATGTTTTATAAATACACAAAGTATAAAACAAATTAGCTCCAAGCCACTGACTAACATCTATTGTACCACCTACAGGGACAGTATCAACATCTCCCCTGAAGGAGCTAGACTCAATTACATATATTTTTTCAAGTACAATGCCAGAGGCATCCAAACAGCGTGGTGACTTTGATAATTTGAGTGCCATAATTCAAACACATGGCTTGTGAGTGAGGGCTTACAATATCACAACCCACTGTGTAAAAGTCTGGCTATAGAACTCTATGTGTGTGTGAAAAATTAATTTCATATTAGATGTAGATCCACATGCATTTTCTAACAAATTATCTTCAACAGTCGAGTATGTTATGTTTGTCTTCTGAAACACTTTGGTAGGAGACAGTGCATCTTGCTGTTGGGTAAACATCAACACATGAGCGTTCTCACTGAGCACACAGGATGTTAGGTGCGGCAAGCAAACAAAGCATAGGGTAAAAGGCTGTTTTGAGCATTTCCTTTTTTCTTCATGTCAGAGTTTGGGCAGTTTCCATTTCAATGTCTATTTCAGTGAAGAAAACAGCACTACGCACTTTTAAATGTCATCCAGGGAGAAGTTGCCACTTACCACAAGAATCATGTTTTACCCTGTCTTTCCTATATAATACCATATGTTTATTTTTTCAATTGTAAAAAAGTAGAATCTGTAATTTACTTATACTTACTGCTACAACTTGAAGCTCTTTACAGATTCTAAGGGGCTCAATTGTCCCTTCATTATTTGTTTTTACTGGAATTCATAAGTTAACACAATTAATGGAATAACATTGGGGACCCATAATATGTACTTTCATCCTCCTTAAATATTGTACTGTAAACAGATGTTATGTGTCAGGCAGCATGCCAGCCCCTAAAGTTCTACCATTTTCTTGAAAGACAGCCAATTCTAATTTCCCTGTTTGTTATAAAAAGTTGCACTTGAGTTTTAAAATTAGATATTGGTAACCACCAAAGCAAGTCATAAAGCATTGAAGTTCTGCATTTTAAACTCTGGTTTTTCTGTCCTGTCATCACATGAATGATAATGAAATGATAGATGGATAGCATGAGTTATCATAATGTTCAGTAGTTGATAAAGTCATTTACTAAAATATTGCCAGAACTTACTTAAGTCAGTGGTTGAAACTGATTGGACTGTACTATGAATTAAAGTGAATATTGTGCATCAAGAATCAGAGAGTAAGAAAATTTAAAAACAACTCAATTACTGGGCTTTTGTCTTTCACAGTATAGAAACAATCTAACCATAGGTCAAATCTTAGCTATTGTCAGATATTTTTACATCAAGAAAGGCAGTGTAAAAATAAGAACAAAGCTATGATTGGATATTCAGTTATCGTTGCTTAAGATGGAAACATGGCATAAAAATAACCTTGTCTTAGAAGAGTAAAAACATCACAACATATCAATTTTCATATTGTGACTTTAAATTTTATTTCTTGACTCTAAATTAAAATGTAGTGCTTTCCTCATTACTAGGCCAATAATAATAATAATAATAATACTTAACTTTTAGAGGAGTAAATTTTGAGGAATCTTAGTGTGTTCAATGTTTGCTATTATTTGAGTTTTGTATGAGCTGTATAGTGATCATCATTATGGACAATCGAATTTTAAGTGAATAATGATTGAAGGTACTATGTCAGATAAATTATTTTTACAACAATTAGAAAAAAGGAACTTCTAAAAATCAAAATGGCTTAAACATGAGTAATCAAAACACTACTGTAAAAATGTGATAGTTTCATAAATGTTATTTTGTTTAATATGGTGACTTCATTTTTAAGGGCTTAAATTTGCTTATCTGTGTAACTCTGTCCTGAAATTCATCCCAACACTAGATAATGGTCCTTCTTCCAAACTATAATAGTTTTATAATGTATATATGAAAATGAAACCTACCTCACAGGTTGAATTGAGTAATTTAAATAAGACAATATAT
Source organism: Heterocephalus glaber (assembly GCF_053883595.1). NCBI lineage: Eukaryota > Metazoa > Chordata > Mammalia > Rodentia > Bathyergidae > Heterocephalus > Heterocephalus glaber. The sequence continues at coordinate 2,691,709 of NW_028258358.1, forward strand.
ATAAAATTTCCTAACAATAAAATTAATAAAAAGCATGATTTTAACGAGTTAAATATGAGTAAAATTGGATTGTTCTCTCTTGTAAGCTTTTGTTTTTCACTTAAAACCTCTCAGACTTTCCAAAATGGCTTCATGTTGAAGAATTCTGAATCATAAATGGCACAAGAACTAGAGAATATCAGTTTACTTAAGCCCCGGACTCACCTATTTCAGTTAAGTTTTAGAGGCTTTTTCTGGGAAAATGTGGCTGTATTGCTGCTCATTCCAAGCTTTAGAGATCTGTGAGAGTAATCAGATCATTTTTCCTCCAGTTCCTCCCTCTAGGCATCTTACAGTTAGTTTTATGTTTAAACCAACACCTCAGCTGAGAAACACATCTTCATTGGACTGCACCTTTCAAGTACATTATGTTTGATGTTCATAGAGGAAAACTATTTTCAACTCCTTAGAACCTACATTTTTTCTTTTTCTGTGGTGGGTGGTGCTATGAATTAAAATACCTTATCTGGCACTGTATTCTTCTGAACTCAGTAAGGAATAGCACACTCCCATATATCAGTGACTCCCACCAGCCCTTTCACCTTAATGAGTGCTTAAAATAAACTTTTAACTTGCTAAACACAGATCAAAAATTAGAGAAGACAAAACTTTTGATCTAATACTCCCTTTTCCTTGATCAGCATTTGACATCAGTCTTCAATCTAAAATATTTTTAAAACCTTCAGAATTATCTGCACAGATAGTGAAAGACCCAAAAATGACTGCATTCTAAAGGGGTAAAATGAAGATGCAAAGAGTGAAAGAGTGAGATAGGTAAAAAGGCCAAATATAAAAGCAGTGGTACTAATTTCACAACAAAAAGAAAACCTTTTCATCTTTGTGCCTTCAAAATCTTATTTTGTCTTTAAGAATGTGATGTTAGGTACAATGCTGGACAGGCAATATTAACAACTAAATTTTAGTGTCTGTGGATTTAAATGAGGCAATGAGGAATAAATTGACAAAATTTTCATGCTAGGGCTTGAAAACCAAGTAAAGACAAACCTATGCATAAACAAAGATATTTGATAAGAAGTAAAAGCATTAGGAATTTGAAATTAAAGGGGAATTTTGATGGGTTCAGAGTGTAACAAACAGAGAACATTAGCTGACGATCAGAACATAAGACAAACAAGAACACAGGAAGGATTGCGTCTACTTCCAATTGGACAGGATATTGCATTCACAGAAAATAATCAACAATGTACAAATGAGGATGGATAACCTGAGAATGTTATGTACTGTAATTTAGCTAAACAAGGAGCAGATATCATTGTACAAACAGTAGAGCTGTTTGTGAAAGCTACGCTTCTCAACTGTGAGATAATTTTAAAACTGTGGTGAGCAGTGATTTATTGTAAGTCACATGAATATGTGTGTGTATGTGTATTCATAACTATTAATGGTGTCTTTCCTATTTAGAAATTTCCCCTTATGTTTTGGTACCAGGGATTGAACTCAGGACTTTACTCTTGCGAGGCAGGCACAACACCAGTGAGCTACATCCCTGGCCCTTATCACTTAGAATAGTAGAAATTTACGATCTCCAAACTACATGGAGGCATTCTCTAGGGTGGTAGAAAAAACAAACCAGTACACATCATAAGCCAATTTTACAGCTGGTACATAATTTCTTTGGTAACAGTCATAGATCAGCCTCTACGTTGAAATGTATTCTTATATTGAAAATAAATGGCTAAGAAACAATACACCTAGAAATGAGGGAGCTCAACAGAAGGAACAATGCTTGATTTCCTTGTAGTCCCCAGTGGTTGGCCACTAACTGTCATTGTCTACCCACCCTTTGTGACAGGTACACACATACACATCCCTATAGACGGACCATAGCCACTTTGGAAAAGAAGCTAATGCGCCTCCAAATATCAAATTGCAATTTAAGATTAATTATGAGTCAGTAGCATGAATATGAATGAAGTCCATTTTCCACCTTGCTTATTTAAAAAATAATCTCAACTAAAATATCCCTGAGAAAAGATGGCTCTCTCACTTTGACTAGACCTAGAGATAGGAAGGAAAAATGAAAGGAAATCTCAGAAACATATTTGTGAGACAACGCATCAAAAGCCTAATTGAATAAAAATTATTCAAATTAGTTTTACAATAGAATATACAAATAATACTATAAAATTAAACAGAACTGGAAATAAGACATCCTCTAGAACTTACTGACACATTTAGATAATTTAAGTGGTTTAGCTTGAAGACAAAAAAAGCATTTATTACAAATGAATGCAAACAAATCCTGGAACCAAAAGACAAACAGAAGGAAAATGAGCAAAACCCCAAAATGCTCCAGGATATAAGATAGAAAAGGAGATGCTATTATTAAAGGAAAAATAGCTGCAAAGCACTAAACTCAATGCATGACTGTAGTGAATAGAACAAACAAGAGGTTGACTTCTTTGTGTTATTGAAGTACTGAAGAATAAATCAAAGTAAGAAGAATAATGATAGAACCCTGGTTGAATTCATAGTACTTACTATAGCGCCAGTAGTTTGTTAGGAAGCTATGGCAAGAGCATTACTTTTAATGTCCACAAGACACCAAACACAGCTGCCTATAAAGCCCCCGGGTACAATCATTCTACGAAGTTCAAACATCAGACATCATCACTTGTGACAGCAACAATTCCAAAATAGAGAAGAATTGATAGAGGATGAAACGAGTTCCTTTCATAGAGGATGGTCTCCTCTCGGTCATTGAAAACTGGCAATTATGAACAAAAAGATGTGGAAACTTTATTGAACTGCAGATAAATAATAGCAGAACAAATAGTTATGTTGCTCAACAGGAAAGCAAAAAATATAATTTTATCAGGTATCTTTTAACAGCTGCATTGTACTTCATGTATTTCATTATTTCCTAGTAGTGATGAGGATAATTTTTATTGTCTCAAGTTCTAACCACCTTTTATAGGTGTGCAGAAGACAAAAAGGATTCTTATCTACAACATGAGAATAATTAGCTCACAGACTATTATATATATGTGTGTGTATGTATATATATATTATATATATGGATATGCATTAGAGACACTGAGCATACTTGGTTTTAAATTTAACTTGTCATAATAATTCAATAAATTAATCAAATAAATGAATTATTTATTGCTTATGCATTCCTTATGATGACAGTTTGATGTTATGCTGAGAATTGTAGTTTCTGTGGTCACAATTTATATCTGGTTCTCTTATGATATCTTGAACAAATTACTATACTTTCTACATCCCAGCAGTCTATTCTGCAAAAACTGGAGAATTTTAATATTGTTTTAAATTGGACAATTCCTTTAAAATACTTCAGGTATACTTGAAAATAATAAATTGTTAACTAGTGATAATTAGAATGTCATCTATGTAATACCCATTAAACACTGCTAACTGAACTATTTGTAGAATATCAAAGTTTGCACCTTGATTTGTGATTTAGGAAATAGTTTTATATCGATAGAGGACAAATAACAACATGTGATTTTAAAGTATGTTATTTGAAAATTTTTTCTTAAAAAACAGGACTGATAAATATATAAAAATATTCCTATACAGGATTGGGAAATTAATATCTGTATCTATATCCATCTCTCTCTATATATTCTCCCTACCACTCTTGTCCTAAAATTCCAGCATTTTTTCTCAATGTCTTGTTTAAAAACTAAATGTCTTGAATTTATAGAAATAGGACAAAAATAAATATATGCATATGAAGGAATACAGAAGAACAAATATCTCCATTGTTACAGGAATGTAAAAACAGACAATTTTATGGGTTTATCTAAGGTAAATAACACTTTTGAAATACATGGTCTATTATTCATTCAGCAATCATTGTATTTTTCCTGTATTAACTATTAAATCAGTAGGTAATAAGATCCACTCTTAAAGCAAATTTATACTTGTCTAAGTCATAACTGCATTTGGGCTAGAAAATCCAGTCACCAAATTAAAAAACAAGTAATTTTCTGTCTGAATGTCTGCACGGAGTATCGATTCCTCAGAAATTCTCTTGGTGGCAACATAATCATTTATAAAAGTAACATTTATCTCAAGTACCCCTGAGAAACTCTGGTTAACATTTTTAAAAATCTAAAAATATTTTATTCTTTTCTAAACTGAAACTGTGGGCTGTCATAGTGTGCCTTATATTTCCTTAATGCACTTCTACTCCACAAACAATCTGTCAGAATGTGTCAGAATACGCCTGCTGCTCTAAAATGTCAGACGAATGAGGCAACCACACTAGATGTCACAGTGTTGTTCATGTTTTCTTTCTCTCTTCCCAGATTTTTCCCATTCATCAAGATCTGGCTCTGTTTCTATTTCATTTATTGAAGATGGGCAACCCGCACTTCTCTGCATGTTCTGAGAATTATTGAATTTATGTTTTAATTACATAGTATATAGCATAAAATTGTCCTTGAAATGCCATGCATGTAGGTATGCTTTCCTCCAGTAAGGCTAGTATTTGATAAATACATATTTAATTTGGTATGCCATCAAAACATGTTCAAAAAACAAATCCTCAAAGGCAATCTGTTCTCTGGTTTAAATGTAAGATATTGGAGAATACTCTTATCATGACACAAACTAATGAGAAAGAAGTCTGTTTATATGAGAATATTAAGAAATGTATATATATATGGATATGTAAGGATATATAAATATATATGTTAAAATATATATTAGAATATCTATATACTAAAACTATCACTAACAAAATAACTCAATACACAACACTCTTTGCTCTTATAAGCCTAAATAAACTAAATGCAGATATCATGAAGTCTTAAGTTGCTTCCTTCTTGTGACAATGTCAGAGTTTACAAGCTTACAACTTCAAACTGTCTAGAAAGCGATTTTCAAATGCCTTATCCTGATATTCAGTGTCTTTTAGCATATAGGTAATATTAAACTCTTTCTCAATTTTCTCATCTTCAATTTTCAACACACACACAACATGCTTTCATTCTAGCCAGGTCTCCTTATCATCCCCTGAAGCCCTGGATGGACTTTTCTATGCCGTTCCTCCTTCCTGGAAAGCCCTTTATATACAGCTACATCTTCTCTAAGGCTCTGATCAAATGCCACCTCCTCTGTGAATGTTCCGTTATTTCCAACAGTGGAAATAATCCTTTAAATATTTCCTGAAACTTGAGCACAACTGTAAGTTATGTAATGATTTAGATTGTGCTTTAAGTCACCTCCTTATCCTGTTTATGATGTGGCAGGTATATGACCAGAATGTGTAATCAGTACTAATGTGTGCATGTTTGTGTATGTGTTGTGTAATTCTTTGTTTGAAACATCCTAGAGTAAAGTATCCAAAAATTGTGAATTTCTCTATCTCCCTTTCTGTAACAAAGGAGGCAAATAACACTTGCTGTCTAAGATTATTAGAACTCAGCTTTCCCTAAGTATGTTCCTTGGAAAAGGAGTCCCATTACTTAGCTCTTGTGCATTTTCTATGAATAACTAATGCCTGATGATATGCACAATTAATGATTGATCTTAGCGGAGAGTAATGAAATACATAAGATTGTTACGAGAGTAAGAAAGTCCTCCTAGAAAGAAACCTAGATGTTTAAATATTTTAATTTTACTGTCCTGGAGTTTTTTATTTCTTTGTTGTGCTTCTGTTGCTTTTCCCAGGACACAACCTCCTTGGGCAATGTCTGGAAAATGTTTTTCAGATTTTTCAGATGCCCAGTTTCTCCTGTGTATAACTACAGGCTTATACCTTAACTTCTTTCTTTCAAGTTTGTTGCTCAGTTTAAGGGTTCTTGCCCTTACATATCTGTGTAGTGAATTCCCAACCACCATTCTACAAATCTTAAATATCACCTCCTTATTTTACCTGTGCTTTGTGTTCCCTCACCATCTGAAATCATAGTAAAATATAATATTTCATCATTTTACTTATTTTACTCTTGTCTTTGGTTCTTAATTTGTGTGAGAATACCATTCTGTACTGACCAGATGATCTAAAATTCTTGGAGTATTGAAAAATTCCTATGAATTAAAGTACTATCTGTGGTTTTGTTTTGGAAGAGTAGATTGGTGGTACTTATGTTAATTTTGAGGACAAAGGTAAAAAGCAACCATGAGAAAAATAATCTCAAAAATAGACTGAATCTTCTACACTATGATATTTTTACTAGTGACACAATACTGATATTAAACTGACCGACCATACATCAAGGAAATGCTTTTGTATCAGTGATCAAGTTTACAATGTCTTTAAATGTTTGAAGTAGAAGGGTGTTCACTTCTGGATATATATCAAAAAACACGAAATTAGCATATCAGAGATTCCCAAATGCTCATATTTATTGTAGGAATATTCACAAGTGTTAAGATATATAATAGACCTAAGTGACTGTCACATGAAAATATCCAGCCATAACGAAGAATAAAATACTGTGATTTGCAACAAAATTAACAGAACTGTAAGACTTCCTGTTAAATGAAATAAGCCAGACAGAAAGACAAATATCTCATGTTATCTCTCATATGCTGATGCTTTTAAAAAGTGTTGACCTAGTGAATAGTGATGGGAAATGTAGAGGATAGGAAGAGAGGTGGTGGAAGTTGGAAAAAAGGAAGCTGAATTTGATTAACATATGGTATATGGATGTGTTGAAATATCAACGTGAACCCCATTAGCATTTCCAGTTAATGTTTCTTAATCAGCAACTTTCAAAAATGAAAAAAGAAGGAAAATTTTTGTAGAAAGGGAAAAGAATAAGAGCTATATCAATGTAATTGATACAAATGTTTATCTTCTGTATTTCCTCTCCTTTCCTATCTTTTAAAATATTGCTTCATGAAAGAGAAAAGTTCTTTATAAGTTATGTGAATTATCAGCAACATATATAAGACAAATTTCATGCTGTTTCTCTTAAAACATTTTTAAACATTTATATTCTTATACCCAGTTGCTGCCTATCTCAAAAAAGTAGAACATTATTTCTAGTTTATGAGTCATACAATAATATCATTGATAAAATTTATCTCTCCTCATAGTTCATACTCTTTATCACAATGTCATTAAAAGTCCTCATGCTTTGCCTTTCCAGTTTGTGATCCACCTCCTTTTTCCCTTTACTGTACAATTCCCACAGTACTCCTTGCTGATGAGCTACCTCTTTTCTTACTAGTTCTTCTACTATTCTCTGGTGCTTTGTCAAAATCTCCTCTTCCATGAGTCATTCTTTGATAGATCAGCATGAATCAATTTTATTTTTCATTGTTGTTCCATTCTATGTGCCTTACAGCATACACATCAAACTAGGTCCTAATATAGATATATGTGGGGGATCTGTCTTCACTCTAAAAATGTGGAAATTTAAGTTAGGAACTCAATACTTATGTATCAACAGCCTGCCTAGGAATGTAACTGTGTATAGTAGATACATAATGCATTCATATACATATGTTAAATTGAATACTAAAAACATGTGCTTAACTCTGCTACTCTGAATGAGTCATATGATGTAATAGAGCAGCGATGCCTATTAATTTAGTATTTTCAAAAATATTATTTACATTAAATTCCAAATTTTTCCATTATGATGTATCTTTTGAGAAACAAGAACTTCTTGAGTTTATTATTGAATGGACAACAAACTAGTTAGAAAGGGAGAGAAGGATTATTCATTGTCAAATAAGCTAATATTACAGTTCAGTAGCTAACTTTAGAGAACTGCAAGATGCTTTTAGTTTTATAAAGACCTTTAAGCCCCCTAGTTGGAAAAAAATACTTAATTTCTCCTCTATATTTATTTTGAAGTGTACAGAAATAGAAATTGAAATAAATTGAAGGAATTATAATAAGACTTGTAGTAAATGGAGATTTCTGCTGGGCTGTGAAGAGAAATAGCTTCTATTTCCTTCTCATAAAACTCTTTGCTTTATCTAAAACTATTTCTATTTAAGGACATCTCTGCGGGATTTTTTCCCTACTTCTTCCATATGTTCTATGTCCTATCCTTATAGAATCTTCTTGGTATAGTAAAAGAAAATACAATTTTATTTAGCAAAATTCCTCAGCACAAAAAGCTTTAACCATGGGTCAATTTTTAGCTTCATTTAAATATTCAGTATGAATTCAGGTACAGTTATCAAACTGACCTTCTTACTGTTTCTGTTCTATTGGTTCATTTGCCTTTGTTGGACCATTACATTTATAAAAAACACTTCTGTGTGTAGCTTCCTGTTTTTTTAAAGGTCAACGATATCACTGATCCCAATGTCTGCTCTGTGTTTTTCAGAGCATACCTGAGCAATTTCCAAAAGGTTCACCTCACTCAGAGAATGAGGGGGGCGGGGGATGGGTGCAAGGAGCAACCCTTCCCACCTACCTCCATTCTTCTACACAAGTCACAAACAGAATTAGAAACTGAAAGGGGCTAGTGAGCCCACTTGTAGGGCCACATAGGTGTTCTTCAGTATCTGCAGCTGCGGCTTCCACTGAGCCTGCTGGAACGTGATTCTAAGTGGCTCTGAAAGGCCACTGAGGAGTTTGTGTTAGCCAGAGGCCACGGAAGCTGCCATCCCCGGCTGAGTGATTCTCTGTTGAAACTGGGCATAAGCCCAATTGGAACAGAGAAACTGTTTTCTTCCCTCCAGTTTCAAAGGGCACATTTCTGTTTGCTCCTTCATGTGCAGGAGTAAACTGGGAACAAAAATATGCATTGATAAAGGCAGTAATAATGCTAATTATCATAAAAAAGTACTAGTAAATACCAAAATAGTACTGATAAGGAAGTATATGGCTATCTGAAGGATGATGTATTCTTGTTCCTTCTTAAGAAAATGCACACTTGTCAGAAATGATTAACGATTAAGAGCTAAATACTTTAAACACAAAACTGACCCTGAGCTATCTGGCTATGCTCCAATTCATACATTCTGAGATATACATAGCCTTGTGATACCTTACTTACCACAATTTTGTGGTAACTGAATGGTCCCCATTTCCACTATTTCCTCTATCCTATTTCTATTCAGTTATTTTCTCTTCCTCTTTCTCTTTAAGTTACCAACAAATAAAGCAACACACATACAGACACACACATGTCCCATAATTCTGGATAATTTCTTAAATTATTCCAGACATTCTTCTATCAATACTTTTTCCCCAAATTTGCAATTTTGGCACTCCAACACCAAGTTCACATCCTGGACCGTGCCGTCTATTAGTGGATGTCTGGGCAGTCTCCCAATAAAACTGAGCAGCTTCAGTGTCATTAGTGGGATGATGGTATTTCAGTCCTCTTCCTTTCATCCCTCTTTAGTTTACTATCAGTGCCACTGAGCTTAATGAACCAAAACGCCTGCTCATGCATTAAAAACGAAGAGGAGCATTCTGCCCTGGAAAAATAAATGCTATGTCCTATTTTCTACAGCAGACATTTTTTAGCAAACATTAATAAGAAAGAAAGCGTGAGAGGAAAAGGCATTGTGAAACTTTCAAATAATGAAGGTACAGATTTGCAAGTATAGAGTGCCCTCATAAATAAACTGTATTCATAATTAAAATAATTCATTAAAATATTATTAATACTAGATGTTGTTATTCTTAACTGCTAATTATAATTGTACTAATGCATTAATTATTAATATACGCTCAGAGGTGGCTCTCAAGTAAGAATTGTGAATATGTCCATTAGATCTTCCATTCATATCTTTATTTCACGGCATCTCTAGTATTGTAAATAAAGCACTGACTTAGAAGTAAAAGCAAGCCCATAGTGCTAAACTATTAAACTAATGAGATTATGAATTTTGTTTTCCTTCATAATAAGAACATCCAAAAACTCAGTGGTTGCATATACAGAAGTCATAATATCACTTTTAAATTAAGGGATGATTTTATAGGTGATAAGAATCACAATTCATTAAGATATAAGAAATGTTCTGAAATTTTGGCCTCATACTTTGTGGTTTTTGAGAAGACAGTCTAATACAGCAAATTGTGGTGGTATGGCTCTCCTGAACTCAGCTAGCCAACTGTGACTAGCTGACTGTTACTCTCATTCATTTTACTCACTTGCATCTCAGTGAAAGGAATGTGGGAGACCAGCTATTCAAAATTGTCCATTTCATCACTGGGATTTTTGCCTAACCAAGCTTTGCTGTACATCAGAAAACAGAAGACAGGCAGCTGAATTACAGAGAGGAGGTTTCTGAAGAGAAAGTTAGGCCTTAGAAGAGAAGGCATTTTTTAATAGAACCCAAGGCAAAGGGGACAGAAGGCAGGAATCTGAAAGAGAAGGTAAAAGGGGGAAAGATAAACTGAACTTATATTGCAATTTTGCTTCATTCTTCTAGTAAACAAATTTTAATCTGCCTTTCCCCACCAATAAATGCATTAATTGCTCAGTGTTTGCAAATTTTTCCGACACTTAGAACCTCTTAAAACCATTCAGGGCTCCTCCTTTTGGAAGCTGTGATTTTCCTACAATAATTTTCTATAATTGTGCCATGGAACTAAAAATAAAAATGACATGAGAAGTTTTCCCACAGTGAGAATCACAAGCTCAGTGCAGAACTGAGTCATCAACTTTGAGTTTCAAGAAAATATATCCAGGTTAGGAAACTGACTCTTCCAACTGCCTTCCTCCTGGCTATGCCTGGTAAGATATAAAGCCTACAATATGACTATCAATAACTGCTAAGAGCTCTGGCCATACTCCAGTAGGTAACTATAATGTACTATCTTATTGAAAAAGAAATGTGGTAAGAAATGTAACAGGCTTAGGTTTATTGAGAAAGTCATGATTACTGTGCAGGCTGAGTACTTCTGATCCCAGGCCAAGACTACACAAAACAGTTATGAGATTTATCAGGTTTGTTTAAGCTAATCATATGTCTAGCTCTCTTCATTTTATTTCTCTTCATCATTCAGCAGAACATAATTGTTTTGGTTTATCACCAAACTTCTGCCTGTTCCATCCTTTGAGTTATCTGTCACCTTTTTCAAGGTCATGAGGAAGCCCCATGGGGTGAGTATTTAGTTGACTGGTTGGCTCTGTGGCCTATAGATGCTGATAAATGATCCCTCTGTATTTGCAGGGAAATGATTGAAGAAGGGGAGAGAGAGACTTTGAATCCTGTACAGGAGATACATAAAACGTGTTGCTCCCTGGAAATCTTGGTTACCTGCATCCCAAGCCCCAATCACTTTGTCTGTGTTGAAGACTTTGCTGTCCAAAGGTACTACACTCTGGTTCCAGAACTAAATATTCAGACAGGAGTCAACATGTGGAGACTCTCTTTTCTCTTTCTGCCCTGTACTGTTGCATCCTGAGAAAGAAGCACATTCCACAAAGCAAGTTTCACTCTCTTGCTGATATGATATGCTTTTTACCTATCTACATCAGTTGTTGGTGGAAACAAAACCAAACAAAACAGGACAATTGCTTCAATTCTGTGAAGCAGGGGGCACAGGGAGTTTGAAGTTAGCAGTTAAATGTACCTGTTTATTGAGTTTAATAAAATACATTCCTCTGGGTAACAGCTTCTCTCTCTTCTTAATTTAGTAAACAGAAAGTTATGCAAGGAAACATTTTGTTATCTAAAGCAACTATGGGTTTTTTTTTGTATTTCTGAGCAGAACTCTGATATCTGAATAATTACACTTATGAATTATTTTGACACTAATAAAAACTGTTAGATTTTCCATACATGGAAGAAAAAAGAACTTGTTTCTGGTGAGGTTGTAATCTCACTTTTTCCTTTCTCCACAGGATCCTGATTATACTGTTCTCATTCTACTTCAGGGATGACATTTTTTCCAGGTTTCCTTTTTGTAAAAGGCAGGCTTACTGAGTAAGATTTGCATAGAGCAAAATTCACCCCTTTGAAGGTGGAGTTCTATGAATCATGACAAAAACATAGTCATGGAGCCTAAGATGCCATTAACATTCTGCTGCTCAACTTGACAAAGTTTTCAGAAGAATAACATAGGCTTTTCTTCTCTTCTTTGGTCATTTAATCTGGAAAGCATGCAATTATAAACTCTCATATGTGAGAGTTTGATATGTGTGTGTGGGGGGGGTTGACACTATTATATTCCAGAGTCATTTCTCTTTCAGACCTAGATGCAATCTCTTTGAGACCTAGATGCAATCTCTTTGAAATGTAACTGTGAAATTTAGCGTCCTTCTCTTTCTCCAAGTCTTCATGATAGAGCAAGAGCTTAGCTTTGATAAAAGCCAATTAGGAGACTCAGGGGACCAAATTACAGTATGGACCTTATACCTAACCATCCACAAGTTCTTCCAAGAGCTCAAAACTTTCCTACGTTTTGTTTCAAATGGAGTTAAGTTCTACCTTTTTCATCTATTATAATAGGCTTACATGAAGTCTCCTTTGCCTATTTAATTCTCACTATGAAATTTTTCTTTGACACCAGCAGTACAAGGAAATTATGGAACATCTCTATCACCTCAAACCTTCCACTGTTCCTCTTCCTAGTTAGTATCTTCTCTCAAGCCAGACTCCTGAAAACTATTGATATTTCTGCTTTTTCCAGAATATCAAAGAAATTAAATCATATAGAGAGTAGCCTTTTGTGTCTGTGGGTTTTTATTTTTTTTTTTGTCACTTAGCATGTTATTATTGAAATTCAATCATGTTCTTTGTATCAGGTTCATTTTTTTACTGATGCATAGTAGTACCCAGTAAAGTACCACAACTTACCGTTTTTAAAACCATATTTGCAACTTGTTTGGTTCTCCTTATTGTATCAGTATTTGTCTTATTGAAGATATTACTCATTATAATTTTTTCTAGATATACTGTAAATCAAGATTAGATTTACCAAAATGTTTTTGCTTTCTCCTTCTCAGGATAAGCTAAGATGTTCCATGGTTTCAACTTTTAAAAGACTTATAAAACTAGGTCAAAGACTGAATCAACAATGTAACTACCATGTTGAAAAACAAATAACAACAGTCCTGTAACATTATTTTAAAAGTACATATTTACATATTCCTGTAAATTAAAGAGCAATAGAAGATGTGCTTAAATTTAAAAATTTCCATTGCTTTAGGTAGATGTTATGTCATAAATACCCATCAAGTCAAAAATTGGGATAATTCAACCAGAAAATACACTTCAAAGCAATTTAGCTTCCAAATCAAAATGCAGAAACAGCTGGGGATGTAGCTCAATGGCTTTGTGCTCACCTGGCACAAGGTCCTGAGTTCGATCCCTGGTATAAAAAAAAAACAAAAAACAGAAATAAATTATACCAATGGAATGGGGGTATTAAATTATGAGATCATTTTCAAAAACTGTAAGACTCTTCTCCAAAGTATAACGTTAAATAAAAGTGCTTCATGCCTCAGTATTTGAGCTAACCTCTAGTATGCAGCATATACTAAATGTGTGAACTTCATTATTTTAAAATTCATGATAATCGGTTTTTTCTGTGTTTTGTTTGTTTGATCTCCTTCTCAGAGTGGCACTGAGTAGAATTATTTAGAAGGATGTAAGTCCTGGCCGTCAAAAACCCTCATCTTTTACAGCTACAAAATACATTTATTTTAAAATAAAACTTTGCCATGGCATTTCCTTCACTTTTATTCCAATTTTAAAATGTAAACATGTGATGTGAAATTTTGATAAATTAAAATATAACAATAAAGTAATAAATAAATGATGATTTTTCTACTAGTCTCATATTACCCTATGAATCTAAGCAGCTACATTTTAATATTTCTTGCCAACCTGAATCTACTTATTTACTTACACATTCCGTACTTGACTTTCACATAATAGAGTTTGGCTATAGTTTTTTTCATTTTTATAATTTCATATTAATAAAATCTCCTATGTATACAAAGTTCAAATTTTCATACATTACCAGACTAAGAAATTGGAGTTGTCTGCTTTCCAAAATACAGCTATATGAATCATTCTTTACTGTTCATCAGTGTTTGTGTAATTATTTCATTATATTTCTATATTTTGGCATTTCTTTTTTGTTAAGTGGGCTGAAACTAGGAAAATTAACTTCATTTTAATTTTAGTTTTAAAGATTATGGCAGAAATAAAAAATTGACATATCATACCCACGATAAGATATATGAGCACCATATGAGCACCATACCTATTTAGGTACCAATGCCAAAAGCAGTAAGGCCTAAGTCTCACTAAGAAAGTCCTTGGGCTCCTGCTTTTTAAAGTTGTATTCATTTTTTCAAATATGCTAGGGAATATTTTGAAAATTATGTCTAAAAAGTAAGATACAACCAGGCATGTTTATTTGTTTGCTTGCCTGCTTATTTAATTTTTTTTTTTTTTTTGAGACATGGCCTTAGTATATACTTCAGGCTGGCCTTGAATTAATTATGTAGTCCAGGCTGACCTTGAACTCACAGAAATCTTCCTAACTCTGCCTCCCTTGTTCAGAGAATACAGGCCTGTGCCACTATGCCAACCAGGAATTTTAAAACATACCTTTTACCTCTTTCATAATATATGATAAAACCTACATACAAGAACACAAACACATTGTAACGTTAGATACTACTTTTTTATACTTTCTGATATGCATCTCTTACAAAAATGAAGGAGTAACTGTAGTTAATTAAATTTCAAGTGTCTTGATTATAACATTAGGAAATTCATTTGACATATAGTATCATTCATGATCTAGGCCAGTATTCTCCAGTATGAGTTGTATGGAAAAGGCATTTTTTGAACTTGATTTTCTAGTCAAATAATTTTATAAGTGAGGAGGTTAAGTGAATGTAAATAGATTAAGTGTGTTAAATGAATTTATGTAAACCCAATTCTGAATCACCTAGGGGAGATACCAAGAGTAGAACTTTTAACCTCATTCACTCTATACAAATGAACCACAAAACATGGGTCAGTAAATCCCAACGTAGGACTGGGACTTAGCACAACAGAAGAAGTGACTGATGAAGTAGAACAGACTCCTATTACACTGGAAGTCAGGAGGCTACTGTCAATCCTAGACCTGCTGCAACCTTTGTTAGAGACCTTAGCTTAGTGGCTCAGCACATAGCCTACTGTGGTTTGAATCCTACATCAGCCCCTTATTTGCTGAGAGACTTGGTGCAAATCCCCTTTCCTTTCCGTATCTTCATTTATTTAATTGTAAAAAAGAGCTGTAGGAGATTTTACTGCAAGGATTTGTTAGTGCAGCTAATAGAATCAAAGTGTTTTTGAAGAGTACCTGATAAATGGTAAGCCATTACTATGAGATATTTTTTAACCGTGGCTTTCAAACATTGCACCTTGACCCAAAATGATGGACCCACTTTGAGACACAATATTTTAGAAACACAACACTCAAAAATAAATACACCTAAGAAAA
Source organism: Heterocephalus glaber (assembly GCF_053883595.1). Taxonomy (NCBI): domain Eukaryota; kingdom Metazoa; phylum Chordata; class Mammalia; order Rodentia; family Bathyergidae; genus Heterocephalus; species Heterocephalus glaber. Next base: position 2,707,121 of record NW_028258358.1, read on the forward strand.
AAGTTAAGTAAAATGTCACTTAGCTATTTTATAGGTCATGGAGTATAATACTTTTATTCATTTTTTTTAACCTATTGTCTTTTTTTATACCTTCATTCACTTCTGTTCTAAGCTATTTGTTCTATTTTATGCAACCTATTTTATTCTCTTCTATTCTATTTAAAAACAAAAACATAAAAATCTGTCCTGGTCCTCAGACTGCAAGACACTAGCTGATCATCCCTAAAATACTAAATACATCCACACAAAACTCATTGAATTCAAATACTTTTTTAAAAATCCAAATCATACTTCATCCTTGATCTGCTGAATAGGAATTTTCCTGGTGTTTTGATCCCCAAATCTGTCTTTTTCATGTATACCATTGTGTAGACAATGAATGATATACCAGATTTCTTTTTACTAAATTCCATAACTGAATAAATGATAGGAATTTTAAGAGAAAGGTTCAATCCAATTTATTGTTTAAGATTTTATATTTATTCAATTAATATAACACATTCTTCTATTCTGACATAAATCCATGTCCACCCTATCTGTCTTGAGGGAAAAATAAAAAGGTAACTCGCTAATCATTCCACAATATTTAGAATGATTTATGTAGCTCCATCTATTTCTAAATAAATTCTAACATTTTAAAACTCAGAATTATTTAAAATAAAAGCTAAAAGCTGCAGTTGATATTATGTAGTTTGTATTATCTGAATTGTTTTTCTATTTCATTATCACAGTATGTTATCACAAGCTTTTAAAATAGGTATAGCATTCCTCCATTCATATTTAGAATTTTATGTACTATGGAACAGATATGAAGCTGTGACACCACCTACATGTCTCCTAGAATTTGGTTATAAAATGGACTATATCTCAGACTTTCTGAAATAATCATTACCTGTGATTATGAAATATAAAAAATATGTTTTTAAACATACAAATGCTATGCCAAACATCCAAAACTCTATTTTACTTTTAGGATCTCTATAGTTAACAACATAATTTAGGGCATATTTATAAATCTTATTACATATGCACACAATTATAGTTATTTTTTAAAATATTAAGTAGCTCATAAAAATATTTTATTGGTGGCTATTTTGAAATTAGATTAAGATCTTTCATCATGTGAAATGCTGGTGTGAAAATATTTATTAAATTTGATTTATTTTGATTAATGCAGTTTTTAATAATTGATACTTTGAGTTTCTATTAGATTTTTAGATCATGTAAATAGTGTTTAAAGAAGAATCTCAAAGTACATATTATCAGTGAATAGAAAATAATTTCATTCATCATTATTTCAATTTAAATATCCTTTTCCTTAAAAAGTTATCTCTATTTTTCTATTTCTATAACCTTTATATATACATATATATATACATATATATGTGTGTGTGTGTGTGTGTGTGTGTGTGTGTGTGTGACTTTTACTCCTCTTAGCATGTCCCCAAAATCCTGAGATACTTAGTATCACAAAATATTATTTACGGTCATGTACTCCACAGTGTTCACGTACAAGGCTTTGTGGCAAGCTCTGTCATTAGTATCATTAATAGCCATAGACATGTTCATAACCTTCTGACAACTCCACACATCTGCATTAATTCTATAAGCAATTGCATAAGCTCCATTAATCACAAGAACATGTAACTTCAATTGTTTTAAAGAGTACTTGCTAGGCAGCTCTTGTCTCACAATCTGGTATTATTTATTGTCATTGCATGTTTAGCTTCCACATTCATCCAATAGATATTGACTTATATCTTTTTCATTTCACCTTTTGGTGGTTTTGTCATGTCTTCAGATCCTTTAGTGAAAGGGTATGATTGTTGTCACTTGTTTGAAAGGCTCTTTCCCATCTCTTTGTGCACTGCATTCTCTCCACAAACCGCTGCATCACAGCTGTCATTCTGAATTGTAAAGATGTCATTGGGAGATAAGCTTATGCCTGTGGCACACAGAGTGGCTTCAAACAACTAATTAGCAGAAGCAGGGCCACCTCAAGGTTTGGTGCTGTCCGTCATGCCTGTGACCACTGCTGACACCATCAGCAAATCTGTCAAATGCGTATCTTCCTGTGAATACAACCAAGCCCACTTGTTCTGTGGTGAAGAAGAAACTAGTGCAATGTGTTTAATAAAATATAAAAAAAGGTGATGGCCAATCTTTACATAGTGTTAAGTAATTGAAAAAACCCTGAACTGGTGGAAAATTTGATAACTGACTTGTGGCTGGAATACAGTGAGTGTGCTTAAAAACTGCTCCATAAATTTCCAATTCAACTATTCCTAAGTTCACCTACATTATGGATTTTTTGAGCCTCTGAAAATCAACACTGGTACACAAAGGGGCTGCTAATTATTATACATAATATAAAATATGAATGCTTACATAGATATATAACTGTAACCAGAATTTTATCATTGATAAAATTATTATACATGATAATTTAAAAGCACTAATCTCTCTGTAGTAAAGTATGTGAAAATATGCATATCTGCATTTACAATGAAATGTTTACAAGTTTCAAAACCAATTGTATTAAACATATATTTAAAAATATTACATAGTAGTTATTAACTAAGAATATATGTAGATGTCATATGAACTAAAACTGTGAAGTCTGATAGTTACGATGGATTTGAGGTCTTTTCATGAGAATCAGGCAAAAGACATGAATTGAGAAGATAAAGAAATAGAGGAATTTTCCTCTAAACTCTGATGCCTTCTCTTGATACTTGGCCTTTCCATGTACTAACTACTTTTTAAAATTCTCATTTTACATACAACACATCATCCTGTAACTTCATCTGGTAGATTCCTTCAAGTCTTCTGTTAATGTTATATTTTTCCACTGTGAGGGCGAACTCCTGTGATGTGTTCTTTTCCCAACTTGAACATCACTTGTTTTAGCAGTGTTTATACTCTGGTAACATTGGTATAAATGTATTCACTTAGACTGTAAGAGATGAGACACAACAAAATATGTCTGCTTCCTCAGCATAATATGCTTAACACATCATGTTGACTCTGGTATCAGGTCTGGGTAAAACGAAGGAAGGAAGAAGGGAGGGAGGGCAGGAAAATGAAATGAAGGAAGGAATTGCTAATGTATGAATCAAAGACTAGTTTCAGCATCATTATGAAAAATAATAGAAAGGAGAGGATGGACAATTTATTTCACATCAAAGAATAATTTCAACGTCATGTTTGTAAGCCAGAAACAGAAAAGAATGTCTAGCTCTTATTTCTCATTTACTTCATTTGCGGCACATATTTATGGTCCCAATTAAAAAATGGAAACTACTCACATAAAAAAGAAGACATATGCATTTATAGACTTGAACAAATAAATTAATTTTTATATTTGCCTACATTCCTCTTAAAAGTGAAGTGTTAAACATTTTGAAAGCTAAAGTTCAAGAGTGTGAAATCATTATTCTTGTTTTCAAAAAATTTTCCTATAAAACATGACACATATATGAAGAATTTACATGCTAGCATATTGTATATTATTTGAATTCTCAGTCATTTGTTTAAAATTTTATGTGCTTACTTAGCTGGTAATGTAGGCTCAACAACTACTTTAAAAAAATTCTGTGAAAATCTTTCTCTTTGCAATATAAATTGCACTTGATGGATTCATATCAAATGGAGTTTTCAACCAGTCATTATGAAAATTCCTAGATTTTAGAATGGTAGTAATTGTACCATCATTAACTAACACTTACAAAGCCAATCTTACATGAGATGGTACAGACCTTTGATTTTTCTCGGTTGGACACAAGAAAACTTAACTCTAATAACTCTCTATTTCACAATGTACAGTATTTGTTATTTTGCTGAGGTTAAAGTGTGACTCTTCCATGACAAAGTGGTAGCAAAGGATATGTCCACTATGAGTGAATCAGACTGTATTCCAACATCTTTTTCTTAGTAATTGTTATGTATGAAGTCAGTCATTCACAGTAACAGGGAAGTAACATAATGCATATCATTTCCACCAATGCATTGGTTTTATGTGGTACTTGGGATTCAACCCAAGGCCTCTGCACTGACCTACATAGCCACTTTTCTTCTTTTTTGGTCTCCCTAAATCACTAAATTGCTGAGGCTGGGATTGAACTTGGAATACTCCTGTCTCAACCTCTCAGAGTGTTTGGGTTACAGGTACACACAAACATCAGCTAGTTCATCACATATTTGTGGATAAGTTCTATGTTACTGAGGATTTAAATGTTCTTATATGTTAGGAATTATGTATGCAGGAACGTATGAATACAGTGTGTGTGGAGAAGTTACATACTTAACTATATGTTTTAATACTTTTGGAATTTCAAGAAAAGTCTGTTGCCTGGGAGAAAGAAAATTAAAATAAACTGGCTTGTGAATTAATTTAAGGTTACTTGTAAAAATATATCATTTTAAACACAATTGTTATACCCACATATGTAACACAAAAATTGCAGACATTGTGAACTGATTTACTTATTCACTATTTAAATTTACTTTTCATTCATTTTTTGAGACAGGATTTCACTGGGTAGTTCAAATTGGCCTTGAACTCACTATGTAGCACAGGGTGGTCTCAAACTCATGGCAATCCCAATCACCCTGCTTTGGCTTCCAGAGTGTTGAGATTATAGGTGTCTACCAACATGCCCAGAACTTACCTAAATTTATAAATTGATACCAGTTATAATTCTAAGAACTAAGTATATATCGCTAAATGCACTTCTTAATATGATTTTTTAGTACAGCAAGAACAGAAAGTGCAAGCATATAGTATAATATTCATAATATAGCCAAAATAGGAAGATATTGATATGTAAATATTTATTTATTAAATCCTGTTTAGTATATGAATATTTTTGAAAACAAAAGTAAAGCAAGACAAAACCAAAATAAAACTAAGGCAAATAATATTTTTAATTATTTATTCATTTACTTTATTATTTATTCACTTTTGAATTATTTATTCATTTTTGAAATTTGAAAGTACTAGACAATGTTATCCTTTTTGTTGTGACATGGTCTTACTGTGTAGTTCAGGCTGGCCTTGAACTCACTATGTAGCCCAGGTTGGCCTTGAACTTGTGGCAATCCTCCTGTCTCAGCCTCCCAAGTGCTAGAATTAAAGGCATGTGCCAGCACTCCCAGCCTAATGTCATTATTTTGTTCCAGCTCCCTTTTATGTTATTTCAACATTAGAGTTTAAGGCTGTGCTACAAACTCTGAACTGTGGTTGTATCCTCTTGGTTGTGACCTAGGCTTAAGCTTCACTCATAACTACATTTTTAATAGGAGGGATTATATTTATTTTGAAGACTCTTTTCTGGATTGAAGGTTATAAATGTAAAATAAGGTATATAGCAATAGTGATAATTTTATACTTTCTAGTTCTCTTCCTACACCATCATTTGATCACCCCATTTATTATATTTTTATTCTATTAAATATCGCCATCACAATATTTCATGCAATTGGTAATTTCATCAAACTGATGATAATTGAATCTTTCTAATTTATGAATCCCACAAAACCTGGGTTATAAATTTACATTAAAAGGTAAAAAATATTTCTCTCATCCGAAAGGGCTCCTCAATTTTGCAGGGGAGATTTATAGCGGCAGCCCATCCTGGGATATCTTAATCAACTATCTGCACTTATGAATTTCACACTCATAATAACTGCTGAATTTCCAAAGGTTGGCAGCTAAAATTCACAACCCTTTCACCAATCTTCCTAACTCTTAAAGCTAAGATTTCTATCTGACATTGATTTTCAGATTACTTCCTTACAAGGGAAGTCTTATCTCAAAAATTCATATACCAAGCACTAGACCATTTTGTAAAAATTCTTTAGCTCAGGCATCAAAAACAGTGACAAGAAGCAGCTACTCAGACTGAGATGCAGTCTTGTGTGAATTCCAATAACTATGAAACATTTTCCTACCGATTGAAGAATATAGACACTGAAAGTGCTGTCTGTCTGCATGCTCTGCTGTTTGGTGGGGTAAAGGCATGGGGCATAATAGATGAGAAATGATATTAAATTTACAAATCAAAGATATTTAGATATTTAGTGGCATGCTTTTAAAGTGTGCAAACAGTGTACACTTTTTCCTTTCTGCGTTGCTCTTTTAACTACTACAAGGCTCTGTGTATTGAATGATAAAATGGATGCTGGAAGACAAAATTTATTCATGACAGTTAAGTGTAAGTTCTATATTTTATTTGAATCCTAATTTAAGCAAAAGTCTTCAGAAATGAACTATTTTCTGAAACATATCCTTGGAAAACCACCTCTTATGCAGTTTGAATATAGAGTCATTACACTACTCCAGGATTGAACCCTCTAGGTGTAATCATAGCTTTATGCATAGCCAGCAGCACCTGTCTAGGGTAAACTGCTCCATCCACATTTCCATGTGCTCAGGCTGGACTTTGGTAACATGAACGTGTAATCTCTGCAGCCCTCACTGTCAAATAGCCTGTGAAATTTTTGTTTGCTTTTTGTTTTTGCTTAGACCATATCATAGCACACTTATCTTGACAATTTTTTAACCTATGTAACTGTCTGTTGCATTTCAAACTGTTAATTACTGTGTGTACTTGAACAAATTGCATAACCTTTCTGTGACTCAGTTTCCCCAGCTATAAAATGAGAATAAAAAATATAACTACCTAATAAGGGAGTTGTCAGGATTAAATAAACTGTATTTCAACAATTATGAAACATTCCGCTTTTCTAGCATATCCTGAAGCAGGCATATTAAATCATAAATAAGCACTTACCAGTACCTAATTGACTACATTTTCTCCTAGAAGTACATAGAATTATAGCATGTTTTATATTCAATGATTGATTTTAAGAATTATTGTAATACATATAAAGTGCTTGAACAGTATCTGAGACAAGAATATTTCAATCACTAATATTAACATATCTCTATAAGAGAGCAATAATTGTTATACACAAGTTACCACTGATAGTTTAAGAACAGTGAGTTAATAATGATTAAAACTTTGCAAGTCCCATCGGTCTTTTTGTAAATTTTGTGTCTACTGTCATAGTGCATGTTTAATTTAGATTTACTCTAGATTAATGAAGATTACTTGACACAGACTCTGACTTTATCAACTTTATACATTTATTAGCTTTATAAATTTAAAAATATTGCTATGTTAAACAGAACAAATGCTCTCCACTTTACTGCCTTAAGATGAGTAAAGAAGAAGTGTGTATTTTGAGAAAAATAAAACTTAAGAAAATGCATAAAATACTAGACTTGATATTTATTGACAATAAATTTAAAGGCACTGCAGATCCTAAATTTATAAGTCACAGAGTAATTACTTTTCACTAGTAATTCTCAAGAATGACTAACACCAGGTTAATTATTTTTAAGGAATTGAGTAGCACAATTAAAAACATGTTATTGGTGTAGATTGTGAGTACTTATACAGAAACTCTGACTCTCCTAATGCTTTACAGAACTCTAAATGTAAAGTGGTACAACTATTATGCAAATCATCATGGAGATTTCTCAAAGAACTAAAATTACCGATTCAATTTAGTCAAGTTATTCCCCTTCTAGTTGTCTTCCCAAAAGAGCTAAAGATATCATATTTCAGTGATACGTGCAAACCAATGTTTACAGAGACATAATTCATAAAAGCTAAACCCTGGAAGCAGCCTGCATGTACATCAACAGACTAATGGCTAAAGAAAATGTGGTATGTATACATAATGGAATACTATTCTGTTATATAGAAGAATCAATTCAAGGCATTTGTATGGAAGTGGATGCACCTGGAAAATACAATTATGAGTGAAATAAAGCACACACATAAACTTAATACTGTATGGTATCTCTCATTGGGCAAGATAAAGTATAAAGAGCAAAGTAAAGGATGGATAGAAGGAAACAAGAGGAGAGATCTCTTGCAAATGGGAAGGAGTCCAGGAAGTGGAATGCAAGGGAAGAGGGGAAGGAGGAGGGAAGTGAGAGGATTTATGACATGCCTTGTTCAGGTGGCAAATACTCACAATGAATGTAAGCATTACATGACATAAACATGAGGCAATAATAATAATAACAAAATAAAATCGAGGAAAGGGATTTAGAGACTGAGGGAGGGAAGTAGGTGGGAAGACACTGAAGATTTTAGGAAAGGAACAAGCTGTATTTTATATATGTATCTACTTGCCAAGATGAATGTAAACTTCATGCACTGCCAACATGTGCTAATAAAATAAAAATAAAATTATAGAAAATAAATACCAGAGAGTATATTTCTGTACATAATAAAACTATATTCTTAAAATTAAATGAACTGAGGGGCTGGGGATTTAGCTCAGTGGTTCCATCACCTGCCTCACAAGCACAAAGACCCGAGTTCGATTCCCAGCACCAAAAAAACAAACAAACAAAAAAATTAAATGTACTGTGCTATGATTAAAAGAAAATTAAAGTGCCCAAAGACAAGATGCAAGTGAAGAAAGAATGTATATACAAAGCCCTTGAAATAGTCTGTGTCAGACCACCAGCAACAAAATGTAACAGGTTGATATCATCATCTTTATTTATTATCATAGAGACTCAAAAGGATTCCATAGATATTATAGTTTAGAACCACACAGGTTTCAATGGGCCTGGAGTGGGATGGTTAAATAAATTTTTGTGAAATAAGAATTTTCTAAAAATAAACTATCTTGGATTACTAAAATAGCAAAGCATAATTATTTCCACTTTTCTTTGACAATTGAATTAATATAAAACAACACCAAAAGTCTGGATATCGTTTGTTTGTTCAAGTTCCCTAAAACTTTAATATAAATAGTCCTTTCATGCTTTGAGTTTTATTAAGAGTTCTCAGGGGAAAATTATTTGTAACTCTTTTATTTGTAACTTCACTACAAAGATAAAGAAGTCTATAGTAAATAATTTTTTCCTCCCACCACTAGTAATCAAAAAGCTTTTGTGAGCAAGGTACACTCCAGGCAATAAGCACAGGCATGCGATCTTATAAAAATAAATATATTTCTTAATCAAAATACCTACAGCATACTTTATAGAACTAAAGAAAACCACCCTAAAATTCATAAGGAAAAGAAGAGACCCAGAATGGCAAAAGCAATTTTGGGCAACAAGAGCAAAGCAAGAGGCCTTACAGTAACAGACTTCAAGCTATATGACAAAGCAATAGCGGTAAAAACAGGATGGTACTGCAATGAAAACAGATACATGGATCAGTGGAGCAGGTTAGAGGATACAGAAACATTGCCAGACACATTCAGCTATTTTATCCTAGAAGAAGTGCCAAAAGCATATGTTAGAGGGAAGATAGCCTATACAAGCGGTGCTGGGAAAACTGGTTATTTGTTTGCTGAAGATTGAAATTGGACCCATATCTTTCATCATGTACTAAACTTAAATCAAAATGGATCAAAGATCTAAACATTAAAACGTAAACACTAAAGTTAATGGAAGATAAAATAGGTAAAACACTTGAAGTTATAGATGTAGGAAATGATTTTCTAAACAGAACCTCCACTGCACAAGAAATAACAGCAATATCAACAAATGGGATTATATCAGACCAAAAATCATCTATTCAGCAAAAGAACCAATAAGTAGAGTGAAGAGAAGACCTACAGAAAGAATTTTGCCAGTTATTCCTCAGGCAGAAGAATTTAGAATATATGAAGAACTGAAAAAAAACAACAAAAAAACCCCCGACCACCTAAAATTAAAAACGCAGGCAAGAAATAGGAAAGTGAAATAAACAGACACTTCAAAGAGGAAGAAGTACAAATGGCCAACAAATATATATATAAAAGAATATTTTCAACATCTCTGGGCTTTAGAGAGATGAAAATTAAAACAAAGCTAAGATTCCATTTTAATCCAGAAAGAATGGCATTCATTAAATAATAAAAAAATAACAAATGGTGGTGTGGCTGTGGTGAAAAAGGAACCCTCCTACACTGTTGGTGGGAGTGTAAGCAAGTACAACCACTATGGAAATCAGTATGGAGATGTTTCAAAGAACTAAAATTAGAAATTCCATGACTCAGCTATCCACCTTCTAGACATCTTACTATGGAGGTACATGCATATCAAGGTTTATAGCAGCACAATTCATAATAGCTAAATCCTGGAAACAGCCTGTGTATACTCATCAATAGGTATTTGGTTAAAGAAATTGTTGTATCTATATGTAATGGAATACTACTCAGCTATAAAGAAGGACAAATTTGAGACATTTGTAGGAAAATAGATGCACCTAGAAAACACAACTTTGAAATAAATGAGACACAGAAACTTAAATACAATATGGCATCTCTCATCTGACTAAGGCAAAGTACAAACTAAGAGAAGAATAAAAGGAGGATAGAAAGAGACAAGGGTATAGATCTCTTGGAGATGGGAAGGAGTCCAGTGGACAAGGACAAGGACAAGGAGGGAGGGTATAGGAAAATAGGTAGAGTGAGGACATGCCAGGTTCAAAGTCCTAGTAACCTCAATGAATGTGGACATTATATGCCATAGACATAAACTAAGCTTACCAATATCAACAAGAATGGAAAGGGGAAAAGGGGAACTAGAGGAAGTGGGAGGGAGGGAGAGGAACAGGGATAAAAAAGGAACAAGCTATGTAATGTACATGTACCAGCTCTCTTAAGTGTTTGTAAAATGCATGTACTGCAAACATGTACTACTAAAATAAAAATTTAAAAATAAATATAATTCTCAAAATTTTAAAATCTACTTGGTGTTCCATGACTTTCACAACATTCTGGATAGGATATCTTATGTATTATGACTTACTCAAATCCTTCTTGATGAATAAAATCCTTTTTTTCTTGCCATAAAATAAGGACAGCTATACTATGATTGATTGATGGAAGGAACACTGTTGTTATGGAAGCTTGAAATATATAGAGTGCTGATGACAAATCAAAAAGTTAAACAGCTATTTTTCTTCTTTCAACTTTCATATGATTTAGGATTTAGAGAGAGAGAGAGAGAGTGTTAGGGGGGGAAAAATTTAAAAGCAAAAGAGGAAGAAGGAATGCTAAAGACTAAAGGGATGTTTCTGAATAATTATAGCCATACAAAAAAAAAAGAAAAATATAATAATTAGAGGCCAACAATATTCACATTATCACTTTATCTTTTATTAAAAAAGAAGTTGTTTTATCAATTAAGTTTGTATTAATCCAAATAGTTTCTTCAATGGCCATTACTCAGGAGCTTTTGAGACTAAGAGATTACTTTTCTTGGTTAATGCAAAGACTATTAAAAAAACTATTTTACTGCTAGTGAAAATTAAAATTCTTCAATAATTTTAAGGTAGTGGTGATTTAAAAATCTAGGTTCAGTGAGAAAATGCAATAGAGACATAGGCACACACATATATACATTACCTATTTATTATCTATATGTTATGATTATAGAAAATAGGTGAAAACAGTACCTATGTTTTAATATTAGACTTAAATATTAAACATAGCTTCTTAAAAATATGGATCTCCTTCCATTGCACAACAATATGAATACACAATAAAACTAGTAACCTATTCACTTAATATGTTAAGATGGCAAATTTTGTTCTATATTTTTACTGCAATTTTTAAAATAACAGAATGAAAGGTAATAGAATTCTACATCCAACCATGATACTATAATTAGTAGTGGAATAATGCTCCCAATACATAGAAAAATATAAATTTTACACACTTTGCTGTGGATGAATTCATTTTTTTCAAAAAAAGTAATAGATTTTAAGTTGAAACATGTAGAAAATAGATCAAATTGAGAAAAAGTGGTTAAAAAGAAAATAAAAATTACAATTTAACTACATCATACTGAGTAACATTGTCTTTTGTATCTTCTTTGAGTATAGGAGATGAGAAAATTCACTTTCAACAAATAAAAAGCTTATCCTTTACTAAATTAATAAAGATGAATTAATCAAGAACATTTAATCCCAAAAGAGAGTTACTCATTACTTTCTTCAAAAATAGGTAAAATCAACATTTCCTAGTCAATTTCATGAGCATATACTTAGGAGCTGCATGATTATCCAAAAAAGATTACCATTGTCTTTTTATTCTAAAATTGTTTACTCAAAGCTACTTTAAAGTACTAGTATAAAATTGTGACCATAAAACAGGTCAGAAAAGAAAATATTTATAGTTGTTAACATACAGTACTTAAAAATCATAAGAAAAACTATGAATGCTCAGTATTAATATGGTCTCTATAGAGATATGGCGTACCTCATAATGGTTTTCTTCATTCTCCTGAATGTGGAGACCCGCAGAGCTGGGACATTTCTGAGGAGTGACAGGAATATTGTCACTTTTGCTGTGTGAGTTACACTGAAAGAGATTACCAAATAATTGTGACAAACTACTCCACATTTAGAGTGTCTACTGAGAGACAAGGCTGATTGCTATGAGCCTCGTAATGGAATGCCATTATGAGGGTCTACACTCATAGATACATGCATTAATAGGGAGCCTTTACCAAAAAGGTAAAAAAATATCCTCAAGATAAACAAATTGGAAAAATGTTTTTAGTAAAACTGAAGAAACTTACATTGAGTTATTTTATTTTTACTGTCTCTTTAAAGCATTATTTATTCATTATATTTATGGCTTCGATAGATAAAACTTACACAGTTCTCTTCTTTGTGAGTGATATTAATTAAGCCCTTCCCGTTTTCTACAAATATTAATCCCTGATATAAATATCATCATCTCCACTTATAGATGAGGAGTCAGAGGAATAACCAACCCTCCAAGATAACTGCCTTCACAAATGATACACCTAAATTAGACAAAACTATTCAACTAAAAGTTTAGAGTCTTAAAAGATTGACTCTTTTACTGTTCTAAAAGAAAATATTTTAAAGGCAAGTCAGCTAAAATAATTCTCTTGAAAGTGGATGTGTATTATAAGACCTAAGATACTAAATTATGACTTGGCCTTTCCTGTGAAAATACTAAAATCGCTGCTTTCTATATTCCTCACAAGAACTTTTCCTGTAAATATAAGACATTATCTGTTTCGCATTTCTTTGCTTCCTTCTTTCCAAGAATTCTTTGCATCAAGGCAAGGAATATTTATAAGTATCACTCTGTGGCCATTTGTTAAGCATAGTATATAGTTTTTAAATTTTCTACTTGAATAAAAAGATACTACAGTTCTTCCACAAGAAGAACTCATCATTGATATGATACACATACTTTTAGGATATCAGAAAGAGAATCTATCAGAAATATACTATCAGAGACACTCTATAAAAACAAATGACTTTAAAAAGAGCAAATGACTTTTACAGTTTAACATATTGAATTCAATGCATTTTTCATTTCAAAGCACCATTTCATATGTTTAAATATATTTTTAAAGCTATCATTACATTTTACAGATATCAAGTATCATTTGCTTTGAAGATGAATATGGTATCTACGAAGCCATGATCTTTAAACTCAGTAAGCATACTAAAAGCCTGTTAGTAGGAAAAGAAAATTATTCCTGTTCTTGCTACAAAAAAATTGATTTCAATCCTGATTAAAACTTATCTCTTCTAGGAATTCTACATTTCAACTCTGCTTGAAACTTAAGTAACTTTTATGTGTACTTTAGAAAATGCTACTTTGCTAATATTAATTGTATGACTGTGCCTGTTTGCCAAAAAACTTCATCATTAACTGTGATAGCTTTTAGATCTCTTGACAGCTTCTTTAGCTTTCTTGAAAAAATTGGTCCACAAAACAGTTGTTTTCACCCATGATATTCCTAAACAGTTTAATCATTCAATTCTGTCCTACCCTGTCCTCATATCTGTTCATGCTAATCAATGTTTTTAAAACATTTCATGTATGATGCGGTTTTTCCTCTAAGAAACATTTTCCCCTTTCCCCTCGCCCTGCAATTGCACCTTGGTTGCATATTGGAATCACCTGGAGCGCCTTTTCGAACTGTCAATGCTTGAGCTCCACTTCATCCCTGTTAAATTAGAGCTCAGGTACAAATAGTTTTTAAATACTCAGGTGACTCTAATGTGCAGCCAGAATTTAAAATCTCTGGCTTAGGGTTAAAATTACTTTGTCCACACGACAATTTTGTGAATTGAGGTCCTCTTTCAATCTGATATCTTCCCCCTCAGCCTTTGTTCTTCCTTTATTTACCTGTCACATTGTCAGTTTGTTTTTTTTTCATTGATCTATCACACTACCTTTGAACTAGTAAAAGACCCACATCTGTATAATACTTTGTAACTTCACATATAAGAATCTGTGTGTTATCAAACGAAACCTTCTGCAGATGGGTAGAAAATATCTTTTATCAGATGGGGAAGACAGTTTCAGAAATATTTAAACATTTGAATATTTGACATTTGAACAAGAATTGCCCAGGAAAGCATACCTAAGTGCAAGATGTGGTTACTCTGTTATACTTCTCTTAATGGGATCTTCTACGTGCTTGTTCACTCATTCACTGTACTCTGTTTCATGATTAGTCACTTGCTGAAGTATGTTGTACTAGGATTTTAGTGCCTCACCAAAATACTCATTTAATTTCTACACCAATATTTTTAGCAGAAAACACATGTGTGGAAAGAACCACTGAGATAGGTAAAAATGTAATGTAAATGTTACACATAGATTAATAGGGATAAAGAAGAGAGAATGACTAGACTCCTGGGTTTGATTCATTGGCCAAGTCTTGAGAGATGGGCTGAGAGAGTCACGGTCTTGGAGGTATACAAGACAGAAGGAACAACATTTGCAAAGGCGAGAATTCTCATAAGCCACAAGTAGCTCGATAGTCATTTAACCATGGAGCATGTGAGGACTGAATTGAGGATAGATGGATATCATACTGCATTAGATTCAATAGCAGAATTGATGATAAGTTATGGAATTAAATTTAATATAAGCATGACAGCCAGGATATGTTCCTCCTAACAGTGCTAATGCCAAAGGTGATGCTTAATAATCATTCCTTAGCTCCGAATACCCCCAAGGCAATATGCATGCTGAGCAAAATGGGTGTATTTGTGCTATGTCCATCACTTCTAGGTAAGTGCTTCTGCCAACAAGGATTCACCACAAAGTCTGTCCAATGTCTAATTTTGATTCAGCTTCCACTTGTAGAACAGTAAATGTCACCAAAAGAAAATATTTTATTTTTTATTATTACTTGCTCACTTTTTAGAATTTTTAACTCTTATGATGTTAACTTGCCTCTGTGTATTACAAATCTATGCATCAGAGCAAAAAAGCAAAAGGGAGCACTATAAATGATATTTTTAGATCAAATAATATAAATAGCCTAAATTTTAAGAAAAAAATTGTTAGAGGAAAATAATTTAATCTTGCTTGATTCCTTCTTAAAAAGTCTCTACTTTAAGGGGATTTGCTGCCTGAAACAGAAAGATATATTTTAAATCTCCCAGGGTTTCTCTCAACAAAGATTTTTGTGTTTTTCAAAGTTAGTATGAATGATTCTGTAATGAGCTATAGTTAAGATGGATTTGCAAATCAGATGTAATATTGCAAGGTATGTATGAAAATCCAACGTGAGAAGTCTAGAGCTCAATGACAACAATCATATTAAATGAAAATCACTGTAACTATATTTCTTTTATATTTTAAAATGCATTTGATGCTTTCCATTGCCTGTGATGGATAGCCTATATTTTAATAGGTAGATAAATCTTGCTTCCCCAAAACACCCATTGTACTCCCTGAGAAAATTGTTATTCCCTACCTATAGAAATACCTACTCAAACTTGCCATATAAGCAGGTACTTTAGCGCTTTCATTTTTGACATAAATTCTTAAGAAAGCACTTCATAGCCATGGTATGAAGAGAAAAAAATCAACAGTATCAAACTAACAAAAGGTTTGTGAAAAATTGCATAACATAAATAAGGCATAGCTGTTTTCTTTGCTAAAAACAAGGTTTTTTTGCATTTTCCACCCAACTGTAATGTGGCAGCAATGTATACTATTATTTTATTACTCCTCCTACCTTCTTACAAAATCAAAGCTGTTTGCTTAAAATCAATGGCACTGTTATAAAATTCTTGCAATCATTATAGAGGCAGTAGCTATGTATTATGTGAAATAGGTTTCATTAAATAGCAATTTTATTTGTTGAAATCCACCATCACAATGTTATTCCTACTATTTTAATAAAATATGGATTCCTTTCATGAAGAATTATAATATATTTGTGAAAGTTTTGATTTAAAAATCTAAAAGTTAATAAAAATTTATATTTACAGAAAAGAATCTATATGAATGAATTTTGCATATATGTAGTGTCTCCTACTTCTTTTCATATATTCTTTGGAAAACCTATGCGTATCAGATTATTCTTCACCTTCACCCCACTGAAATTACTCTATCCTGATCACTAATGATTTTTCACATTATTAATTCATAGGTCAATTCCAGTACTCATCTAACTTAACTAATCTAATTATTTCAGAAAATTTGTTATAATCATTAATATCCCAAAACTTATTCTTTCTGATCAGAAAACTTTTGACCTATATTGAAAGCTTTCTTGCTAATATCTGCTGTGTATCTTTCTTCTTTGGGTCATCGTTCCATCATTTTTAATCATAATTACAATGCAAAATAAAACTGCTCATTGAACCTCATTGAATACGTAGATGTCCTGCATGGGTAATATATATTTTGATTTAAGAAGAAAATGCAGTGTGATCACTTTTAAAACCAAAATACTTCACCAGATTGTAGAAATGTAGGCTGAAATACATGCCAATTTTAATTAGCAATAATCACACTTCGGATAAACCTCATTGGCTACAATACTCCACTGTAAAAATTATGCATGTCAATTTTAAGATATAGTTTACTTTTATGAAGTAAAAAAAGGCAGATCAAAAAATACAAGGGAACTGTATCTATTTTTTAGAGGGAGTCTATTTTTAAAATTTGTTTGTCCCTCTTCTTTAATTATGGTAAATTCAAGATAGAAATGTCACAAATATTAAGATATTTTCATTTTCATATGTGGGGACATAGCTATTTCCCCTTTTTCTTTTTAACTTTTACTGAATTTTTAAATTACCTCACACAGTAGAAGCATTAGTAGAAGCATTAGTATGGTTTTGCTAAAAATTTGTTCCATTCCCATCACCGGATTATTGATAACATTTTTGAAAAGTCTTTATAAATATAAATGTTGAACACATGCTTTTTCAGAAGTAAAGCGTGTGTGTGTGTGTGTGTGTGTGTGTGTGTGTGTGTGTGTGTGTGTTTATTGGGTCCCTTCTGATTTGGCCCAAACTTAATCCTCTCCTTTTAGGTAGGAAATACCTTTCCTATCCCGCTGAGGGACTCACTGGTTCTACCTTTTCCTATGGTAACATAGCTTAAAGCTCTTTCTCTACTTCCTTTAACTGTAGTTTTGCCTTCTTTCACTTGAAAAGGGATCATTCCTCTCCTGTTGTCAGTTTATTCTCACATACTAACAGGGCCTACAAGCCTTACTATGTACTTTATTAATATTTTGAAGTAGAAGAAAAGTTTTAGAAAATTTTTACAATTCTTTTATAATAGTTTAAATTCATCTGCTTTTTTGGCTTCTATATCTCTGGTTCATAATTCATTCTTCATCCTTTGTTTTTTCTTATTTGTCCAGACTAAATAACTTCATTGTAAAATTAGCATTCCCAAGACCTATAATTTGTATCACAAATGTTATTAAGAAAATAAAGCACATTGATACCGTAGATTGAGAGAGTATTCACATGGAGAATAATAAACAAAGCAGTAGGTTTGATCAGCATATTCCTCTAACTAGACCCTTACCAGCTCAAAGCAGGAAATAATTTCATCACAGAAATATGTTAAATAAAAGGAAAAATTTGAATTAACGCACTGCATATGTGAACATTTGAGCTTCTATTCAACTTCTGGAAACTGTCACATTTCTCTAAGTATACACTTTACAAAGTTCACTGTCTTTGTTTTTCTGGAGCAAAACACCCTCTTTAACCTCTATGCGGTTTGATTGGGATCTGTGTCAATATTCTCAGGACTGCACCAATAACTACCTTCATTTCTATGTAAATTCTCTTCTTTTTCACAATTCCTATTTCAGTTCTCCTTTCAGTGTAGAGTCCTCCTTTTTTCTCCCTTCTTTGTGTCTCAGAGGTAGTTTTTCTTTTTTCTCCCTCAAAAGTACTTCCTTTCACTTCTGTTCCAGCAAACCCTGCCATTTTTCATCTATGCTAATAGAGATATTAGCCAGATGGAAGTAGTTGCTACTGCTCAATGAACAGCACAAAGTTGATTATTTCAAGTGGGATTTATGAGGAAACAAAGGCTGATTTTATACAGTCTTTGGCACAGGTCATTCAAAAGACCAGTTGGTTTTCCCCAAATAGTTCCCTGGGATCAAGTGAAATTCAAGACAAAAAAATATATTTTTTATCGTGTACTTTGTTGTTGCCAGTTGAACACTTTCAAAGCATTAGTGTAATAGTTACTTAAATTTAATACATAATAGTTCGATAAATGGAAGCAGTATTTTTTAAAGAAACAGCTACGGTATGGAAAAGTTTCATATACAGGGAAAAAAGATAATTGGAAAAAAAGACTAGGAGTGTGGAACTGAACAAATTCAGTAGCATTTTAAAGTAGAGAGTATGATGAAACTTTTTTTTTGTTTGAAAGTCCCACTTTTATGTGATCTTTAATGATCTCTATTATTGACTGGCTGATATTTTTCAAACAATTCTAACAATTTAATAAAATGTATAGATGTCAAGTACTGTTAACCAAGAAGTATCTTCCTCTGAGTGTGTATAGCTTAAGTAGTATTTCAGAGCCATCTTTTCCTATAAATATTTTAGTTATTGTAAAGTTTTAGCTACTCTGTGTGCTGTCCATTTTCTGAGAATGTGAGTTCTTATTTCCTATATATGACTTTCAAAGCTTTTCTTAAAGGGCTATTGATAAATGCAGAAATAGAGACAGCAAGATAGAGCAAGCAACAGATATATATTTCAAAAACAAATAATCATTCAACTTTTGAGAGGATTACATTAGGCTGCAGCTTGCCTCCATTACTCGGTATAATATTCAATGCCAGTGGAGAGAATGGAATACATAGTTTTGTATTTATGTAGAATTTTTGGTAATCTGATGAAAAATTTAACAATAGCACTCTGTGTCAGAATAACTAGGCAGTTTCTCTCTAAATATGCAATAAATAGGACAGATACCTGGGAATTGAACATTAAATTGCCGGAGTGTTCAAGGAGAAAGTGCTTAGGTGCTGGGTGTGGGGGAGTGAATTCATTTTTGCTTAATAAATAAATAAATACAAAAATAAGCGTATAGATTTTCCCATATCCAGCTATAAATTCCTCCATAAGTAACTACTACCAGCCTCTCTAAGTTAATACAGATAAACTGGATGCAATTACAGGTCATTACTCACCAACAGAAAGCAATGCAAAACCACCTTTACAAGAATCAGATTGTAGATCTCTCTGTGAACATCTTCACACTTTTCTTTCAGTGTTCATGGAAACTATATTACAGTTTTAGCAATTCTTTTGAACTTTTGCAATGAACATACACTGAAGTAAAATTTCCTCAGAAAGTATAATTCAAATACCAATATTCTAAACTTTATCATTGCTTCATTGTTCCACCTAACTCTTGTATTATTAGCTTACTGTAAAGCCATTTCAGAAGAGCAATACTGCATGGAAAGTTTTCAAATTGCAAAGGATTACATGTTATATTGCTTGAGCAAAGCTCTATGAATGCAGTTGGCTTTGCATATGCACCATAATTCTGCATTTTAAATAAGTGATTTGGACCTGGGATTTAGCTCAGTGGTTCCAGCGCCTGCCCCACAAGCACAAGGTATCGAGTTCGATCCCAGGTACAAAAAAAAAAAAAAAAAAAAAAAAGGATGCAAGGAATAGAGGACTTTGGAATTCCCCAACATTTAAAAAGAGATAAATTCTGTCCAAATATATTCAAATGAATGAAATAACAGACATTTTCTGTGCCAACACTAAGCAGACAATTATTTTTCAGATCATTTAAGTTCATTATAATATTTATGAAATCCTCCAATTTTTTCCACGAGTTTATCATTAAACTGTGTTTTACCCCTCGAAGAAAAAAACAAAATTGAAATTTCTTAACACAGACCAGAATAGACAGACTAAAAATGTTCTTAAAATTTCAAATATTATGAGGTACTTTCTTAAAAGTGCTGACTGGGGCCTGGCTTGATGGTGCACACTTGTAATCCTAGCATTTTGGGACCACAAGTCAGGAGGATCACAATTTCAAGATCAGCCTGGGCTATGTAGTGACTTAGGAGACTCTGTCCCAAATTAGGAGACTCTGTCCCCAAAATAAACTAATTAAAAAGTGAGTGATGATGTAATTCAGTTTGAAGGCCATTGATTTCATCTCCAGTACTTCAAAGAAACAAAGCAAGTGTTCACTGGGAAATTTGAGGGGAAAGTGTTGCTGTGTTTGAAGACTTCAGGTAAGTCTTTGAAAATGCCATTGCTTATTTCCACTGGTGCATTTAATTTTTATTCTAGGCAATCAGTGATTAAGAATGGACAAGTCAAGGCATTTTTGAATTGATTAAAATTTCCAAAGACTTCTAAAGGAATGTTAAATGTAAAGTGCTGAAGTTACATTGAAAAACAATGATATTAGTTTTTAATATGTTCATTTACCGGAGTCAAAATGTATATATGAGCCTCATATGGGAGTGAATTCCAGATATATGTAATGATGGGCTCTCCATACTGTAACTTCTGTCCATCTATACATAAGCAGCCAAGTGAAAATTGCATTACATACACAAACATGGGCATCATGCTTATGAATACAGGCTTCATGTGATAATTGCATATATTTACATTGAAGAAATATTTATTTAATAAATTGACTTCAATAATTTTTAATTGAATATAACATTTCATGAGATATTTTATCCCAAAATATAAAAACAAATTACAAAATATATAAATACTTAGGAATTTATGCATGAGCTATAAATAGACCTGATACTATACTAAGTACAAGCAAACATCTAGCAGAAAAGTGTGCTGAGTTTTAAATATTTCTGAAAAATATATTCTCACTGAGAATTACAGTCATATTTTTAAAATGTCTTTGCTAAGTGACATTAAAATTTCAATTGAGTATGTCTTAATATCATGAAAATAATAATTTCCAAAAATAAACCTTTAAACTATTAGCCCGGACCATCTGCCTGCCAGTCTTTAGAAACAACAGTCTGCAAGTCAACCTTCAGCAAAAGAAATAGAGTAATAAATTCAAAGATTCAACTCTAGAGTGCTTTAAAGTGAGTTGAAAATTCAAGGCAGTGCCACTTACTTGAATATTGCCTTTTCAAGCCAAATTCTTAACAAAGCTCAGTGCTTTTTTACACTTCTTTTACTGTAGAAGTTTTGAAACTGACCCTGAAGCTTGACCCTGTATCTGTAATAGTCTACATCAGGAGTGAGGGAAGAAAGTATGATTTGTTTTCCTACTGCATGCTAAAAACAAACAAATCTTCTATTCTGAGGATATGATTTCAAAATGTTTCTAAATTTCATGAGTTCTATTTCAATTTTAAGTTGATTAATGAGAATTATACAGCATCTAAATTTAAGTGAAACTGTACAACCTTCAAATTAATAGTTTTTACTAAAAATGATGTTCCAGAATATCCTACAAATTACTGACAAGCACATAGGGAAATTATACTTGAATCTCAGCTCTCCCTCCATGAGCAACCTCAGTTTCCTTTTTGCTAAGAGAGTTTAGACTAGAAGATTTTTTTCCACCTCTCCAAGGCTAAAATATAAATTATATTTGAGGACATTCTTACATATAAAACCTCAAAATTTAATGTGATTTTTTAATCAACCCCTAAATTTAGACCTTCATAAAAATGGTCTAAAAAGTTTAGTTAATAAAGGGAGTGAAATTTAGACCTTCATAAAAATGGTCTAAAAAGTTTAGTTAATAAAGAGAGTGAAATAATCCTGAGTCTTTACCACTGCTTCAATTATAATCATTTTCTCCTTCCCTATTGATATGTTTTCAAAGATATATTACTCAACTAAAATTAAATTATTATTTTAGCTCACATTTTCCACTTAAATTTATTCACAAGGAGAAAAATACCTCAATCAAAGCTCTGTTATTTATTGACTATATCTCCCCTTTCTAAAACATGAATTGCTACTTCAAATGTCTTTTAAAGTATTTTTGAATAAAGAGTGCCAGATTAAATGAAGTAATTACGGCGATTTTGGATGAGAATTCTACAAGTCTGTAATCTATCTAGCTGTGAATATCTAAAAGGATAGAGTGTTTTAAAAATCTATTTTTAAAATTAAAGTTCCGTGTATTTTAAGAAACAAAACCAAGGCACATGAGAAACATGCTCACTTTCAATCTCTGAAAATGTTTCTTCTTATAGAATTGAGCAAAGTGTTCTTGAAGGAATATACTCTTAACAAACGAGGAAACGCCTGATGACGTAGTCACTGCTAATAGAGTCACAGAGTCCATCTGTTGAATTACCTTCTTTGTCTCCAAGCTTCAAACTAATGTAACTCCAGCAAAACAACTTTACTGTTTATCTTTTAATTCTCAAGTTGTAGAATTTTAACACTTACATGATGCTCTAGATCACTAACACTTCTCTGATTTGCCCTCAAGAAATTATCCCATGGTGAAGGGAGATATAAAAATGATTCAGAAATAGATTACAGAAAAATCTACTTTGCAAATGTATAGTAAGAAATACGAAGTTTAACCAATGATAAAATATTTCATGGTTTGGTACTTTATCCAAGAAGCGTATTAAATACTCTTAAGTTTTATGAAAAATTTCTCAAATGCATTCATTCCTCCAGTTCATTTATTCATTTACTTTATGATACTTTAGTAAAAACGATAAAAATAGGAAATAATCTTGTCATTAAAGATTAAATGTGGTCATTTTAATGAAATCTCTAAATGTATTGAAACAGCATATGCAAATAACATGTTTTAAATTTTAAAACAGGAAAAAGAATGAAATTTGAAAACAGTAGGAGTAGTAATATTTGTTTAGTTTATTTTTCCATCTTTTTTTTTTGGAAAAATATAAAATGATAACACTTTGTTGGAGAGTAACATATACTTGTCTTACAGTGATATTCAAATAAACATATTTATTCCAGCTGAGAAGAATTAATATGTTCATGATAAAGAACATATAAAAATAAAGTTCAATAAAAATTATTAATAATGTTCATGATAGTTTCTTACGACACAGAAGTAGGGTGTATTATTTCATAATAATTAAACATAAATTTCATAAAACATTTATCTTAAATAATGCTAAAACATTTCTCTTAGTAATAATGCTGATTGCAATGCACTTCCAAATGTCAATGAAGATAATGCATGACTCAAAAAAAGTTGAGTAAAATGAATACATGTATATAACATATATAGAATATATATGTAGTATAGATGAATAGATAGATATAGATATAGATATGCAGAGACTATTGCTTCAAAATTTAATACCACTGAAGTATGATTCTTTTCTATCTTGTGGCAACATGCTATTACAATTTCAAGCTCTTTGTAAAACAGTTTTATTCCCCACCTTTACATGATTAAGATGTGACTGAGTGGACTTTTTCTCTCTCTTTCAATGAAGAACAAAGAAATATTCTATTAGACTACTTCTTATATGGCACAAATTTCTTATTTGATTTCCAAGAGGCCTAAAATGAACAGACAATAAGAGCATCAAAATTAATCTGTGTTGGTTTCTTATTTTTATTATAAGGTGCATTTTAAATTAACTTTATAAAGCCAGAATGTTTTGAAATCACCCAGAAAGCTATAGGACAGGTTTAAAAAGTGTGACACTCTCCACATTATGACAGCTGCTAGTTTATGTGGGTCTAGAGAAGGCAGCAATTGCATAAGGTAGCTGGCTTCTTTTGAGACTCAGTATAAAAAGAAACAGTATATCAGAATAATCCATATGATTTCTATTCCAGACAGTGAGTTCAGTAGCTCTGAGTCCCTCTTTGCCTTTTTTTCAGCCTTAGTTCTCTTTAAGTTCTATTAGATCTTTTTCCCTCCCCCATCTGTGGCACTGAAACTGCTAAGACTTGGAATCTGGGTTTGAAAATCGTGCTTGTAAGCAAAGATTTGTAGTAATTTCTTTCTCTTCAGATGACTAACATTTGGTTGATTCAGCCATAGAATATTAAAGTGGAGAGGGACATTAGAGATTTATTCTTAACTTCTATTATTGATAGAAAAAATTAAAGCATAGAGACTTAGTCAAAGTGAAATATTTAGAACTCAATCAGTGGTGTGCTTTGTTTTACTAAATTACACAAAATAATAATTATTAATTCTTTTTAAAAATAGTTGAAAAATGATAAATTAGAACATATCCTCAATCTCATATTTTATATTACAAATTTTCCATGTTAATGGTCTTTACAATTGCCATGCAAGAGGATCACAATAAAGAGCTATCCACAGACTGGATTTAAATCCTCTATCTCTTTCAATCCAGATGGCCATTCAGTTTAATAGGGGGGACAAAACTCCCCCTGGAATGGACTTTTAACCAAATCTTAAGAAACCATCTGCTTAATTCAATATTCAAATGTAATCATAGAATACACCTTTCATCAATTCAACTGAAAATGTCCCCTGCCTAGAATCTTTGAGATCCAAAGGACTAATCAGATATTCTAAATCATCAGTTAAAAAGGAGTTTGACAAATTGAAAACCAAATACTCTGAGAAATACACATTTGAATATAACCAAAAGTATAATTGTACATACAGTAACTGTATATGTATTTATTAATTTATCTTAGACACCTTTGCTTAAATAACCATTGTGAGCAGGGCTTGAATAAACTTCACTTAGAAGTATGATATTTTGTAAGTTAATTAACTTTGTTCATACCTTCTCAAGATACGCAGCATTCTTTCCATTTTTTATTCCCTAGTGAGCTTGAAGAAGTATGGAAATTTGCTTCCAGTTTTATTAAAATAGATAGCTAAATACAACAAGGGAAGCTGGCCTAAGAAGGGAACCGCCCCCCCCCCACACACACACCCTAATACAGGAGGCATTCAACAAATATTTACAAATTTTGAAACAAGCTGCAGAAAATACACATGAAAGATAAGAAAAGCTTATTTTCTACTTCTCATTAAACTGAAACTGCTTGAAAATGAAGTTTTCCTTAAAAATAAAGTCAGTAACTACTTTCCCTTACTTCAGTTGTCTACTTTGTATATTGAATACCAACCAATAAAATATACACTTCACTTGTTGAAAGTTTTATCCACTCATTTCATGGTTTATGTTGATGTCAAGTTAAGCAAGGTAACTACTTTTGCTGAATTTATTCTTCATGTATAAACAAGAATACACTTTAAAATGAACTGCCAGGAAGCAAAGCCTTTGAGAATATGTTGCCTGTAAAAGCAGGACATACTTGCCATCTATCTATCTATCTATCTATCTATCTATCTATCTATCTATCTATCTATCTCCAGTGCATGATTTTAAGGGTCAAATTTGTCATTTCAGTTTTCCCATCTTTACAAAGCCTGAGACAAATGACTCACCATATTCTAGAAACATTTTGTATTTTAAATCCTTTTTGAAACACAACTGCTAATGAGTTATTTGATTACAATAATCAGAAACACTAATCACTTGATGAAAATTTAGATACTATGCAAGAGGGCTCTGGTCAAATAAATGTGATGGCATGATATTTGTTTTTATGCATAGTTGTTCATTACGACTTACTCTAAAGTAAGTTTATATAAAAGTGACAGATACTTGGTATGAAACTATAATACAAACAACAAGGGAGCAAGATAAAATTTATCACAAGAGTTCTCTTAATTCCATTAAAAGATTTAAAAATACTACATTTCCTTAATAAAATACACAAGAGTAATAATGCCCTTTTTATATTAACAATTCTGCAAGTTAAAAGCATTGTGTTTTCTCCTTAGCATTATGTATGTGATAAATTACTAAAAACAGACCCGTCTGAGCTACCCAAATTCTCTCGTAACTTTCATAGATACAGGATACAATCACTTCATTCTTTCTCCCCTGCATAATTGGTGCATTCGGAAAATGGAGAGTGCCTCAAACACTACAAAGCAAAATCTGGGATGACCTGTGTTTTATGTTTTGAACTGCAAACAGCTATAATCAAAGAGGAGTGCCTCTTCCCTAATGCTTATTAGGAAATAGGAAGGAAAAGGGCAAGAAGAAAGTTTCATTTGGTGACTGAACATGAAATTGAATTGTAGGGTTATCCAAGGACACAGAAGCAGCATTGTACAAGTTACTAGAATATAGCACTATAAAGAGAAAGTAATCTGATTCTTCCAGAAATTTGTAGTTACGAAGCAGAAGGTGGGGGGGAGGGGAGAGCCCCTCATTTGTCATTGTCTGTTTCAATGTAGATTTAAGCTCAAGTGTTCACTTTCTCTACGTTGAGTCTCTACCATAGGAAATCATCGTACTAATTTAGCTAGTTAAGTTTTTGTTTCCTAAAACAAATAAAAAATCTTTATTAACTTCTATAATTGCATGCATTAGATATTATTAAAACTGTCTTTTTAAACTGCTAGCTTGTTTATTTTTGTTTTTATTTTTGCTGCTAGGGACAGAGCCCAGAGACTTGCACGCATCTCCTCTGAACTGCACCCTCACCCGGCACATTATTACAGTTTTTTGAAGATAAAGGCAAGTAAAATAAAGGGAAACAGACTTTCAACTTTAGTGTTACTAAAGTGAACAGAAAATGAATACATTTTAATTTATCATTTTAACATTCTTTATAATCACTGTTATAATAATCTTCCCATCTGGAAAAATAATAGGCAGTGAAGTAAAATATTTTCCCAGGGATCAAATGATGATCTACTATTGCAATATTACCACAATAAGGTTGTAAAATATTCCTTACGTTTCAGATGCATTTAAATCTATGTAATACAGTTTTACCTTGTATTTTCTAAATGGATTTGATCATGGTAAAATACATTTATCTATACTTTATTTCTCATTTGCTCAAAGAATATTTTCTGCTGGTGCTTGCAGACATGAATTTCCTGGACATTACTTGAGAATTATAGTCCTAATTTAAGTCACTAATTATCTCAATTGTATTATTATTTTTGCGTATTGGTAGTCTTTGGAAACAAAAGGTATTATTCTACTTGCAAAATTCTGTTTTGGGTAGTGATATTTCCATTTAAAAATATAGCAAATTTTGATTACTTAAAATTAAGTGAATACTGGCCAAGATGCATTTTTTTTCTCAACAGAAAATAAGGTGATTTAACTCACTGGTATTTTGTATTGTATTCCACTCTGTATTCCACATATTTCTAATTGCACACTTTGTGAATAGTATTCTATCCCTTCTATTTTCATCTTCTTTAGTTCCCAAATTATTCTTCCACTTCCTTATTACCTGACAAATTACAATTTGATTGCAATTGTTCTTTATTTTCTTCCATAATGTTAATCTTTTATTCTTCTATATCTCTGCTCCTTTCAGCCTCCTTGAGTGTTCCTTTCCCACTGGAAATACTTTTTTATAACAGTGCTCCCTTAATCTATATTTTTGGTTAATATATCTTCTTGGTATTTCTTTCTTTCTTTCTTTCTTTTTTTTTTCAGTACCAGGGATCGAACACAGGACCTTATGCTTGAGAGACAGGCAGTGGCACCACTGAGCTAAATCCCTGGCCCTCTTGCTATTTATTTTTGTAAAAAAAAATCATACAATTCCATATTTTCTATTATTTTCTATACAATTTATATATGAAAATATCAAACTTGCTGCTTCACAAACAACTGTTCTCCAATGTTTCATTCCCCAGAATAAAAGTAATTTTTGCTAAATATGCACCAAATTTCTTCAGGCATTTAAAAGCCACATGTCCAAAGTCCAAGTCATTACCTAACATCTACCTTGCTCAGTTTTCTGTTCCTTTTGCATTCACAGTAATTACACCTTCTTTAACAGGCATTTCTCTGCACAATAATGATATGTGTTTTTGTTTATATTTTTCCCTTAAGCTTCCTAGTGTTTTGAACAGTGTCTGGCAGGTAGTAGATTCTTAAGATTGTTTTCAAATAAATTCAGTTATTTTCAATTTCAAATTCTGTTTTGGAGCCACATGTTACATTGCCATTCATACAGCTGCATAGATTTCCTGTGGCTAATTGGAAAAAAATTGAATATTGGGACAGGTTACATGGAGGCATAGTCCTTAGAGTGTTGCACTGGTAAAAGAATTATATTTATTTTAAAACCATCAGTAAGTGATGTAACACCTAGGGCCAGTCTCCCTGTGGGTATAATAACTCTTTTCCTGCCTGCCAGTGAGTATGGTTAAGAAACTCAAATGAAATAATTACTTGAAAAGAAATCTGAAAGATATGAGAGATTAAACAAAGTCAGTTTCTTTCAACTAACAATAAAATTTGAAGTTATACTTTAAGTGGCATTACTATTTCTCACTATATTTTAAAACACTTAAGGCATACATTTTTCAAAATAAAAGATGAGGACACTGTCTTTCACACTCCTACCCTTCTTGAAGACATCCATATAATTGATAATGTGTCTTTCCCTACAATAACCTGAATGATTTGCTGTCTGTGACCCTTACAACACTGCCAAGAATGAATATTGGCATATTATTATTCAAGAGAAGGTAGCCTTGATATCCAAACATTGTTTTTGTTTACTTGAAAATATTTGACTTTAATAAACTCAAAGATTTTAACATGTATACTTTTAAATTTTATTCAGAAATGACAAGAATAAAAACGTGGATTTTTTTCCCACCTGCATTTTCAAAGAAGATATGGAGAGCAAGAATGAAAGAAGATATCCCAATATGGTTTTGGTTTCCAGGTAAATAAAGGAAAAATTAACTGTATTATGGCTGTCCCTAATCCTCAAAACTCTTATCACAACCTTCTGAAAATTCCTGTCATAGCATTATCCCCTTATAAGTGAAAGAGTCAATATACAGTGTATTTTGCATGCCCGTATACAAGTCTTGAATGATGAATTTCACTGTCTGACTGAGGTGGTTTACCTCAGCGCATAACTTCTTATATTAACAACCTTCCCCACAGGAGTGAATGACCTTCTATAAATACAATGCATCCACTCAATCAAGAAATTAAAGCCTGTAACCACCTCATAATTCATCATCTTTTCTTACAGGCAATTGGAGAAGCAAAAACAAACACAAATCTTCAATCCTCAACCCATGTAATATAAAATTATGCAGCCTTCTGCACTTACGTAACATGGATATATTGAAAATTATGCTACATTTTGTGTTCCAAATCAATACTATTGAGTGAATTCATGTTTCCAGTGAGTGATAAATTTCAGAGTAAAAAAAAAGTAGCTCCTTTCAAAAATCAAAAGCATCCTAAAACAACAGCCTCCTGAATGTTTGTATATTTTTATTCAGTCTTTTAAAAATGCTTCTTCATAAGAATGGCTCTGAAATTATGGTGAAGCCAGATTATAGGCTTATTCTTGGATTCTGCAAAACTACCATTATATAAAACTGTCTTAGAGTGAATCTCAGAATGTAATGATGGAGGCTTCCATTTTGAGTGAGGATGATCAATGCTTATACTGAATTCCATTATTCATAAGGACTCAAAAATATATCCTTAACAAACTAATGTAGTTTTTAGTTTTCCCTTGCAAACATATTTACCTGCAAAACTTAAGCCTGGAACACAGAATAATACCAGAAAATTCTTTGATATACTATAGAACCTCGGACAAAAGCATTTAGACCATCCGCAAATTCCCATAGTGAGTAAAATAGAAATACTGAATAGAATTTTAAAATTCAATATTCTTAACTATCTTTAATTAAAGAAACTATTAAAGCAGAGATCAGGGCCAGGGATTTAACTCAGTGGTTCCGCCTGCCCGACAAGTGAAAGGTTCCAAGTTCGATCCCAGGTACCAAAAAAAAAAAAAAAAAAAAAAAAAGTAGCGATTGTGTTTACACAGAATCAGGATAATTTTTTTTAAGACAGAAAAAACAAATTTAAATTCAGATTGGCTTTTCTTTTTAAAAAATGTTATTGGTATATTTTAGGTACACAATATAATAACATTCATCATTGGAAATTTGTACCTTTACATAATCTCTCTTGGTTCTTATTTTTCCCCCATTCTCCTGCCCTCCCTTCAACCCTCCACCTCTCCCTATTTACAAAGACTTTGTTTCCATTTTTTATTTTCTCATATTAATTCCATTCCCTTCTTTTTTCCCGCTACTCCTCTCACTTCCCCTTTGTCCCTTTTCTTCCTATTTCACATTATCTGCTATACCTTTTGATCCTTATTTACACTTTCAGTTTCTTACACTAGAGAAACTATTTGATACTTACACGTGTGTCTTATTGATTTTACTTGAGTATCGCCTCAATGTGCATCCATTTAGCTATAAATGTCTCTAATTTCTCATTCTTTATGCCTGAGCAGTACTCTATTTTATAAAAAAACACATTTTCTTTTATTCAGTCTCCAGTCTATGGCTAATTGGGCTGTTTCCAAGTTTTAGCTATTGCAAACTCTGCCGCTATGAATATGCGTGCACATATATCACTGTGGTATGATTCTTTTAATTCTTTGGGAAAGATACCCAGCAGGGGAATAGCTGGGTCAAATGGGACTTCCAATCCCAGTTCTTTGAGGAAACTCCATACTGATTTCCACAGTGGTTGCAACAGTCTACACTCTCATCAAAAGTGGAGAAGGGTTCGTTTCTCCCCACAGCCCCACCCGCATTTGTTATTAGTCAATTTCATTTCAGCTATTTTTTGGGGGGTGATGTTTTCATTTGCATCTCTTCTCAGTGTTATTTTCATTTGCATCTTTTGAATGAACAGTGCAGATTAGCTTTTCTTTAAAACAGATAACTGAATCATCTTCAAATGGTTCTGTTTTTTTATCCAGTTGACAAACCAAGGTGAAAATCAAAATTCATTCCATGTAGTCCTCATATATTAGATAAGTAGTCTTTATCTTACCAAGAATATATAAAGTCATAGCAATTACCGTGGAAGTCCTAGCAGATCTAAACTATGCTACATGAACGCAAACACACATATGTAATGAATGCATGTTTTGCATGAAGTAGTAGCAAAACACATATTCAGAGCTCACTGAGATATTTGAACACACCGAAACATAATATTTCATCTTATAGACTTATCACATCGCAAAGGAAGACCATGCTTTTGGTTTTGTTTTCCTTGTGTGATTATGTGAATGCTTCCTATTTTGAGTACAGTGGGGCAAAGATAAAATAAATGTTTAGCAAAACTTCAGTGAATGCATACAAAGCCATGCTAAAAATAATGGTCCCAGTAACCATTCAAACACTTCAGTAATGTACAAGTGTTTACATTACTGTCAACAGTTTTCACATCATTTTTCTGTTTATAGAATAGTTAAGGTCAAACAGTTACCATATAACTCTTAAGAGTACAAAATATTTATGTAAACTTTATGAATTGTAGGCTATACTATATAAAATAATGCATTATTTAGGTTATTTCCTCTCGTGTACAACTATTATCAATATTTGGTAGAGACAAGCCATTTTATCTTTTTAATTTATTACACTAAAGCATTAAAATTTCCTAAATGAAACTAACAGTTAATCTTGTGATTGTGCACTGACTAAATGATGAAGAAATTCAATGTGATATAAACATTCACGAAAAACTGTCAATTAATATTGTTCACAAGTGTTTAAGAATACATAAAATATAAATCTTCTTGCAAATATTGAGTATCACACTTGGACTTTAAAAAAAAATGATCAGCTAATTCTTCCTCAGCTCCTGAACTACTTATCAGACTTCTTTTTGTGTCTACTTCTTCCTCACTCCAAGCTTATGAAAGAGGGGAAAGGCAGTACACTCGAATTGCTTCTGGATATTCAGGATCTCTGACTCAAGGAGTGCTAATAGGTATTTTCTATCTTTCATTTTCATGCTTTTACAGGAAATGTGCAGCAGGAAGGTAGCAGGAGATACCATATCAACCCAGCAATTCACCCAGAACTTCCTTATACTTGTATCCTCCCTGGGCTTTTGGCTAGAATAACTTTGTTATTAGACAAACATTATCACTGCCGCATGCTGGGAAAGATCTGAATGCAGCTGTTCATCATTGATATGATAATTTATAATGCAATCTCTTCCTGTTACTACTATGGCATAGTTTTAATTTGCCACTTTGTATTTGACATGGGAAGGCCATTTCTTCTTACTTTTATAGTTTACTTTTCTTCCTGTAATAGAGCCTATCAGAATTCATCTCCCTTCCATTGTTCCTTGGAAAAGTATATTGCTACCAAGAGTAACTATTATTGCAATAGTAGTCCTGCTTTCTGAATTCATTGATTGGTTTAATCTTTTAATGTTTTTAAAATGTTATATTGTCCGGGAAATATTATATTGTTTATTCTTTACAACTTTCTTGTATCATACATAATATTCATGTATCACTAGAGTATGAAAGAGATGAATCTATTGATGTTCAAATTAGAAACATAGCTAACATTTTTCAACGCAGGTAACTAAAAGAAATAAACAAATTTAAAAATTTAATACCTGGAAAGTAGATAATCAAATAATCATATGCCAACTTTCCAAAAATAGGAAAAAGGCATAATTTATGTGATTTCTTCAGATTCACAGAATTTGTAAGCTATGCTACACCTGGCTAATACACATAAGCAATTGTATAATTGGCATACATTTGATAGCTAATTATATGTAACAAATGCTTCTGTACGGAATAAGTGAAATGAGAAAAGCACAGCATAACTTTTAGTTATATACACAATTATATGTAGACTTTGTTTCAAAACAGAGATCTTTCTGAAATTTTTATATTCAAGCATTTTTATTTTTAAGTTGAATAATAAAGATTTCATCTACTTTATCTTGACTAAGACAATTAACATGTAGTACTGTACGATTAAGACTATTTTAATCCCCAGGTAAAAATAAAAAGTATATAATCATAGGAAACATGGATTACTATGTGCCAGAAATAGTTATAGTGTGTGTGTATATATATATATATAATATATATATATTTTAAAATTTTATCACACTATAGAATGCATGCAATCTACATGCTCATTTTAATAGAAAAGAATATTGAATATGGGGTAATTAAATAACTTGTTTAGTGTCACAAAGGTTGTTTATTCAAAATCTCAAATGCGAATTCTGTTGTATGGTTACTAGGCCCAAGTGCTGGCAGCTGTACTGTTCTACTACTGCTTCACTGAAGAGGGTGTAATAGTTTCTAGGAATCAATTACAATTTATTACTGTAGCTCAATCATTCTTTCATTTTACTAACTGTAGCCTTTTTGATGGAAATATCCATTTGATGTTTAATATGTTATGGCATATCAAAAATAATTTTTTATTCCAAAAATGCTTAAAGACATAAGGTTTTCCTACGTTAACTATTCCTAGCAGTGGGCTTCCAATCTGAAATCAGACTCCCAAAAGACAAAGTTATATTGGTGCAGAGTTACTTAGGAATCACAAGAGCCAAGAAAAGAAAGCAATGTTAAAAGAATAATGAAATCCTCTCTGCCTAACAATGGAAATGGCCCTTGTTAAATTTTGTTTTATCCTTCGCATATCTGAATACTGCCTACTCATTCCCTTATTCAATATTAATTTTTAACCTGTATTACCTTTTAAAATTCTTTAAATTTCTCTCAGTGAGAGCTCCATTTGGGCCACTAGTCTGTAGGTAAGTCACTAGGCTTCTGTTTCTCATAGAAAGTGAATCATTTAAAACTTCTTTTGTGGGGCAGGGATTTAGCTCAGTGGCAATATGCCTGCCTCACAGGTGCAAGATACTGAGTTTGATGCCAGGTACTGTAAAACAAAAAAAACAAAGAAAAACAAAGAAAAAGAAAAAGAAACAAAAAACTTGTTTTGTAATTTGTAAGACAGTCTTCTTAGCTTGTATCAAATCAAATTGCTAATGTTATATTCTGAGATATAGTTATATCTTATCTTTAGCATCCTCAAATACAGAGAGAAGTACCATCTTGAATATAGTAAAATTTCAAACTGTTCTCCCTACTGTGTTATTGTTTTCAAATGTTGCACAGTTAAAGGCCAGGGATTTAGCTCAGTGGTACCTCACCTTTCTCACAAGCTCGAGGTCCTGAGTTCAATCCCTGGTACAAAAAAATTTACACAGTTCAGCATGCTTTGTGTGAAATAAAAATGTAAAACCATATGTATCCACTTTGTATATATTCTCAATTAACTCACTTTTTGAGTTAGGCTTGAATACAGGTGGGAAATTTTATGTGCTGAGTAATGGAACTTTAAATAAGATTCTATCTGTATTCAGATGTAGTAGGGAAACTCTTCATTTAAATACTACGTACAGGAAATTTTATCATGTACTAAAAAAGTCAAAATGTAACGTAGAAATGTATATAATCTGTCTCAAAAATATTATAAAAATTATGTATACTATTAATATTTATGTGGAAAAAAGAATACAGACATAAGCATACATACATCAAATATACAGAGGTGAAGAAAAATAGAAATACCTACAGATATCTGAGTGAGAATGTTTAGAATTTCAAGTTGGCTAGTATAGTTATATTATTATCTCAGTTCATAGGATTTGGATTAGTGGGAGGCAGCATCCCACAGGGTAAATGAGCATGCTGGAATACAAAGCATAATCTTTTAGTACTTTTCAGGACTCGTAAAGTAGCATAAATATATAAATGAATGGCATAGATACATACATGATCATTATAAAAATAGCATTAAATATCTCAGCAAATGATCTGAAATTTTCAATTTGAAATAGGAAAACAATAAATCAAAAACCAAAAGGCATGCATAGCTTAAAAATGAAATTTACATCTATTCTCTGCCAACTCAGTTCATCTTTGAATATTTTATTCTTAAATACTTTTAAATGAACTATGAACTAGTGTCTTAATGATAGATGATTGTTCATTCAGAGAGTTCAAAGTATGATTTTAAAATATTCTTTTTAAAAAATCAAATGGCTTTTGAAGGTAAAAATAACTAATTTTCCCATGATCAGAATCTTAAAAGCATTCATTTATATTTGTGTCTGTACTACATTTATGACATATATATCATAGAATGTTTTCCCTGAAATATATTCAGTTAATATTTTAAGGATTCTGTATGTATTCTTTTTAAATGTCCTACTCTGAAGAATCACAGTGCATAGATGTGATTTAATTGATACTAGAATCTAAATGTTTTTGTTTCAGTACAAAGGTCTTAATTCCATTTTCTGTACTTTTCTGAATTTAAGTTTAATACATTTATGTAATCTTCAGTTGTTATATGTTGATCCTCTGTTTAACCTTGTTAAATTGATTTTATACATTCTCTCTTTAATCTTTTTGCCTATGCAATGCCTCTTTTGTTAGTAGCATATTTGTTTGCTTTTTAAATTATTTATATTCCTTTATCAAAACATTTATAACATACAACTGTATTATAATACAATAACATGTAATAAAATAAATAGATAATAACATAAAATACTTTTCTAGCAATTTTCTCTGATACTTCATAAAATGAATCTTTGCCTCTGGATATGGTAATTTAATCATAATTCATTCATTGCAGGGTTTCATTTATTTATTATCTACACATAATCATCTGAATAAAATAGCAATGACAAAAGTAATACCTGCATTATGTTATTATGTTTCCAAAGATTATTTTGTTTTTCAAACTATATTTTCCCAGATAAATGCCACTAACCAAAATAATAAGCACAAACAGAAAACTAGTCTTCTCATTTCACTTAATATTGCCATTGGCATCCATGCCCTATCTGAGCAGTGAAGGGAGCAGGTGTTCTTTAACTAATTTCCCCAGAATACAATCCCCCTTTTCCCCTGCTGATCTGGTGTGTAGTGTCTGCAAAAAGAAGAAAAAAAAAAGAAAGCATTGAGAGAGAGGAGAGAGAGAGAGAGAAAAAAAAATTATGTGGTCATTTCCCTCTTTAGAAGTTAAAAGGTATTTGAAATAATGCCCCCAAATCCCAACAGAATTGTAGTAATTGAAGCTATGCTGCCTTGTGTGAACAACATTTCACCGACCACTCATCCCACTCACAAATACTTCATATTGATACTGTTGTCACTAGGTTCTCAGTCCAATCTTCTTATATTCTTATAATTAATATCACATCACCTTAATTGGATTTTCTACTTCTAAGCTTCATGGATTAAGATTTGTATTGCTATGTTAATTAGCTGTAGGTAGCAGAATGATGTCTACAACCAAGAACCTAGATTACCATTCTAGAATTTCACTATAATAATATTGGCATGAGGAAGTCTCCCTTGGAGACCAACCAAGGAATTTTAATTATCAAAGTATTTAAACGATCATGTCATAAGACTTTTTTTAACAACGAGATAGTCAGTTACATAGCATAGGTGCTCAGATCAACATTATGAAGAGATTTCAGGGTAATACCACAAGCATTTGCCATATTTTGTGTGCTGCACAAAGAATTTGTTGTGCTAAATGTTTGGGGGTAAACTCCCTATTTCATATGACCTTACATTCTTTTTGGAATTAGAGGCACATAATCAATAAAACATAACCTATAATGTTTTGTAAGAAAACTTCACAGAAAGGTACAGGAAGTTTTAGAGAAGTAGACTAAGAAAATGTGTTAGAATAACAGCATGGTTTGCTACTGAGGATTTTCAAGCATGACTGTTTTCCTTCATTTCCAGATAGTCATGTTTCCAGGGAAAATAATAAAGTCTTCAATTGGGAACATAGTGTTCATGTTTCCACTGAAGTTGAAATGACTATGTTTGAATCTCACCTGTGAATATCGCCATGTAAATGAAGTTTTAAAAGAGTGACTAGTTTCCAGTGTAGTTTCCTAAAACTGCTATGACCAAGTATCACAGAATGATTGGCTTCAACAGAAATTTTTCTCAGAAGTATGGAGGCTTTAAACTCTGGGACCCAGGTGCTGACAAAATTGGTTTCTTCAGAGGTGTCTTTCCCTGGTTTATTGATGGCTCCCTCCCACCCTCCATGATCTTCCCTTCAAACACATTTATATCTTAATGTCCTCTTTTTATTAAGAATAGCAGTCATATTAAATTACCCACTCAAATGACCTTGTTTTAATATTATTTCCTTACTAAATACTCTACCCCTAAGTACAATCACATATGAACATATGAATTTTAGTGGAAAACATTCAGTACACTAGACGTAGTGAATGCACCTTTGTTAGAAACTAAAATAAGAAGCCACAGTGATCATTATTGATGAGATACAGTTCATTAATCTGAGGTCTTATTTGAATTTATATCCCCCTGATTGCTCCCCTGTCACAAGCACTGTAAGGATATGTGAGAGTTATGAAAGAACACGTATATAATATTTATTCTTTCCAAGCCTAATAACATGGAAAAAATACCAGACTGGAAGTTCTGAGCCCGGATTCCTTCCCAGTTCACTGCATACAGTGCTTGCTATGTGGTCTTGACAGGTCAGGTTTAGAGTTATTAATTTTCTCATCTTTAAAATAATACTAGGGAGGAAAGGAATCTGAGATTTCTCCAGTTTAAAGGCAAATGTCCTGACTTCTATTTTAATAATGTGATAGAGTTGTGATGAAGATAATGATGATGATGATGATGATGATGATGATGATAAAAATGGTAAAAAACAATACCTTGTATTTAGCACAAGGTTCAGATACTCTATTCTGTCTGACTCTTGTGTTCGAGAATTCATGCTTCACAATACATAAGATGGCTAATATTATTCCTATTTTTACACTTTTTTAATTTTGCAGTACTGTGAGTTGAACTCAGAGCCTCTGCACTGAGGTCCAGCTCCAGCACTATTTTAACATAGGATCTCACTAAATTGCCCCGAGTGGGCGTGAGCTTGATTTAACATTTATCTTCCTGCCTCTGCTTCTGAGAGTGCTGAGATTACAGCCATGAGCCACCAAGTAAGTATCCTCACTTTTTTTTCAATATGGAAATGGAAGCCCAGAAAAATACAGAAGAAATCTTCTAAAACCGTATTGCTGTAGTCTGAATGTTTGTGCTTCCCAAAAATGCATGTGTGGAAAACTAACTTCCATGCAGTAATAATAAGGGGGCCCTGAAGAGGTTGCTAATCATAAGGGCAGAGCTCCCAGTAAAGGGAAGAAAGCCTTCCTAAAGGAAGCCCAAGGAAGCTCTTTTTGCTCTCCATGAAGACGTAGCAGGAAATCGCTGTCTCTGAACAGAAAGTAGGCCCTTGCCTGATATTGCTGATACCTTGGCCTTGGACTTCACAGGCCTTACTTGTGAGAAGTAAATTTACATGTTCCCAATCTAAGGTATTTTGTTGCAACAGTCAGAATAGACTGAGCCACATACAACAAGGAAAGAATTGGTTTCATTTTTCCACAGTTGGTGAAGTTTATGTATCAGGGTGAAGTGGAACTACAGTTTTACAGTCATGATTGATACAATTAACAAAAACAAAGGCTGAAGCAGCTTCTGTGCTAAAAATATATATTTTTATATGGAGAATAATTTTGGTACAGAATAAACCAACCATAGGACATAAATATGCCATTTAGCTATGTTTACCTTAAAGTAGGCTATATCTTAACTAAAGAAGATTGCTTTCTTTTTCTATTTTAAAATTATACACAAAAATTTAGAAATTTCTGATATCAAAAGTAGCTAACTTTCACAGAATAAATTATTGTGCTCTTCATTTTTTATTATTATTATTATATTTTGGGTACCAGGGATCGAACTCGGGTCCTTGTGGTTGTGCAGCAGATGGCAAAACCACTGAGCTAAATCCCCGACCCTTACTGTGCTCTTTAAAAAAAAGGTTGTTAATTTCTTTATTTTGTTGTGCTATTATTTCATGTTTAGGTGATTTATAACTTCATAAATCAACTTTACTATTAAACTAAATGACTAATTTAGCGTATTTTTAGTTTTTATGTGAAAATTTAAAAATTTTTGTTTAAATTTTTGTAGTTTGAATTTTGTTCAATATCATAAAAATTTGCACACACAGACACACATTCATATGGTAACATATATTTTCTCCTTTCTGAATGTCCATATAATCCCTATAATCACTATTCAGCATAAAAAAGTATATGAGGTGAATTGTATTCCTTTTTCTGAATTATGTTCTTCAGTACAGACTTTGAGAGTACTATCTCAAACCGATGTACCCTTTTTTTTTTTTCTTTTTGGTACTGGGGATTGAACTCAGGACCTTGTACTTGCAAGGCAGGGGCTAGCACCACTGAGCTAAATCCCCGGCCCAAAACCAATGTACTCTTACATGGACTTTTTGTTTTATCGATAGGTAGTGTTATTTAGTATTCTGCTCTCGTTCCAAGGCTACAATCATTCAGAAATATTACATGATTTGGTAACTCTAAAGATCATGTTGAGTAGTTTTCACAAAATGACCAAAAATTATTTCCTCCATTGCTCCTGTTCTAAAATGTAGTCTTAGCAGAGTAGTTTGGATCTAATACTTTCCTATATCCTGTTAGCAACAGCTGAATCTTCAACTAAAGATTATTTACAGGTGGAAAATAAGACCTGGGGAGAATATTGCTTGGTTTTCTCCTTCAGAGTTCAAATTGCATTCTGAAAAGCCTTTAATCTATAAACACAGGATACCTGGTATATAAGCTATTAAAAAACTCTGAGCATGAAAATTTTGCCAGATCATTTTTGCAAGATCTTTATCGATTACATATATATTGTAGAGTTTATGAACAGTTGTCTTATTGCCATTTATTTATTTATTATTTTTAAAATTTTTAAAAATTTTATAATTTTTTTTAATTTTTTGGTGCCAGGGATTGAACTCAGAACCTTGCGCTGGCAAGGCCGGCTCCAGAACCACTGAGCTAAATCCTGGACCCTACCATTCATTTATTAATG
This sequence comes from Heterocephalus glaber, assembly GCF_053883595.1. Taxonomy (NCBI): domain Eukaryota; kingdom Metazoa; phylum Chordata; class Mammalia; order Rodentia; family Bathyergidae; genus Heterocephalus; species Heterocephalus glaber. The sequence goes on from NW_028258358.1 coordinate 2,747,338, forward strand.
GTCATGATTAGAAGGCAGGTAAGAAGGTGGAGCTAAATCTAGAGACATACAAATTTGTGTTTTGTATATATTAAAGACAGCTCACATTTGAAAAAAAATGTAAGACAATGGACAAGCAATGGAATGGAATAATAGTATAGATACAATCTGCTTTTTTGTACTTTTAAATCTCCCATATCTCCTGTCTCTCCTCTCAAACACAAAAATGAAAAGGCATAGAGAGAAACCAAGTAAGTTTTCTTTTATGACAATGACCTCCATATAAGAAGCACGCATACAAGTGGTAAGAGGAAATGTGATTAAACTGTCTACTAGAAGCCTTTTAAAGTTCTCATAAAAATTGGATGTGCAGGAAATAACTTGAAGAATTCATTAAGTGTCAGTGCACACTGAATGTGCTCAGGGTTTTAAAATTTTCAAAAGGAAAACCTATCTTTTCTGTCCACATCAACTAATGTTTTCCAATTTTGACTGTAGCTCACTGAACTACAATTGCCATCTTATTTACTTCAACAAAGGGGATCAGTTTAGAGCTTTGTAAGTATTGCATTATTTATGAATAAAATGTTATATATTTTTATTCATGAGTGCAATTTCATTAATAAATGCTACTTTGTCTCTCTCCTTTGTTAATGTAATATTCAAAGATGAGCTAACCATGTGTAGTAAAAAGTAAAAATGTAAAACCAGTGTTTCAATATATGAGGTATACCTGAAAAAGTATTAAGAATAAAACTAACCTAACCAAATAGTCCTAATCAAGGGGCCCTACTCAGTGATTTGAAAAATATATTGGTAGAGTCTTCAGAAAAAAAAATGTATCTTATGGTCAGTAAGAAGGTCTGTCCTTTATTTACAGTGTATACACTATACAGGAAATGTGAAGGATGAGGAATAATGTAGATCATTTAATTTTACTTTAAAATTCAGATGTTTAAAAAAGTGGAAATCACACACATATACACACAAATACACAAAGGAAATCAAAGATAAAAAATGTTATCAGTCATTGGATTTCTAAGGCATTTTTTTCCAGAACTCTTAGCAAGAGGGAGTGCCAGACATGTCACATGACATTCTCCAGAGAATGGAGAAATTTCCTTTGTCAAGTCCATAATATCCAATACCATCAACCATCGATTCTGTCCAATTAATCATGCACTGGTTAATGCTGTTAATAACCTCAGTTCTTCTGAAGATTTTCCAGAAGAGACAAAATATGCTTACCAATGTGCCTTTTCCACTAAATATTTGATTATATCAAAAAGTGTCTGAAAGAATTTACAGTTGTAGTGACTAAAAATGAGTATGTGTCTGCTTCCCTTAGCTGAAATTAAATTTTCATTTTTACTAGGAATGAGGTACATGGGAGATTAGTGAGGGAGAAATCACTCTTCTAATGGACACAAATGTTACTATCTGATATTCACAACAGTCAGGGAATTGTAGAATGTGTCTTTCTAGATACCTTACAGAATAATTAATGATCTCTCTTGAAAGAGTACCAGAGCACTTTTGATTCATAAGATGCAGAAGTCTTGAGTAAAAATCTTGGCTCTGCCACTTGCTAGGTATTTAATATTAAAGTAAATTCACTTAGCATTTCTTCATCTAAGTTTCTTCCTCTATATCAAAGTCAGCGAAAAGCATCCTTTCAGTTGCATTCAGTCCTAAATCATTTTTAAGCCATGAAATTTTGAGCTCCTTCATAATTCTTTGGTTTCAAAGTGATTTCTGCTATAACTGTCAAATCAAATGAATATTCAAAGGCCACATCAGCAACACAAAACCCCAAAATGGAGAAATAAATTTAAAAGAAAAATCTTTCCAGAGAAATACTTTTTGGAGTAGCATAGTATAATTAAATATTCTATTAATTCCTCCTCATGAAAACACAAGCTACATCACTTATTTTGAAAAATTTAGGGAAAAACTTACATTCTAGGTTCAAATGTACATATATACATTATATACATTATTATAGACATATTTATTGTGCATATATTATAATTATAATATTATAATGTACATTATATATGTGAACTTATGAGCCTTTTTTAAATTACACATTTTAAGATACAGGTTTTAAGTTACATATTGCAAATTCAGAAAATAGTAAAATGAAAATGGTACAAATGAGGAAAAATATGTCTACAATACATTTCTTGAATAGTCAATAATTTGAAAAAATTTAGACAATAATCAGTTGTTAAATAGTTAATCTAGGTTTACATTAATATAGAAATATACATATAAGGTGTAATGTGTTAATATATAGCTAAAATATTAAATGTATTAAATCACTAGGAAAGATTCTTTGACCTATATAAGAAGCATAGTTAGACACAACAAGGTTTTAGAAATATTGGACTTTATACACTATCACTCAGAAAAATAAAAATTATTCAAATTTACAGTAATTTCAAACAATATTTTGACTTGGTAAGTTCTATGTTATGTATCCTGAGATATGTGTGAGATTTCTTATTATATCTGAACATTGGTCAAAAAGAAATTGCCCTTTTTTATAAAGGCTGTTTTTACTAATAATCTGTGATCTAAAATGTCTTTTATCAATAATGTGAGTATATTTTCAGCATATTGAAGGGTGTATTAAAGAATTGTTTAGAGAAAATTTCTCAATTTCTCAGGCAAATAAGGTAAATAAATGTGTTGTAAAACTCAACAGGGAGTGACAAGATGCTAACAGGATGACTAGTCAGTGGTGTATATTATCACATTGTAGTTGATGTTTTTTTCATAATCCATATAAAATAACCAAATTTGGCACACTCTTAGAAAAATATTTCAAGAATTGTTATTGCTACTATAATAAATTACATTTATTAGGCCCCAGTTTCTAAATTACGGGGTAAGAATACCCTCATTGGTTCATAGATTAGATTTATGAAGGTGCTTTACCTGGACAAGAGATATTTTCAGTTGTTTCCTGTTAAGGAAAATATTCAGTTACCTGTTTAGATCTTCAGCAATTCGAATATCAGGAAAACAAGACAGGAAAAATGTCATCAATCAAATCTCAGAATCTCATAAAGTGTCTTAGATTTTGTAAACACTGTTTAGAAAACATGTATTAATTTGCCTCCACTCTAATTAAACAGCTCAAAACATGACATTTGTTTTTATATGAAACATTTAGAATTTACTAATTTTATAAAAACATAAGCTAGGCCGAAATAACTGGGGCAAAAGAAACACTGATTTCTAGATTAGCTAAGAGAAGAAGACCAAGATCCACTTACATGTAATTACATTAGGAAAAAGTATTAAAAATTTAATATTTCAGAATTCATGTAAATACAAATTCTGTTGAGAAAAAGAAGAAAAACCACCTGAGGCACCTGCTTTCTGCCTGGCCTCTGCCTCCTTGTTACTGAGCTAGAGAATATAACTCCACGTATGTGTAGCCCAGAACTCAACTTGACATTGACTTAGTAGAATGACTAGGTAATTATAGCATTACAATGATTTCACTAAGCTGCGTACTGTATAATGACCTTCATCAATCTATTCTATGTATAAAAAATATAATCACACTGTAAGGGATACGAGGAAAAGCAGATAAAGAAAAAAGAAGAATAATTGCATGGTAAAGAAATGTTAGTAAATATTTTATGATGAAATAATTTTCTTTTGATAATTTCGTTCAAATTTTCATGTTTGTATTATCGATTTCACTAATTCATTCATTTTTAAAATTTATTTTTTAAAGGAGGCAAAGTAATTTTAAATTGGTTTAATTTTAATTCAACATTCTCTGTGCTTCCCTATTTTTTACACCAATAAACTCATTTACTTTATGGAAAAAAAATATAATGACAAATTCCACAAATAAAATAAAATAAATAAATATGCTCTATTCAGGTGAAAAATTTCTGTTAACTCCAGTGAAATAATGAAAAGAACATTTTATTGTACCTCATTATTTCATAATACATGTTCAATTTGAAGTTAATTGCTTTGATTATAATGTAGACCTCAAGAGAAAAATGAAAAAAAATTATACTAAAAATAAATGTTAAATTATAATAAAATGGTATTAATGTTCTCAAAGTCAGTTAAAGAAATACTGATTATGAGACATTTTATTTTCTAAAATCAATTATGGATATACATTTCTTGTAGTTTAAATGATACCTGTTTTTACCTACATAGTTTATGCAGTTTATACTTTGAAATAGGAGTATTAGCAAATTAAAGCAACTTTATTTTGAATAATTTTTAGAAATTTTACTTGTCATAGCCTGACACCAGGGGTCCAGACATTCCATCACTACCATTTCCCAATCTGATGTTACTATTGATTGTATTTTTCTGAGACTCATTTTTTTATTGGTTTGCTTTATGTTTAATATTTTGCTTGCAAAAATTCAATCTTTCATGGATTTTTTAAGCAATTACTTCAGAACTATTTTAAAAGAACATTCACTTCTTTAAAGGTATATTTAACTAAATTTCTGAAAGAACCTTAAGACATTTATACTATCATAATGGGTGACAAACTAAAATTCAAAAGAAATATTGACAGATATCAATGATAGGTTAAAATAAAGTAAGACAATTGCTTCTTGCATCTATCTACATAGACATAAGTGGCCTGATTCATTATCTGGTTCTTTTATTAACTGGTTACTAAATATGTGAGAAAGATATATTAAGGATAAAATAATAGCAGCAGCAAAGTCTTTGGATTTAAGGATACTGTACATGAGTTTGAATTGGAGTGTTTTACTGATAAACAACTATGATACAGCTGGGAGTGTAACTCAGTTGTAGAACTCTTAATTTATATGTGCAAGGCCCTAAGTTCAATTCTCAGCACCATGAAAGAAAAAAGAAAAGAAGAAAGGTAGCAAGAGAGAGGAGAGAGAGACAGAAGAAGGTAATGATATATTAGTTATGTTTCTTAACCATCCCAGACTTTAATAATACTAACCTGTAAAATGGGAATAATATTTATTCTCCTAAAGGCAATCTACGACTTTTTTACAATTGTTTGACATATGTCACTAATGCATCAAGGACGGAAAACCCTACACAATATACGGGAATGCCATTTCATACCATGTCTGATATGTAATTCGGAAAGATTAGCACAAACAGTTGCCATTCAGAGCATGTAATTTTTTTTCTCAACCGGTAAGAAAAGTATACAGTTATTTGTGATGGTCATCATGGTTCTTAATATACTTTTTTTTTAAGTTTTACCATCTACCTTTTTGTCAGATCTACATAATAAATACTACTGTCTCAAACTTTTTAGAATTTTATCACACATGTGGCTATCTGTTTTACATACATTATTCTATCTGATAATCATAGGAACCCCATAGACTTAGTTTTATTCTCTTGTATAGATGAAGATTTCAGCTCCAGTAAAGTTATTCAAATTTCAGACACTTTAGCTTCCTGGAAAATTTCATATCAGAAATGTATGACTAAACAGTATACTATAAACAGTTATCTGAAGTTGTGTGTAAAATGGAAAATTAGGATCAATCTCCTTTTCCAGCATGGTATGTATCATTACTTGAATATGTATTTATTTCTGTATTCTTGTTACTATCTTCTCAACTTCTCTTTAAGCCCATGAAAGCAGAAACTGTAATGCTAGTTTACTCCCTTGTGTTTACTGTGTGTTATATTTATATAGTGTATATAAGAAATTCATGTTAAATAAATATATAAATTAATAATTTTTTAGATAGGGCAAATCTCAGAATAGTGTATTTTCTAGTACTCTAAAAGTATGGCATATTCTGTGAGCTTCAACTTAAATTTTACCAACCTCAGTAAATGTAAGATTTTTAAGTCTTCCAAACAAAATTATCCCAGATTTACCTCTCAAAGACAACTGATGGGTAGGCTAGAGGCTCTCAAGTACCACAGGCACAACTACCATTAGGAAGAATAAAAAAGGAGAGTGTGTGGAGGGCTTTTGTAGCTACAATTATCGTACTTACAAAGTTGAGATTTTAAAAAAATATTTCACTGAACACAGTAAACCAAAATAGCGTTTTGTTACTAAAAATCCCAGAGAATTAGAACATCATAATGTTTACAAGATTCAATAATCCATTAATTTAGCTGTGGTACTTGTCCTCCTAGGAAATTTGTATATTGGCTCTTTTTCAATTGAATATCATTACTGAATTCAGGTACAAGAAATAAACTTTAGCAGATCCAGGAAACATCTGCACCAGCCAGAAATCGAAAAGCAATCTTTACATGAAATGATTGGTTAGAGTTTGTAATGTTGCTAGCTTTATGTAGGAACCACTGTTATTGAAATTAGCTTTTAAAGCAAAGAGACTGGAAACTGATTTGCTTTTAATTTTCACTTGTTCCACTTTTCTCTTTCACCTTAAGCCCATCACCATGAATATCATCACTGGAAGAGTTGGAAAAGGCCAAGTACCTCTTTTTGTTAAATTAACAATCATTTATACTTTTCTTGAGTAATATTTGTATTTTGGATGTCTCCATCTAAATACAAATATCATTTATGCAAATCAATTGCACTTGACTTGCATGTGTACAACTATCACAGGTAAGATAGTGCCAATAGAATTATAAAACTTGCATTTAGTATTCAATTTAATTTAGAATTATCAATGTATTTCTTTACATTAAAATATAGTAACAGGATATTTATTTTAAAAGGAAAGATTTATTCATCCAAGAGCATGTGATAAGTTGGTCACTGTAAGATAATGGATTTTTCTGCATTTGAATACAATGTTTTTGCTTTTTTAAAAAAAATTTGAGTGAGTAATTGAAACTTTACTTACAGTACTTTGTGCTCTATAACTTTAGAAAACAAAAGAAAATGATAATCACTATATAATGAACTGTTCAAACATTATTTTTTAAATAAATATTTGATTATTAATTCAACTGCCTGTGTGTTCTGGCCATATTAATATAAATAAAGGAAAAACTCATAGGATAATTTTTACTGACATAATTAGTTCCTAAGGAAAATGAGGATGATTTAAAGTATTTATATCTAAATAAATTGGAACTGGGACACTGTTAAGTTACCACTATAAATAAAATGGTTATTGGAAGACTATACAATCTTAATGTACAGATAGCCTTCTTGTACACAAATAACAGATTCACTGAGAGAGAATTTAGGGAAACAATTCCTTTTACAATAGCATCCAAAATATGAAATATTTGCAATCAATCTAACAAAAGAAGCAAAAGACCTCTACACTGAAAACTACAGCACTCTGAAGGAGATTGGGTAGGATATAAGAAAATGGAAAGACATCCCTTGTTCCTGGGTAGGAAGAACCAATATAGTGCCTTCCAAAACTACTATACAGATTCAATCCAATACTGATTGAAATTCCAACAATGTACTTCACAGAACTAGAGAAAACAATTCAAAAATTAATTTGGAAACAGAAGAGACCTAGAATAGCTAAAGGAATTCTAAGCAACAGAGACATGGCTGGGGGTATCACAATCCTCAACTTGAAACTATACTACAAAGCTACTGTAATAAAAAACAGTGTGGTACTGACAAAAGAACAGACCTGAGGATCAGTGGAATAGATTAGAAGATGCAGAAGCAATTCCAGACATACTCAGTCACGTCACCTTTAACAAAGGAGCCAACCACCATCATTGGAGGAAAGATAGCCTATTTAATAATGGTGTTAGAAAACTGGATTTCAACCTGCCAAAGATTAAAACTAGACCCATATGTATCACCATGCACTAAACTAAGATTGAAGTGGATTAAAGATCTAAATATTAAAACCAAAACACTAAACTTGCTGGGAGATAAGTTAGGTAGAACTCTTGAAGACATTGGCATAGGAAAAGACTTCATGAACAAAACCTCAGTAGCACGGGAACTAGCAGAAAGAATCAACAACTGGGATCTCATCTTATTCAAAAGCTTCTGCACTGCAAGAGAAACCACCAACAGAGCTAAGAGAAAACCTACGTGGGAAAAATTTTTTAGCAGCTGTACCTCAGACAAAGGACTACTATCTAGACTATATAAAGAATTGAAAAAAAATCAGACCCCCAAATTCAAAGACCCAATTCAAAAATGAGCATCTGAAATGAACAGACATTTCTCAGACAAAGAAGTAAAAACAGCAAACAAATATATTAAAAAATGTTCAACATCACTGGTCATTGGAGAGATGCAGATGAAAACAACACTGAGATTCCGCCTCACCCCAGAAAGAATGGCTGCTATCAAGAAATCAACTAATAACAAATGCTGGTGGGGTTGTGGGGAAAAAGGAACCCTTCTCCATTGCTGGTTGTAGTGCAGACTGGTGCAACCACTGTGGAAGTCATTATGGAGTTACCTCAAAGAGCTAGGACTAGAGGTCCCATTTGGGCCAAGTATTACCCTGCTGGGTATCTTCCCAAAAGAATTAGAAGAATCATACCACAGTAATTTATGTGCTATGTTCATAGGGTCACAGTTTTTAATAGCTAAAGGTTGGAAGCAGCCCAAGTGCACATCATTTGGAAACTGGATAAAGAAGATGTGGTTTTGTTATAAAATGGAGTAGTACTCAGTCATACAGAATGAAAAACTAGAGTCATTTATATCTAAATGAATGCATGTAGAGGCCATACTCTTAAGTGAAATAAATAGGACACACATGTGTAAATACAGAATACTTTCAGTAGTGTGAGAAACTAATAGCGTAAACAAAGGTTAAAATGATTAAAATGAATAATTGATAATTTGAAATAGGAAAAGGTCCAAAGACGAAGGGGTGAAGGGAGGGGAAGGGGACAGGAAAGGAGAGAAAGGAAAAACTCTGATACAAAAAAAAAAAAGCAAGGGAAATGCTGTCTGTGTAAATAGGGAAGGGTGGAGGGGGTGAAGGGCACACAGGTAATGGGGATAAAATAAGAACCAAGATGCATCATGTACAGGTACAAACACCCAATGATAAATGTAAATGAATTGTATACCTAAAATGTACCAATAAAAGTACTTAGAAAAAAAATGTAGCCACATAGCCAGATAATATTTATTTTTATAGCTATGAAGCAGCATGATTGGAAATGAGGGAGTTAATATGCATTGTTTTACAATACTTTTCTATTTGATGTGTAAGTTCTTTACAACTTTTCAGTCATTCCCTAAGAAGATTTTTCATGGCATTCCTTGGATTTGAAAATTGATTGTTTTTTATTTTCAGACAAAGTACAATACTTACTTGGTAGAAATGAAGAAGAAGTGTGCTTATACGAAAGCTAAACTGGACAGGGAAATGCATACAATTTTACCAACATTTCAGTGTATTTAAAATTTAAATGCTTTCTATACAAATGTGTTATTCCTTTTTTTCCTTTTAATTCTAACCAGATTTTCAGGGCCTTTAAGTTTTTATTTCACTAAAATCTTGTTCAATTTAAAACCACTCATACAATAGTTTGTTTACACCTATTCTAAAACACATCATGACAGAAAAGTCATTTTGCCTGCTGAATTTCTAGTCACAATCATCTCAGCACTAAAATATGTTATTGTTCAGAAACATTATCCCATGTGTCAGTAAATCTTTCAGGGAACCAGTAAGTTTTGTCTATGTTGATAGAGAGCAATTTGAGGTGACAAAAAAAAACCCAAAAAACAGAATGTTTAAAAAATGTTTTCTCAAATTTCAGAATACAAGGGATGATCAAAAATATGTGTAGGATTAAATAAAAATATTACAGAAAAAATATGTTGCTATTATTCCCTTTCAAAGTACTCCCCTTTGCTTTGAACACACTTATCCCATTATTCTTGTCACATTTGAAGAAATTCTGGAAATCTTCTTTTGTGTCTTTACAAGGTTTGATTACTTTCAGATGCTTTCACATGGATTTTCTTTATTATTTAGGATTCTGAAGCTCTTATGGAAAACTGACCAAATTATGAGAAAAATTTTATTCATAGTTCATATATTTAAAGGGAAAATTTATAGAGGTTATGCTTTAATTTCCAGTGAATTCACTCCACTCAAATTTAAAATAAAATTAAACTTAACTTTTAATGTTTCCTGAAGATAAAATTAATTTTAGAATGTTTATGATAGAGTATACTATTTTAAAATTTTCTATACCATATGTGAATGGGTACAGTGTTATTGAGAGATATAAGGTAATAAATCACAGATGTATTGAGTAAATTCTAAATCAACCAATAAAAATAACAAAATGAAGTGTTAAAGTTAATACTGAAATAATCAATATAAAATGACATTAAAAAAGGAAAAAGGGGTAGGAGATTTAGCTCAATGGTTCCAGCACTTGCCTTGCAAGCCCAAAGTCCCCAGTTCGATCCCCGGTTCCAAAAAAAAAGGGGGGGGGGATGAATAAGAGATTGAACAAATAGACACAAAAGGCACGATAATATATTTAAACTTATTGTTGTAAACACGTTAGATATAAATAGTATCAATACCTCTCAAAAAAGGTATAAATTTCCAAAACCAATAAAAAGCAATACATAATTAATACACTGCTTACAAGATATGTACTTTAAGTATAAAAATACAGAGCTAAAAAGTGAAAAGTTAGAAAATATATAGCTATTAAATTATTATAAAGAAAGCTAGATTGTGTATAATAATAGCACACAAAGTAGACTTCAGTACAAGAAATATTGTCAGGAATAAAAGATGACATTTATACATCAAAATAACAGAACTTCAAACAACGTGGAGTAAAAAATTATAGAATTAAAAGTAAAATGAAATTCACTATGGATATAGACTTCAACACAAATCAAGTCAATGTAATTGATCTTAAGTAGTACATTACCTTCTTTTTTAATACATCTGATACATATACAAAGACAAACCATTCTCTGAATCATAAAATAATTCTTAAAATAAAAAATTAACACACAAATTATGTTCTCTATTCACCATGGATTAAATGAGAGAATAATAACAGGAAGATCTCTAGAAAATCTTCAAATATTAATAAGCTATGTGCGACATTTTAATATAGCCCATGTATCAAAGAAACAAAATGGAAAATTAAAAATTAATATGAACTGAATGAAAACACAACTTATTGAAATGTATGGAGTACCTCAGATCAGTACTTTTAAGAGACATTTGTAATATAGAATCCTTGTTAGGAATTTAAAGAGTTCTCAACATTTAAGGAAAACAATTTTTTCATGAAATAATTGGAGAGAAAAGCAAAGTTAGTAAAAACAGAAGAAAATGGAATATATTGGGAAAAAGGAAATGAATTAGCAGAAGAAACAGCAAAAAATTAACCACTCTTTGGTTCCTTGATGAATAAGTGAATTAATCCATTTTTTTTAGATATATAAAACCCTCAAACATGTGGAACAAGAAAAAAAATTCCAGGAATTAAAGTGTCAAAAAAAAATTCACCAGAATGTTAATATTAAATTATCATATAAAATGTAATATATATTATATATAAAATGTAATATATATATTTAATCAACTGCCTTATGCAATTTTAAGGAATATACTTAATAAGGAGAATAGGAAAGGATATTTCTTATTCTATGAAGTCAGCATTCATTTTATGATAAAACTAGAAAAAAGGCAAAACAACCAAAACCCAATAAATCCCTCATGACAATAAATTCAAATATTATAAAGAAAATTATAGCAAGTGGAATCCAGCATTGCTATTAACAGGTTTATAAACCATGATTGTTATGGTTAAATTTATGATGAGTGACCAGAACCACAGGTGAATGTTTTAAAAATTTGTTACAGTGAAAAAAACTGTCACTAATCTTTCTAAAAATATTTCACTTTGTTTTGAACACACTTATCCCGATATTATTGTCATTTTCTGAAGAAATTCTGGAAGTCCTCTTTCATGAATGTCTTTAGTTTTTCTGTCATGGCTGTTTTGATATTCTGAATCAATTCATATCATTTACCTTTCATAGTTATTTTGACTTTGGGGAAGAGCCAGAAGTTGCATAGTGCCAGATCTGATGAATAAAGTAGAAGAGTATACACGCTATTTTTCAGAACCTGTCTGTTCTCTTGGATGGCACTCAGCAGCAGTGTTCCCTAAACTTTTGCTCATACCTCCTAAAGCCATGTATATGTATATGTATATGTATATGTATATGTATATGTATGTATCTATCTATCTACTAGAAATATGAACAAACGTCAACCACTTGATATATGTGCATACAAAGAGAAAGAAAATGAAAGTATAGATACATTGTTTTGAATGGTATCATCATGAATCAAAAAGTTTGCTTGAGACAGGTAAACATGTAACTTGCACAGCTAAAAAAACTGATTTCAGTTGAACAAACTGCACTGCCCTGAGTCTTATCTCTTGAAAATTCAGAAACTCATTCTTTTCATTTGCAGATGATAATAATAATAATAATAATAATAATAATTCTGTGCCTATATCTCAGGGGTACTCTGAGAAACCAATAAAATAACAACTATTAAATCACTTTGAAAATTATTAAGCAATTTACTAAGAGAGTATGTCTAAGGTATATGATATTATTAGCGATAATTAAGAGCAGCTCAATACTACACTAACCTTTACCAAGTGAGCCACTATATTTCTTGCACAAAATATATGTTCAATAAATGCTGTCTTTTTTTTTGTAAATCTTTTTGTATGAACACAACTACTCCTTTAATTTTTAAACATATAGAAAATTAGAGATCAAGTTATAATATAAACATATAAAATTCTAAGAAGCCGATTATTATTACAGCGATGAGCAAAGCTAAATAGATGGAAATAATCCTTGGTATTTGCAGGGATTGTATAAATTCTAAAAATCTATAGACTTTGAAGCTCCTTGTATAAAATTGTGTATATTGCACAAAAATCTATGCAAAATCTTCTATGTCTTTAAATATCTCATTACTTGTAATGTATATTACATATACAATTTGTACATGTTCAGTAGAAATATTATTTAAGAAATATTTTTCAAAAAATGTACATGGAGGGCCAATATAATTAAATCATATTAAAAGCATATGAAAAACAAAGAATACCAGAATTTTACACTAATAATTACTTATTAAATCCAATTTTTAATTCAGTACAGTGCAATTTGTTACTTTTAGAATATTTTCCAAAATGCCATTCACAATACCCATTAAAAGGATATGTGCCATGGTATTAAATATTTAATAGAAATACTGGCTTTAAAAGGAACATAACAAGTTGCTATAAATACGTAATCCTATATTATAAGAGCTTGTGGAAACCAGAGAATTCATGAGTGATTATGTTTCTCAAAGCTATAAAGTTTTTATGTATCCTATGGAAAAAATAACTTTTATTTTGGACCTTTCTACAAGTGAAAATTCTTATGGGATTGTCATAGCCCAAAGGGGATAAAATATAGTCAATATGAATCTTTCAAGAGAATCTCCAAAAATACTTTTCTACAAAGGGAAGCCCAATATATTTCTTTTACAAAATATATGCTCAATAAGTATACTGTGCTTTTGTTGTGAATCTTTCTTCCTTGATATAGCTCACCATCTTAATTTTAAAATAAAGACAAATTGAATTTAGAAGTCATGCATTAGCATAAAGAGCTAAAATGTTAGTAAAGTAATATATACTAGACTTAATTTACTGCATAGAATTAAAGTGTGTTCAATTGCAAGTTTGTTCCTCCAAGAAGTATCTCTTTGCAGGCAGGTAGTCGCATTGCAGCAAGAAAGTATATAGTGGTTGAAATATTCAGGGTCAGATAACTTTCAAAATTTTCATCCTGTACATACCCATTTTGTACACTCCAAAATGAGAGGTGGAATAAACACACCTATGCTACCATACTTTCATATACTGTTATCTTACTTAGCTGTGAAGACAGTACTGATAACAAATTATTATCATCATATTGGAAATGAGGAAAGCAAGAGTCAGATTTACTAAGCTTTTAGTATAAATTTTACTGAAAAAAGAATGACCATTATACCAAAAATGAATAAAGGTCACGCCTTATGCTGATTATCATCACGCTTTTGCTCCAAAAAAGAAAAAGTACCTCTTCATATGAGTGTTATATCACGTACAGGTTACTGCAGTACAAGCAAAGTGTAATTACCAGGAAAAAAGTAAAGACAGAGCACCAGAGTTTAAAGAATGACATTTTGTTATCTCTTATTTTTGTTTATGTTGGACAGGTGGGAGTGTGGATGGAAACAATTTGTGAAGAAGGATTTCAATGAATTTGAGGATTGAATTACAGAGACTGAAACAGCATGAATACCTTTCCAGAGGTAGAAAATTTGTTATTTTTGTTTTCTGATAAATGACTAACTCATTCACTTTGGTAGGAATATTTAAGGGAGATATTTGGGATAAGATTAGAAAGGTAGCTTGGGGATGAAAGTATACAGGATTATGCATGCCCAGGCTGATGAGCTCATGCTTTATATGGGAAGCAGTAAGGTTAAATAAAGGCTGACATAGTTTTAGAGGTGCTTTGTAACAAGGTGAATCTATCTTCAGTGATTTGGATGGATTGAACAGAAAGCACTGGATGAAGGGGAAAAAAATCAAATAGTTATTGGAACTACATAACTAGGGGAAAATAGACTATGGCAGAGAAATTTAAAACTAGTAAAACCTGATGTGAAAGATGACACAGAAGTAGAATTGTCAAGACTTACATAACAGGTGCAGTTTGTGAGGGCAGTTGTCAAAGAAACTTTCAAAAATTGGTGTTGTATGAGGCAGAAAGCAATGATGATGTTGACATAAATTGGTTCCCTATATATCTGGAAATACTAGCAAGTTATCCAGAGACACAAGACTCTATAAATGTTAATATTTATTTGGACTTCAAAAATAGATGCAGTTCACACCAGTATAGTTCCTAGGATAGAGTAGAAATTTAAATGACTGCTAGTAATAAATGATTAACCAGCAAACAAAAACAACATTTAAAGATTTTCCAAAAATTTCAGTTGCTGTGAGGTATTCTACTTGTTTTAAACTACTTACAATTATTTATGTCTGTGGTTGGGATGTAAGTGGGAATGCAGAATTTATATTTAGAATATATATATATATATATATACGTAGAATTATATATATATGTAGAATTTATATTTAGACTATGTGTGTGTGTGTGTGTGTGTGTGTGTGTGAGTGTGTCTTTTTTGGCTAATTTCTTGAATATGTATAGCGGTGCAGGATTAAAAACTAAAAAATTTGACACTAAAATTCTTATCTCTAAAAATAAACTCCAACATAAAAAAGCATCCTCAGAATATTTGGAAAAATTAATAAAAAGCAGGAAATAGGTAAATGCTTAGAGAATTTTATACAAACATTAAAATGAATAGGAAATGTTAGCTTTATGTTGAAAAATAATGTCATACTCAGCAGTCTAATACCAGGATACTAATTAACTGATCAAATGAAAGTGATCAAACTCTTCAGGATATTTCTCATCTCTCTTCACTCCGAGAACATGTTTGAACACCTTCTCTGTTTTTTTCATTTTATTGCTGCATTATCATCACATTTAATTACTAAACCTTTGGAAAATTATTCAGCATTTTAGGCTTGAAACTACCCAGTAGGGTGTCTATTTTTGCATAGAAAATTACTATGTGAGAACACCCAGTTTAACCTAGCATATATACTAAATCAATGCTTCAGGAATAAACTTTCTTTTAATCTTTTCAGTTCTCTCAGTTGATAAAACAAGTAGGCGAAGTAGCTTGGCTTAATATACTTTAAAGGGAGTATTCTGCAGGTGAATCAAAAAAAAAAAAAGAACAAGCTTCTTGGGCAATTTATTATGCATTCTATTTTTTCTTCCTAAGAGAGCTCTAGCATTTACCCAAAATGGTATTTCCCTTTTAGGTGTGCATCACAACACAGTGAAGGAAAGATGGCATTTCCAGACAAGTCTCTCATCCTGTGACAGCTGAATTATTCTCTCCCAAATATGCTAAAACAACAGATTTTCATTTTGTTCAAGGACTTACATCATTGTTAAAAAGCACTTCAGAATTTGATGCAGTCATCAAAAATGTGGAATTAGGAGAGACAATAAACATTGAGGTACCAGTGTCACACCATCTCTAAAATAGGATTTAAACCTTTGAAAAGCATGTGCAATTACAGCGAACCTTCTCACTGTAAACAGCAAAGCCAAGGTCTTACAAATAAATGGAGTAGGCAGCTTATGGGATCTGATTAGAGGGGCAAGCCAGATGCTCCTATCTAAAAATATCTTCCCGCCTGTTACCTTTAGAATTCATTCCTCTGCATCTTGGAGGCTTTTTTGATCAGTAAGAGACCCCCATTAAAATGTAAATACTGCTGGGAGTTGCGGAGCCTTAATCTTTTATCAACTATCGTTTTAGCTGACTAGCTGGAAGGAAACAAGAAATAGAATAGAGATTTAAAAACAAAAATAAGTAGAGAAACAAGATAAAGAAGAAAGGGATATTGACAGGAAAGAGAAGACCTGAGAATAAGAACTTCTGTATTTAACAATTTTACCTTGAATCAGTTCTAAGTAAATGAGTATATATGAAAGCAAAAAAAAAAAAAAAAAGGAAATGCAAAACACAGAAATGTTTTTAAACTCAGAATTACAATGCTGTTTAAGCAACTTTGAACAAGAAGACAGCAGATAGAAATGTTTTTGGACTTCAAGACCTATATTCCTTACCAACATACTCACTTTTAAAAATGACTATGGGGAAGTTAGTTTTCTCACTAAACAAGATTATCACATTAAATGGAAAATAATACTGCCTATCAAAGGACCTTTGTAAATAATAAATTTGAAGAAGTGTATAGTGACAAAAATAATGATAGTAAAGCAAAATGAGATTCAACCATAGCTAAAACTTAGTTGTATATCCTCTAATTTAATTTAAAACATTCCCCCAGAAGCTGGTGGTTTTGTTTCCTGTATCTTAAGTTTCATACAGCAATGGAGTAAGGCCAGAAGGAAGATTTGAATCCAAATTCTCCCATTCAAATACTAAGCAGGCCAGACGCTGCACTGCTCTGAGATCAGACAAGTTCAGGAGTGTTCAGGGTGATATGGCCATAGACTTGAATCCAGATTCTGTCATTCACCAGCTGTGAGATTAATTCAGCCTTTAGAAATATTAATTTCCTCATCTGCAATATCACTATTGTTAAATGATATCGTGCAGAAATCTTTTAAGGATTTGATATAACTTACGTAAAATATCAAGGATTACATAGGTTATGCAGGTTGTCTATAATGGGTATTCGTCTAATAGTTTTAACTTTTAATATTATTAAGTAAAAATATTAGCTTTTATTCTAGGAAATAATTGCTGTCTCTTATACATAGTCCTTGAACATAGTTTTTTATTTACTAAAGAAAACACTTTCCTCATAATGCTTAATAATCTTAAGCAGGGGAATTGAAAAAATAAAACAGGTAACCATAGGCATCTCTACATAGAACATACTCTGCTAAAAATATATGAAGTTGGCCCTGCCAGCACCCTGACAAGGCAAATAAACATTCAAAACAGGTGATCATGTGGACTTTTTTTTTTTTTTGGTACCGGGGATTTAACTTCGGACCTTGCGCTTGCGAGGCAGGCGTCGGAACCACTGAGATAAATCCCCAGCCCCTATGCGGACTTTTAAAAATGATAAAAAACCACATGAATTGCTTAAAATTGACTACTTAACAACAAACAGCTCTGCTTCCACAAAGCTATCTATCCATCTGTCATATGGCATTGGACAGGTTTTCCCTTTGTGTATCTATTTTTTCTCTTCACTAAGGACAGCTGGTTGAATGTGAATTTTCTATCAGATACACTTAACTCTTGGCTTCTAAGCAAGGAAAATATTGAATTTTATCGTTTAATTTATTTTTCTAAATGTTTACCAGGTGAAATGTCTTCCCTCTTGCCCTGTAAAGCTGCAGTGGGTGGGGACAATGAACACTTAACCAACTTAACAAAACCTCTAGTCCAGTATCACACACAAAAAGATTAAGAAATAGTTCATAACAATGAAGGATTTGGGTTAAAGTATTCATTTATTCCTTTCTTTTCTCACTTTTCAGTCCATGAGAAATATATAATATTCGCTAATGATGATGGTGAAAGGTATGCAAATAAAGTTTATAAATAGAAAACAATAGAAGTATACAAAGAAGAAAAGTGTCTCAGAGTACCTGGGAATGAAAGGTGTCTGGAAGATAAGGCAAAGGGAATGCACTTCTCTGAGCCATATCAGAAAGAGTGGATAATGACATAATTGGAATTCTAATATTAAATGAGAATTAAGCAGAAGTTACAAATGAAATTGCCATTAAAAACTGATTTTCAATGTATAATCAACCTGTCTGATTACTTTAAATGCTGGAAGTGTGAACTGGAAGGAAGAGAACAAAAAGGAGTAGTCTGAGCAAAAAAACATTCTCCCCCTGCCCCTCCCATGCCGTTGCTTCCTTACAGAGTCTGTACTCACTGAGTAGGATGTCTAAGCACCAAAGATAGGTCTCCCAAGGAAAGAGGACATCATTCCTGGTGCTAGCTACATGGGCCTCATTGAAATTTCTAGAGCGTTTGTTTAAACAGAGGGTAATTTGGAGGTTATAGGGTCCTGAAAACAAGCTTAATTTCCCAATTCCTTTTTATATGTAGATACACTTTTTATCTTCTAAATGCCTGCAGGGATCTAGCTGTTTAAAAGAAAATTTCAAAGGCGAAGGTGAATTTGTATGTTAATCCACTTCCTATAAAATAAACATGGGGTGTGTTGCAATTTTCTTCTGTTAGTAGAGATGATTTTACTGAAGTAGAGGTGAGCATCTGTGGTAAATTAAGCAAGCTGGCTTTACAAAAGGCCAGGCAACTCAAGTCTGTAAATTGTTTCTCTGAATTTTGCTGCAACTTCACTTACATCTGTAGGGATGAACATCTCATGTGCTTATGCACAGTCTAGTTTCTCCTTCATGAACTAGCAGGGTGCTGACAGCGCACGGTAGGGTATAAACTCTTCTCCAGCAAAAGCACAATGTATTGTGCAAGGCACCTCAGGCAGTAACTGATACAAATCCTGCTTCTCTGTATTTATGGAGTGAGGTCCAAAGTCCCTCATCAACAGCAATGCTGTTCTAATTATTCAAGCTGATATTCCCCACATGAGTATTATTGGACAGCCTCCCAAACATGTTTAAAAAGTTAGCACAGTCTAATGGTTTGTTCCAAATACGTGAAAGTACCCAGGCTGTCACAGGTGCTCTAGGCTGAGTTTCTGTTTCTTGTGTCCTATTTTTCGGATTTATCTCATGCAAAATGAACTTCTCTTCACAACAGAGTGAAATGGTTAGCTTAGAGAGTAAGCATAGCATGAAGCCAAAGAAATGTAAAGTATTAAATTGAAGGTCACAGATTTAAGAGCTGTTCTTTCTACTTTGTAACCTACATCATATCTTGTCTGTCACATCTTGTCTGTGGAGGCAGGAATCAGCACAAAATGTTGCCACGTTTATGATTGTTTTCAGGTACTGGAGATTGAACCAAGGGCCTTCTCACTGAGCTACATCTCAAGCCTTTTTATCATTATTATTTTTTTAATTTAGAGAGTCAGGGTCATGCTAAGTTGCTCAGTCTGGGCTCGAACTTTCCATCTTCCAGCCTCAGCCTCTCAGAGTGCTATGATTACAGGCATACACTGAACCAACATCCCCGGAAGATTAATAATACTTTATTTTGAGGAAAAAAAGTTAAAAGTAGAGCATCTGTGAATAAACATACACATATAAATACATGCTGAATACAGTAGTTTGTACAAAGATCCACTTGTAGAGAAAAACCATTCATAGGTGATAACGTATTTTTAAATTTTTCTACCTAAAAATGTTAACATTGAACCATATGTCAGAATGCTGTTTTTATTTACTATATATGCTCTTAAGTCAAGTGCCTAGATCGATTTGTATTGCTCTGCATTGCCAGGGCCCATTACATTTGGAAAAAGTACATGCCCAAAAATACTTGATGAATGAGTAAAGAACAGCCACAGTTTTTCTTAATCATGAGACTATTTATTACAATATCTATTTTTTGCTTCTTATACATATACACACAAACTTTTTTCCAAAAATTTCTTATTAAGTAGCATACTGAGTAGGCTTATTACAAAAATATTATGCAAGTTATTTCTAACTACACCAATGACTTCTTTTTCATTTATCTTTTCCTCATCACAATTCTACTCTGTATCCTGTATTAATGATGATGGGCAGATACTACCATTAAGTACTGCTGGCTCCTCATGTCCCTGACAAACAAACTAGAGGTGTACATATTTTGAAATGCTTTCTTTATAGTAATTGTGCCTAGTATACCTAGTATATATATTTTCTCAAAATTCTACTGAAGGAGATTACATTAAATAGAAGATGAAGGAATTGAATCATAGAAGACCAAGTAAAACACTCTATTTCCTGCTGAGTTACTGTATGACATAACAGTCATCTTTCCTTTACCTTTGATGTGTGCTCCTAACTGGGATAGAATGATTCTGCAGATCATCAGATCAACTAAAATTTCAGGGACACATGACAACAAGGATGCCCCATAGCAGTGAGCTAAATTTGACCAGAGCACAGTATCAAGTGAAGAAACCTTTAGTTAGGTAGGCTCAAAGTGGAGAATAATGGGAGTTGGCAGCAATATCTACCAACTATCAGGACCTATTGCAATCTTGAAATAACACCATTTTTTACTTTATTTAATACTTCATAATTGCTGTTAGCTCATGCCTTAAAACACTATGATACTCTCAATAGATGTATAGATATTGGTATAAGTATAGGCATGACTTCATATATATTATGTACATTAAAATATATATACTTATACATATGTTCTCTAATAAGTACATAATTTTATATATACAAACTCTACATATACAATCTCATCATAACTCTGAAGATGAAGACTGCTTTCCTCACCTCATCTATACTCTTCAGACAAATTAAGTCTTGTGCACAAGATCACCCTGCTGGTGATCACAGCAACGGTGATTCAAACTTTGGCCCACTTGTTTGCATGTACTGGATTGCCTTTGACACATTTTTAGCCTAAGTATTACATAGGATTAAAGTACTAGAGTTGTTTTATGGATTGTTTCAAGAGAAGTGTTAAGTTGAATTATCACCGATATATTAAGGGTGTTAGAGCTCATCGGCAGAGGGAACTTGGGATCCTCCATTAGTGACTTGGATGGAAACTGTGAGCTATAGATTACTGCAGGTCTCAGCTGGTAGACCCTGCTCATGGCACACGCAGTGAAACTAACCCGTACCTCCTGTCTCTCACAGACCAAGGACATTTCCCATCTTCCTGCTAAACTGAATTCTTCTTCTGATCAAATATCTTAAATCAAAATTATGATTACCTATTTGTTCTCAATAATATGTCATTGACTATTAATGATCTGCTGATTATTTTCAGGCCTCTTTCCAGGCTAAAACCATTTGAATAATTGGAAGCCAGAGGGAATTAAAATTTTCCAGTAGAGCTTTGATATCTGTCAACCTAATGTTGGTCATTCAGCCCTATTTCTGGATATCCAGGATCTTAAACTTGCTTTCCTAATAAGTAAACTCATTAGCTAGAATACTAAAATGATTAGAATACTAAAGAATAATTATAAATATATAAATAAATAAAATTAGCTGAGATATACCCCTCTAAAATTGTTTTTGGAGCCAGAAGCATTCATCAAGATTTACCATATCATTCTTAGCACATAATAATGGTTTTTAAGGTTCATCAAGCACCATATATATTTAAATATAAGCCAATATTTTCCCAAGAAATATTACCCAGAACAAAGGGAGTCATATTATATTAGGCCCTTAAGGATTATTTCATTTTAAGAGTCCTATTTAAAGAAGACAGATGCCGCTACAAGAATATGTACCAGTACCTATTTTGGATGTTTAGAGGTCAATCAATAAAATAAATGATAAAGTATTTAACACAGTTTAATAACTAGTTTAACAAGTAGTTATCTTAGCTTCATAATTAGCTTATTAACAATTTGGCTTTTTACCATAGCTCAGTGAGTTATCGCTGTTAACCTACAAAAGTCCCTAACAGTGAGGAAATGTTCAAAGGGCATTTGGTGATTAAAGGAATGACATTGCTATATGGATACTTGTGTCTTGAAATATGAATTTCTGGAGAGAATATTAACTTCAAATACTACTATTTCTCAATTAACTGAAAAACAGTGGTGACTTGTTGAGTGACTTTATTAATGAATAAGATGTAAGAATAATAATCACTTTCAACATTTGGCAGTGTCGTGTTGCACACTTGCACAAGGGTGTTGAGACTCAATAAAATTAAGGTTCATTCAATGGCAAAAAAAAATACTGATGATGATGAAGAATAATTTATTTTTGGTACCGGGGATGAAACTCAGTACCTTGCGCTCGAAGCAGGCGGCAGAACCACTGAGCTAAATCCTCGGCCCAATAAATTGTTTTTTAAAAAGTTTTTATGATGTGATAGCAAAAAACCCCTATAATTTTAATTTAAATAGTATAGATATAAACTTGACTATTTATTATATCCTTAAATGGCTATATATTTAAAAAGGCAATCATTGTTTTCTTCTATATCTCAAGAAAGCAGGGATTTTTTTTCCTTTGAGATGCTATTTCATTTCAATTTATGACAAGTTTGAAGCTTTGAATTCCAAATTTATGTCTCTTTAGACTGAATTTTCTTTTTCCATGGAGTCTACACATAAGGGTTGGTTTTGATTCACCTTAATATGTATCATTGAAATGTAGCACCCAGAATTTAATATAATAATGCTTTGTAGTTAGATGCAACATACAGTGAGGTTTTTATCTCCCTTGTTTTGTAAGCTGTATGCTGACTAAAGTAGCTTAAAATTGCATTTGCACCTTGGCAGTCAGATCACACTATGGACTAATATTGAGACTTCCTGCAACTAAAATCCCCACATCTTTCTGACATGTGCTGATAAGCTACATAATCCTCCAACCATACTTATATGGGTAACTGCAATGAACTCTATTTTTACCCTTACTTTTGTCCAGCTTACAAGATAGCCTTGGAACAAAGTACTACATCTCCAAGTTTTACATTAATTGCAAATGTGATGCCTATTAGGAATCTATGACCTCCCTGGAGCTTTTGACAGAGAAAGGAAATGTAGATGTATTGGTGCAAAGTCATGCAGTAAAAAAAAGGTCCTCTTTTAAAGGAAGATTGTGTTAAATATTTCAGAAAAGTTGCCATGATACAAATTGTGTCCCCTTACTAAAAAAATTCACATATTAATTTGGTACTTGGACCTGGGTTTTGAGAGATAATTAGGTTTAGATAAGATGATGAAAGTGTGCCTTCGTGATGGAATAGTCCCCATATGAAAAGAGACACTAGAGAGTTTTCTTTCTTTCTGCCAGTTAAGACAAAATAGGAAGTCATTCATCTGCAAGCCAGAAAGAGAGCCCTCATGTGAATCTAACAAGACTAGTATCCTCCTCTTATGATTCTCAACTCAAGAAATGTGCTAAGATATAAATTACTTTGTTTAAGTTAAATAAGCTATGTTATGTTGTTCTGCTATCCCAAGCAGACTAACATGAAAGGAAAATACAAATGGTGTGATTAATAAAGCTTCTGTTACCTTCATTTTCATGATGAATTAAAAGGATAAGATTAATAAGATAGACATAATTATTATATATCACCTAATTGGAGAATTTGGTCTCAAAAATGAGAAATATGACTGATGTTTCAAAGATGAAGAACCACACATAAAACTATATGAAAGATTAAAAGACTTCCTCCTGTTTGAAGGCAGAAGAAATGAAATCAATCAAGACACTAAAACTGGCTTTGATGGAGTATGATGATGTGATTGTGTTGAAATCCAGAAAATAATACCCAAAGAGGGGCATTTTACTGTCAAACAAAGGACATCAGAGAGCCTCACAGGCAACCCAGAGTCTCCCTGGCCTACTCCTGAGCACCTGTCTCTCACCCCTTATTCACTCTCAAAGCGAGTCATAGCAAGTATGGTTTCTCTTCCTCAAAACGATCCATAGAAACTAGAGTTCCTATTCTCCAAAGCTATCCATAAAAACTAGAATTATTACTCTAACATTTCCCTGCATTTCTCTCTCAGATTTCTCCACTGATAAGTTCTCTGACCTCAGAAGAAGAAACAGTACAACTGAGAAGTCCAAGAAGAATCTGAACATTCTGCTGAATTCCCCATTTAATCTTTTACATGCTATTAGGTCATACATATCCTTTTTGTCCAATCACATTTCTACATGGCTGTATCTAGTTCATTGTACAAAAGCACAAAGCAATGGTTCTGCTGCCTGCCTCACAAGAGCAAGGTCCCAAATTCGATCCCCGGTACAAAAAAAAAAAAAAAAAAGCACAAAGCAGGCATTTTCCTCTGGGTCTTTGGGTCTTCATTCTGACAGCTAGCATGCTACATACAACTATGATTCAATAAATTTGCTATGCTTTTTTCTCGCTACTTTTTCTTTTGTTACAGGGGTATTGGTTATGACTCTAATGATGAGGGTAAAAAGTATAATCCCTTTTGCCTCTACAATTGAAAGAGAGCAATTCATTGAAAGGAAAGCAGGTGATAAAGAGAAAAATCCTGGATGTTCAATAGTAGGCCTGGAATGCTTAGAAACAGAGTTAAAAGATGGGCTGGATGAAAAATACAGAATTCAATGATTAATTTCACAGATTGGGAAAAATAAAGTCAAAGAAAGTAGGAACTACTCATGATGATTAAATATAGCCTAAGAGTAGCAGTGATATAATATTAATTTTTTAATCCTAAAAGTAAGAGTAGCAGTGATATAGGATTTACTTTTTTCATGTGAGACTAGAGATAAAACAGATTGAAATGGGCAATCAGTAACACTAAGTTGTTTTAATTTTATAAACATATGATGTGTGATTGAAAATACAATAAATGTTTAAAAATATTTATCACAGTAAAAGACACATTGTCATTAATTCTTTCCAAAGAAACTCCAACTGCTTTGAAAACAAATTATCCCATTGTTTATGCCTCTTTAAAAGCAGTTCTGGAGGCCTTCTTTCATGATTGTATTTAGTTGCACAGTGATGGCTAACTCTATGTCTTAATCAGAAAGTTTAACTTTCATATCACTTTGATTTTGGAGCATAGTCAGAGTCACAGATCTGGTAAATAAGGTGGATGAAGACACACTGTAATTTTTTATGGGCCCGTCTTTCCATTGGATGGCGCTGGGCAGCAGCATTCACCAAACATTAGAACAAACTTTGTAAAAATATGAAAGAGGGCTTCCAGAACTGTTTTTACAAGTAGAAAGAACAATGGGATGAGTGTGTTTGAAGTTAGGAGGAGTACTCTGAGGGGGTTAGTGATAAAGTGAACTTTACTGTAATCATTTAAAAAAAATTAAATATTTGCTGCACATTTTGATCACCCCTTTACACTATATACCAGTTAATATTTTTAGGACTCATGTTTGTTTTCTTATTTGTAAGATATCACAAAAATAAATCTCCATTCATTTTTCTACCTTTACAAGTACAGGCTATTCATTGATGCATTTTTTTAAAAGTTTTGTTCTTTTATTTTTTTCATGAAATGAACTAGATCTTCTGAGAGCATTTCTATATTAGGAACAGAGCTTTGCTGCTGTTTTTAAGCTAAGTTAAACATAAATAGGAACTCTCCCCATTTCCATTGAAGTGTCACTCAGCTGAGTACCCACGCTAGCGAGGAGGTGGTTCTCTCTACAGAGATTCATCGTGCTGTTTTATACTTAGATACTTTTCTCAGAAATGAAATGTTTAAATTTCCCATCTTATTTGTCTAACCGTAGCTTTTCTTTGAAAACTTGCTATTGTTGCTATACTAAGTTCAATGTTTTTTGTTTTTCTTTTCTCCCATTTTTAGGACCTAAATTTGAAATGATCACTTAAAAATGTTTTATTTGATGGTAAGTTACCACATATTAAAGTAAAAACACATGAGTATACAGGTTGATTTACTTTTAAGTAACAGATTTATAACCTCAAGAGTGCAAAAATTTCAGGAATTATTCACAAGATATTTCTAAAGATCGTGATAGAAAACCTATTTTACTACAGCTATTTTCCTACAACAAGCAGCGCCTAGAACCTCCACAAATCTCAAATGAGTATTCCAGTTAATGACATAATGGAACCATGATTTTAAAGCTGAACAGTAACAAATGATATCCTATATCACTTATTTCTATAAATGTATCAGACAAGTATAAAAACTCCCCATAAATTTATTCTCTTAAATAAAATATATTCTCAAGATATTTGGCCAATTGAGACTGTCCATAATAAAAAGTATTAATTAAGAAATTGCTAACGTAAGACATATTTTGACCTCATAACTAGGGCTAACAATTTGTGTCAATCTTTCCATAACGTCACTGAGCAGCTATGCACCAAAAATCAACATAATATTCTGAAGTGCTTGAAACTCTATGTCAAAAGTTTCTTATGGTTTCTGAATTCACTTAACTTGATGGGAATAGTTTATCATTTCCTTAGTCACTGAATACTCTGAAGCAGTCAACTCCTGCACAGAATTAGAAGTCCTGATACCTGAAACAGTAAAAATAATCCAGTACAACTTTAAGAAACACTACTTAAGCCCTTAATTAAGGGACATGTGTGGTTGACTTTTTTAAATACATAAGCTATTATTTTATTAAAAATTAAAGGTAAAGTTTTAAAAATTAAGTTGACCAGATATAAAACAATTTTTAAAATCTCTAAATGTGTATTGCAAAAAATAAAGATGAAAATTGGCTGTAAAAGTGCTTGCCATTACCAAAAGAAGCATGTTTATACAAAACCAACGGAAAATTCATGTTACACAGATAATGGAGATAATTATCTGTTCAAAAGGAAAAAGCAAAAGGAAAAGAAAAGCACTTAAAGTCTTCAAGTCACATATTTTGTTCATTTCTTACTGACTGGGTTTTGTATTCACTTTTTTCTTGTCCAATGATTGGATAATGATAAAAATGGTAACCAGACATTTACTCAACATTGCCCCACACAGGGATGAATTTCCAACTGGAAAAGAATGGATTTTCAGCTGGTGAATCAGTTGCCTTTATCTCTTCTTTATCTCACAGTTTAGGGTTTTCATTGTGTTTACATAGATAGTTGTAGTTGTAGTTGTGGCCATACTGACATTATTGACCTTGGGACTTAACTTTCCTCATATTCTTCTTTGTCATCCTCTCTGGGCCATCCTTGGCAATGAGGGCTTTGGTGAAATTGTTATCTATAACCTCACTACATGCTCTCTCTCACTGTTCTGCCATGTTCCCTTCTACCCTATGGGTGCCCTCCGTCACTTCCCCTGCAAAGGAGGGTTGGAATACTGTGAGAGGTGTCCACAGGGTGTCTTCAATAAGTGAGGTAGGAATTTTCAGCTGTGGTAGGAACAATGTTGTTGGGTCTGGCATTCTGAATGCTCTCCAAACCTTTCTTCTTTTTTCCCACTTTTAATATACTGGTAATTCTGCCAGTAATCATGTGGGAAACCTCTATGCTACAAACAACTTCTGTAATGGTTACAGCTTGCAACATGCTTACTGTCTTGATCTGAAACTTCACCATGTTTATAACATTGGCCGCCTAAACATCCTTTTCCCCTTCAATATTATAAAGTCAGTCTCTCCAAGTTCCACACTGTGGAAGGTATTTCCTGGATTATACTTCTTTATGAAATTTGATATACAAACACATCTCCCCTGTTGTCATTTCTGATGATAAAACCATGTATATTTCTTAAATTAAAATATTTTACTTTCCTTAAAACTTTCACTGTAATTACTTTCTTGTCATAACAATGACAGGCACAACCAATGTGAAGCCTCCTACATCCCCATTCCCTATGCTGCTGTCCATGGTCCCCGGCACAATACAGGCAACATTGAGGGTGGGCAGCTACAAGCAACTGCTACTTATATCAAAGCTCCTTGGTGCAGTGAAGGTGACTGGAATTGGGCACAGCACTTCTGCTCCTCCTGGAATGTGATGTTAACTAGTCCAGTTGGCAGGGGCCATTGGTTTCCTCTGGAATCCCCGCTGGATTTCCTTGTTCCAAAATCTTCCTATAATATTTATCATGCACCAAACTAAGTATAATTAGCTTGCTGTACAACAGAGCCTTACTAATAACATAAATAACTGATTGATAATTATTTTTTATTATATATAGTGAAAACTGTGTGGGACTTTTGGGAGATCACTTTTGTCGAGAAAGCACAATCTACTGAGAGATGAACTGCTCACACTCAGGTGAGGATGATTAGTGCCACGTGGTGTTTTAAGCCAGCACTCGTAACACCTGTGCTCACCTCGGTGACAACACTGATATGGTCATAACATTAGTACGATACTACAGAGTGTACAAGAGTTAATGTTTTTTAGCTGTTATTTACTGCTGAGATTTACATTTCTCTCCACTGTGAACAGTGCTATGGATAGTCTAAGAGCTTGTGTATGTGATTTTTGATAAATTTTAGTTTTTTATAGTATATTTGCTTATTTTTGGTAGTAATGGTAAATAGACTATCACATACATGTATTCTGTGCATTAATGACATGCCAAACTGTTTTCATATCTCTATTTTATAACGTTCTGCTTTAATAAATTGTCACAAATTACAAAAAGTAAACTGAGTATAAGTGGACTTTCCCAGCTCAAACCAATGTTTCTAAGGGTCAATTGTACTTATTAGGAAGATAATTTGATACTAAGAAAAATAATGTACAAATTCTCAGAAAATTATCTGAAAGTTTTGTTTGTAAATTGACTTGTATGCAATTAAAATCACTCTTTATGTTTTTAGAACTGAACTGAAATCGAAACACTTCTGTGACATCATGTTCACTTAAAATACATTTACTTATAAACCAAACTTTTGGTTATCAACCAAAATTAGATGTCAGTGTCTCTATGAACATCTTATAGGAGAAATTTAAAAGAAAATAAACACAAAATAATTGTTTTTATTTGAAACAGTGACATATAATTAAAAATTTCCAAACAATGGCATATTACTGGACCTTATGTGAGTCAGAGCACTTTGTTGACTGTCATGTACCTTATACATCTAGATTTTTTAATGTACTTTTTTTCCTCCAGTAATTTTGCAAATCTTATAAAGTATTTATGATAAGAATGTAATCATTCCAATGAATTTCAAAGGCCACAGTATGTTCTTGTGAAAAATTAGTTTTCTATTAATTAAATTCTGCCCAAGAAATAATGAAGGTCACTGTCACATTTTTATTTATTTCTTTAGACTTTACATGTAGTAGTAGTTAAAATTATGAGAAATATTTCTTCAGAAGCCATAATATCCTAGCCATTGATGTTGCAATTACTAATTTAGTGGAATTTATAATTGATCACTTAAGAAAACAGAAAATAGCAACATTTACAATAGTTTTAACACACTGTATAGAATAAAGAAAATATTTTGCAAAGGGAAATAGGATACCTAATGCAAATTAATTAAATTAAATTAAAATACAATATTTTTTAAAACTTTGTTCAAAGTTTTTACTTTATCCAGAAGTACATATGTTTAACCATGACTATCTTTCTTTTTATGGAAGATTAACCTAGTTTGTCACCTGGAAAAGTAACCAAAACATCACACAACTGCTGTATTGTCATCATTAAAATGTAGCAGCTGGAGAGAATCCATTTAAATGGAGATATCTGCACATACAAACCTTTGGACATATTTATTTACTTCTATTTATTTTTCTACTATTTAAGTTGTTAACATAACTGTTCACAAATTAATACAAACAAATGAATGATATACAAAAACCAAGAGTTAGATTATTGTGCCATGAAGAAAATCAATTTTCAGAAAAGTAAAATTCCATATAAATCTTTAAATTGCACTTGCTTTTCAAGTGTAATGTTACATATCCAATATTTTGTATTTGTTACTTTGTTTAATTCTTTTTCATAATTACCTATTCAGGACCTAGGTTTAAATCCAATGTGAAACTAACTAAAGTGTTTTTTAAAAATTGCTACTTAGATGATCTCAGTGATTTGCACACTAAGTATACTAAATTGATAAACTTTGCATTTTGTTACTGTCACCAGCACTTCTTAAAACTAGTTTTCCCCTTTTTTCTAAGAATGTATAAATGATATGACATTTTCAAAAAAAACCTTTCAAATATATTTATTGGGAAAATGTGACCAAATATGAAAACTCCAAACGTGCATTAGTCTTCTTTTAAAGTATGTTAAAACACAATTTAATGAGACAATACACAGTACACACAGGAGTCTACTTTGTTAATCTAAAATCACAGTATCTTCTTCTTTATCTTGTCTACACTACCAATTTTGAGTAAGGATTTCTTTTTGAGAAAAAAAGGTATAATGAGTTAAATATTTCTTCGGGGCAAGTTTTTATTCACACTTTGCATTCAGTAGCACATTAAAATTGTAATGATACAAAAACTCTTAGTAATGCTATGTATACTTTTAGACTTAATATTGAAAGAATACATTATCTCTTGTGTTGATAACTCATGAGTTTTATAGCTGCACATAGCAGACATAGCAGTAGTTTATAATCTAAAAACCAATGGCAACATGAATTCTTTTATGGAAAATAGGGTAAGCATTAAGAAGACATGTAACAAAATTTTATTCTCTACCCCCTTCTGGAGAACAAAATGCTGTCTAATGCATTTAAACATTAGGCTCAATTGGAATAACTCTCTCTGTGGTTATCTATATTGCTTCCTCTGAGACAGGCTAAGCACAGTAGATGAAGATAGAAAGAACCTAATAGTATCAGTAAACACAAAAACCATAAGGGAAATGAATTGTTATCATAGCACATTTTAGCAGAGCAGTATAGAAGAGTAAAAACAATTTAAAAAATACACCCTTCTTGAGCTGGTACATTCCCTGGCTTATTAGGTCATCGTCAAATTTTCTACTTCAGTTTTCTTTCTTTTTTCTCTTTTTCTTTTTTAACTTAAAAAGTTTTTGTTCCAAGGCAACACAGACCTACTGTGTACTTTTAATGCTTCAATTTATTTGTGTCCCAATATATAAATTGGAATCATTAATGAGATGCTTTCCCTGGAAATACAAAAATTATCTTTTGGGGTTCTAATAGATCCTCAGGATATGACTTTTTTCTTTTAAACTTTTGAGTTCTTTCTTGGCAAAATGTCTGTTCAGTTTCAGAATGATAGATAAGTTGCCATTACAAAAATATCCCTCCAATTTTTTGGAACAAGTATTTACAAATAAATAGTCTTTTGAGGTAGAAGTGTATCTTGTAAGCTCAAGGTTAATTAAATTAATGTTGTAATATTTTCTGACTGAAAGATCTGAAACTCATGTAAACTCGAGAGCATTGAAAAATTATACAGTGATATCTGCCAAAATTCAACAACTAAAATATAAATTGTTAAAAATCTATTTTTCACTTACTAGAAATAATGCATTAAATAATTAGAGCAAGCAACTTTCTGCACAATTTGTAAAATATTTAAATGTTTCTTTTTAGAAATGAGAGGAAGAAAACACTTGAAATCTTACAGACATTGTAAAATGTCCTAACATTCAGAAGAGAAATAATGCACACTATAAAATAAAATCATTGTGATGCTATTCAACATATAAAATGGAAAACTGTCATTTATCTGTTACTGGACCTTTTTAACTCTAAAATCTACTTCAATCAATATGCTGAAATTGGAAAATGCTTTCATATAAAACCTTTAACTATCTCAGCCAGTTTAGCACTTTATTGAATTATTACAGGAGCTTATTCTTATAAAAAGCACACTCAAAATAATCCCACAATTAAAAAAAAAAAAAACACCTACAACGGCCATCTAGACATCTGTTCTTGCTTCCTTCCTTCAGGCATTTCCCTTCCCCCAGGCTTCTCCCTTGATTTATCCAATTTTCTCCTTTCCTCGCTAGCATTTCTGTGCCGCTTTCTCTCACCACTCCATATGTTTAGGAAGTCTTCCAGATTACGCTCTTCAAGCTATTGCAGCCTCTTCCATACACCCCAAAAAGCAACCTGCTTAAACATTCTCACCAGGACCTTTCACAAATCTCTATTTCTCCTACTTATATTAAAATGTCTTATTTCATTTCTCCCTCAGGGCAATCACACCTGAGATCAGAAATTTATTATTAATCAATTGCAGAAGGCTCCATAATTTATTTATAGTATTGCTTATGAACAGATGATTATTTTTAATCACAGCAACTCATTATGTCCTCATAACAAAGCAAAGGTGAGAACATTACCATATTAATAGAATAAGTTCTGATATGTCAGATATAGTTGATATGTTAAAGAGAATTAAAATCTCTTCAATTTAGAGATGTGAAAAGAGATGCAAATTTTTACCCAAAATGTATTTTAGATATATACATACCTAAACATACAAGCCAATACCCAGTATGAATTACAAACAGAAATTGGAAATTCAAGGTCAAAGAGTGCTTTCCATCTTTAGGAATTAAAGTCAGGTTATCTAAATCCTTTGGAAATTACTGTCATTGCTAATTTATTAAATGAATGAGAAAATAATTGAGTTGTGTGCTATATTTTAAGTACTATGTATCATGTATGTTTACATAGAATATGTTAGGTCTTGATATTGGGAACAGAAGCTTTAAGAAGAGGACAAGTTATCTGGCATGGGTACAATTTGATGCACAGAGTCTTGGGCAACTTTTTGAGTTTCTGAGTTTCAGTTTTTCTCTTTTAGCAAATAGAGATAGTAGTGACTGCCCTGCTATCCCACTTATTTAAGTTGTTTCAAGTGTCAAACGGGTTAAATTAAATTACAATTTTTATATCAAGTGAAAATATTAATCTAAATAAGAAACAAGTGATGCAGCAGGAAGCATGAGTGATAAAAACAATTCCAAACTTTAATACAGCCAAAGCCAAATACAAAAGTATACAACAATTTCTCAGTATGCTATTGTATATGCTGACTATGAGCTATACATTTCATGGGGGCTGTCAATAAGGAGGATTTTCTTGGGAAAATAAAATCATTCACTAGGAAATATTAAGGTATATTTCCTAGAAAGAGCAGAAACAAAATAAAAGTGATTTCATCAAAGCAGTAGAAAGATTGAAGTATTATCTTCAAGGTCTATGAGTTTAAGATAAAAAAAAAATTTAAGCTACCTTCATGTTAAAATGAAAACTATTCACAATAACTTTAGTGTCTGACCTCTTTTGCTGCAAGGTCATGATGCCATGACTGTGTTCATAGATGCAGTGGCACATTCAGTAGATTTTTTAGAAACGAACTCAGTGAAAAGGTGAGAAAATGAGACAGAAACTGTGAAAAAAATAAAAAAAAACTTGGATAAGTCTTCAGTACAGAGTTGTTAGTAACATAGAATTAGGAGTTATGAGCTGATAAAATGGAATGGCAAGAGTCAACATGAGAAAATAAAAGTCACCTATAGCCTGATACCCAAATATATGAACAAAGAGATATATCAAATGCAAGATAAAAAGAAAGGTAATAAGACTGAAGAATTGTATCAAATTAGTTCCTGACCTGACAACAGAAAGATGAGTGTTAATGTTCTGGGTTACTTATTCTTTTTCAAAGATGATAGATTCCAAGTTACATTGGAAAAAATCACTCAAAGTAAATGTATACGTCCAAATCCTAATAATAATAAAGAAAACAAATATCTCTTTAGGTATCCATATATGTGCCCTTACTAATTGATAGTTACAATTTTTTGTGATATCAAATTAATGCAGTTGTTTAAAGGAGAACTGCCCAATATTACTGCTACTTGCCACTGTAGCTATTTAAATTTTAGTTAATAAAAATGAACAAAATTTAAAAGTTAGTTCCTCATTTGCATGTCAAAATTAAAATGGTCAAAAAATACATATTACTACCATATTGATCTGCAGAGATAAAGAATATTTCCATTTTTGCAGAAAGTTCTTTAGGCTTTGATATAGTACAATTTTTCCAAAATATTGAGACATGAGTACTTATTTTATTAGTGATAGAAGCCATAGATAAGGCTAATAACTATAATACTACATTTAATATAAAAACAAAAATATGAATATAAAGAAAATGCAGCATTTAAAAAAATGTCATCAAACTAAACATTTTTGACATTAATGGTTTAATTTAATAATTTCAATTTTACCTATTAAGAATTATTTTAGAATTTTACACTTACAGAACAATTAGAGAATTTAGAGTGAGTTGGATACCCTTTATTACATCCTGGATAATATTACTATTTTTCAATTTATGTCATCTAATGATCTCTGTTTATCTATTTTGTGGCATTGGTAGATCGCCTGCATGCAGTGCATGTTTGTGGTTTGAACGAGTTTCTCATCCAGTTCTAACAGAAGATCATTCAGCATCTGCTTCAACACTTAGTTTGGCAAGAGATTCACCACCTCATAAGGGAAAGCATTCCGTTTTTAACAGTTCAGCTGAGAAAGAAGTTACTTCATTACATAAAATCCAAATTTACCTGCTTATATAATCTCCATTAATCTTATGTTTTGTCAGAAAAAGTTTAAAGGAAGAAGTTTATTTTTTCTTCCATTCAAAAGTCTTTGAAATACTTACAGGTAACTCTAACACTTAACCTACTATAGTGGTTATCCTCATATGAGATCATTTCCAGGATTTTTTTGTCCTTTCTAATTTTACTATGTCCTATAAAATGTAATGTCCCAAATTTTACATTTTCTTCCAGCTATTCTGATCAGTGCAGAGACTGGTGGGCATTATCCCATGGCTTTAGCCAGTATTCTTCTATTAATGATGCCCAACATCCCATTAGCTTTTCTTGGCATTCTTATTAGAGAGTGACTCATAACCCACTTGCAATCAACTGAGAGTCCCTAAGTCCTTATGATGAGGTGTTGTTAAGTTATGACTTCTTCATCCTTGGTTCTGTTTCTTGGTTTCTTGTATCTGCATCCAGAATTTTATTTCATGCTCATAGCTTAAGTATATTGTTTCCATCAGTCAAGATTCTCTACACTCTCATCCCCTGCGCCTGGGTAGGAAGGATCAATATAATGAAAATGGCCATACTTCCAAAACTGCTATATAGATTCAATGCAATGCCAATTGAAATCTCAGCAGCATACTTCAGGGACCTTGAGAAAACAATCCAAAAATTCATTTGAAACAAGAAGAGACCCAGAAGAGCAAAAGCAATTCTAGGTAACAGAGACATAGCAGGGGGTATCACAATCCCCAACCTGCAACTCTACTACAAAGCTACTGTGATAGAAACAGCATGGTAGTGGCAAAGAAACAGACTTGAGGACCAATGGAACAGATTAGAAGATGCTGAAACAACTCCAGACACACTCAGCCACCTCATCTTTGATAAAGGAGCCAAACACCCTCACTGGAGGAAAGATAGCCTCTTTAATAAATGGTGCTGGAAAAATTGGGTTTCAACTTGTCAAAGATTAGAACTAGACCTAAATCTCTCACCATACACTAAACTAAAATCAAAATGGAATAAAGATCTAAATATTAAAATAGAAACACTGAATTGGCTGGAACAGAGGTTAGGTAGAACTCTTGAAGACATTGGTGTAGGAAAAGATTTTATGAACAAAACCTCAGTTGCCGGTGAACTAGCACAAACAAACATCAAGTGGGATCTCTTCTTATTAAAAATCTTCTGCACAGCAAGAGAAACCACCAGCAGTGTGAAGAGACAACCCACAATGTGGGAAAATATTTTCACCTGCTGTTCCTCAGACTAAGGTATACTATTTTAAATCTATAAAGAACTTAAAAAGATCAGACCTCCCAAATTCAAAAACTCAATCCAAAAATGGGCATCTGAAATGAACAGACATTTCTCAAAGAGGTAGAAATAGCAAATAAACGTATTAAAAAACACTCAACATCATTGATCATTTGAGAGATGCAAATGAAAACAACACTGAGATTCCACCTCACTCTGGAAAGAATGGCTGCTATCAAGAAATCAACCAATAACAAATGCTGATGGGGCTGTGGGCAAAAAGGAACCCTGCTCCATTGCTTGTGAGAGTGTAGCCTGGTGCAACCACTGTGGAAATCAGTATGGAGATACCTCAAAGGACTAGGACTGGAAGTCCCATTTGACCCAGCTATTCCCCTGTCTGGTATCTTCCCCAAAGAATTAAAAGAATCATGCCACAGTGATATATGTGCACCCATGTTCAGAGCAGCACCATTTGTAATAGCTAAAACTTGGAAGCAGACCAAATGCCCATCAACTGGAGACTGTAAAAAGAAAACGTGGGTTTTTAATAAAATAGAATACTACTCAGCCATAAAAAATGAGAAATTAGAGACATTTATAGCTAAATGGATGCACATTGAGGCAATAATCTTAAGTGAAATAAATAGGACACACGTGTAAATACTGAAAAGTTTCTCTAGTGTGAGAAACTGAAAGTGTAAATAAGGACTAAAAGGTATAATAGATAATGCAAAACAGGAATAAAAGTGGCAAAGGGGAAGGGGAAGTGGGAGGGGTAGGGGAAAGGAAAGAAGAGAATGAAATTAATATGAGAAAATGAAAAAATGGAAACAAAGTCTTTGTAAATAGGGAGGGATGGAGGGGTTGAAGGGAGGGCAGGGGAAGGGGGATAAACAAGAACCAAGAGAGATTACATAAAGCTGCAAATTTCCAATGATGAATGACATTATACTGTATACCTAAAATGTACCAATAAAATAATATTAAAAAGTAATATTTTCTACATTCTGATTCAGTCAGTCTTAGAGTACATTACCTATCAATTCAACTTTGTGTTGCACACAAATATGATAAGCATAACCTATATATCTATGTCAAAATCTTTGATAAAATAGTCCAAGGACAAATGCCAGTATACAACACCAGAAACTTCCTTCTAAGGTGATATTCACATAATGCCTTTTTGACAATTTATTATATTTTAGAAACCATATATCTGTGATCTCTTACTCTTCAATAGCACATTTAAATATGTTATCCTCATTTCATAGAGAAAAAGACCTCAAAATGACTTAATACCCCTTAAGTAGACATTGCCAGAGTGGGAATGCCCACTGAGATAATCTTCCTCCATAGCCTGCCTATAACCACATCACATAAAGACTCCTTTCAAATACAGTTGAATTTATTTCACTGTAACACTGTGAACATATTTATCTGTCTGTCCCCTGAAATATAATAAAGACTGTTAAAAGACATACAATGGTAATTTATTTCCATATATTCCAGTAAGCTGCTAATCATTATTTCAACATTAAAAATACATTTTGTTTGTTATTATGAATACTTCTTATTGATTCCATTTTTAAGTGTTTGCAACATTCCTAATTTTCAGTCTCATACTTTGCTATGAAGCAGTATCAAACCCACCCATCATCATTTTTGTAAATCCATCCTTTATATATTCCCTCCAAAAAGGTAAATGGTTTATCCAGAAACTTTCCATTTCTACATTTATTGCCTTTTATTACATTCAGAGGCATTGTCTTAGTCACTTTTTTCTTACTGAGACACAATACCTGACACCTACAATTTAAAGGAAAAGTAGCTTATTTGGGCTCATGATTTAGTCCAAAGATGGCTGGCTCCACACAGAAATGGAATGGTGGAAGGGCTGTCTTGGAGGAAAGCTCCCCAGGTAGTAGAAGTCAGAAAACAGAGAGGGAGGAGTCAGGGAGGGAGATACACCCTTCCTTCTAGGTCAGCTCCTAGTGACACGTCTCTCTGCCCCATCAGCACACTCAGTCCCTGAGCCTATACATGGATTAATCCACTGATGAATACAGCTCTCCCATGATAATAAAGTGAATTGCTATAGTCCAGAGCTTATGTTCACAACAAAACACTGCCAAGAAAGAAGAATATTGTATTCTTGAATTTCAATAGCATGATTAAGAAATCTCAATTTGACTTTCTTGTTTGATACATTTCTGAATGAATTATGATCAAGGACATCAATTAAATACCCTCCCTTTAGTACCACTTACCAGTAACAAGTATTATTTTATTTTATAAAATTTGTTGTAAAATAATTCAGAAATAGTTAAGCTTTGACCCAGAGCATCAAAAGTGGATTTTTATCTAAATTTTACTTTCATAGATAGATACAGGATAAATTATAGGATCTAAACCTATTTTACCAGTTAATAGATCTTTTTTATTTTCTTTATTTTAATAGAAATGTGATATATATGTGTATATATATATATATATATATATATATATTCATTCTTGAGACATAATTAGCTAGACTTTATTTTTTGAGATTGAAAAGTTATAGTAAAGGACATTCCCAGAAAAATCACAGGGCTTAAAATAATCATATTAATGATAACCATATTTTAGTTCTTGGACATCAGTCCAAAGTGTGTGCATATATGTATACTATTTATATATTACTCTAGATGGATTTCTCCTTCTTTTTTTTTACAATCATAAATGTAAAGTCTTGGAAAGAATAAGAAATAGAAAAGCAACCCTGCCTTAGATATTCTTGTACAGGGAAACTAGCTTTGCTCACACCTAGGGAAGTTGTTCCAGGTTGACACTTTTTGAAACTCTGATTAGAATTTCAAAAAATCTAGATACACAACACTAGGGATAGTGTGATGATTATTATGCTCACATAATTTTTATTGCAGAAGAACCTAAAAAATTATTTGTTGAAATATTTAGTATTATGTGGGCTTACATGCATTCTGAGAATAACAGAGATATGAGCCATGCCTTTGGCAGCCCTTAAGAAAAAATTAAGAAGTTAAAAAAATAAAAGGCTTAGCACTATTTCTAACACACAACCAGATTTCTTCTTCTGAGTTCTCATTCTCCATCCTTTTCCGTACACAAGACTGATTTTAACATTTCCACGGGGCAATAGGAGTGTTCTTGGCAATGAGGTTTATATTACTCCCTAACCCACTCTCTTCTCCATTAGATTACCAGTCTCTCAGGGCATTGGTTTACGTTTTTAAAAAAGGAAAAGAAAGGGAAAAAAGGTCAGTTTGTACCAAATCCTTAGGTCTAGCCTTTAATGGTCAGTATCAGAATTACTGACTATTCGGTGTAACTGTTTGACCATCTGATCTATACAGATCACTGAGCAATTGTGTCAGCCATACAAGTCATAGATATTGATCAAAGAAGGCCAAGTTGTCCATATCTGCATCTGTGCATAAGCTCAGTTTTCCAATCACAGCACTGCACATTTGAAGCATATTTATACAAATTGTATGCTTGTTTTTTTCTCTTCCTTTTTTAAATGGCAGTACAACATTGTGGAATTGTCATCTCACACTTTGTAGCAAGATTCATTGATGGTCTGTGGCAAGAATTGTCAGGATACTTTTATAGAGTACAATAATGTATATCACAAAGAGTACACAATTGTGTTATTCATATGTGTAATCATCCATGGACTGACTAGAAATAACAGTGGTCTTATTATGCAAACAGCAGTCCATAATATGCAAATGAACATAAACAAAACCAAACACAAACCTCCAGAATAATGTTTACTGATGTGTCCTTAAAAATCCCTTTCATAAAACCATATTTTTCCTGTCTTCTGAAAAACATTAAGTAAGATCAAGGATGAATGCATGGAAAAGTTTATGCTTTCTCTCTTGCATTTTTGAAAAGGAACCACAATAAAATCTTGCTCTGATTATTTGATTTATATTCTCCCAAGGCTATTACTGCCTCCTGTCATTATTATATGCTTGTGTAAGGTTTATATGGTGTCTCTTTTAATTGCTTAAACTAATTTATTCAATGACTGCAAATCTAACATACACTGGAACAGGCAGCCCATAAATTCCATCCTTCAACTGTGTCCTTGGACATGTGTCGTCCTGATGAAGAGTAGAAACAAAACAAGAATAATAAAATGAGAGAAACTGGTTCAAATACTATGTCCCAGAGATCTAGGATCTCTAAAGATATTTTAGTTAAAAGAAGGGAAAATTAGGCCCAGGGATTTAGCTTAGTGGTTCAGCTACCTGCCTCTAAAGCGCAAGGTCCAGAGTTCAATCCCAAGTACAAAAAAAGAAAAAAGAAGGGAAAATTAAAAACCCTTAGCTTTTTCACATTTTCGTAAGGAATCATTCTACTTATGTTAAAGTTAAAACTGAAGCTAGTTTTTTAGAACGTTGTGGTATTCAAAAGACAAAATTTGATCATTAAATATTGTCTTAATGTAATTAATGCTATTATAACTGTTTTAGGTGTATTATCTCCATTTAATAAAATTATTTTAATACCAAAGAAAGAAAATTAGTTGGTATTGTACAACTACTTATTTCATAATCTTACTTATGCTGTCCCATATTGATTGTAGAGAAATTCTCTTGAACGTATTGCTAGCACACGCATACACATACATGCACACAATGCAAACACATACACACAGGGACACACACCACATGCAAGAAATCAAACTACTTCCATAAGATAATTGCTTTAGTTCTTAGAAATAGATTCACTAAAATATATTGAAATCCTTTTCATTAAGGAGTTTTATAATTTTTTAACTAAACATGAGTATATTCATAGTTGTAAATATTGGTTTAAAAAAAGAACATTAGAGACATTTGCTATAACATCTAGAGAAAAGTGATAATTTTCTTTCAAAAATATTTTATCTGTGTATAGTGCTTATTCTGTTTGTAGGCCTTTCTGTATTTTGCACTCTGACAGTGTTGAATGCTGAAAGAGAACATGGATTAATTCATATAAACTATATGTTCTGTTATTCCTCCATTTAAGAAATGAATTTTGCTCCCTCTGAATCAAAACTTTGTGTGATTATTTGTTTTTGGGGTACTGGGGATTGACTCAGGATCTTCACACTGAGCCCACTTCCCCAGTTAATTTTTTATTTTTTATTTTGAGACAAAGCTCTCCCAAACTTGCCCGGGCTGGGCTTGAACATTTACCTGCCCCCACATACAGAGCATCAGGATTAAAAGTACATACCACCAAGACCATTTGCATAATACTTCTTGGTTCTTTTCTCACCCTCAAAACGCAAGAGAATATTTTAAAATAATTTCTGAAATAACTGATTTATGGCTCAGTTTTTCAGATCTATGTCAGTTTCCAAATATATCCATTTGAAATCCTGGCTCACTATCTCATTTATTTTTCACAAGTATGTTTTGACATATTTCTGATCTTTATTATGTTGATGGAGAAACTCAGAAACTGGTTTTTGAAGAGTCTCAAGACCCACTTGAATCCCTGGAAATTCTAATCAAAATGAACTCTGTGACTCATACCAGTACTTGTCTTGCCTTTCTTCCCTTAAAGTATTAAAATGTTGTAAGACATAGAAGTAAAGTTAAGGTAGAAGACTAGTCATTGTCTTTTATTTTTGTTCATGTTTTATGTAGAGAAATTCCTCTAGTATCAGGTAAACAGCCAATAGCTTTAGGGATTTTTTTCTTTTTCTATTTTTTTATTAAGTATATCCATCTCCTGTCTAATCTACTATACAAATACAACTGGATGTTATTATATTGTGAGACTACTGCCTTCCTTCCTTTATCTTTTAATTTTTTTGGTTAAATTCTTTTATTGGTACATTGTAGGTATACAACACAATTACATTTCTCATTGGGAATTGTACCTTTACATAATGCATCTTGGTTCTTATTTGTTCCCCATTCCTAGCACTCCCTTCACACCCTCCACCCTTCCCTATTTGCAAAGACTTTATAATGATGAGAAATGGAAAAATGGAAATAAAGTCTTCCTTCCTTTAAATTCAGATCCTCACTCACTGAATTATAGTATCAGTGGGAGAATTAGACAATTTAATAGCTCCACAATTTGTTCTCCTTTGAATTTCATAGTGCACATTCCTTGCATCTAACACTTCAACACTGACATCTTTTCCTAAGTCTCAACACTCTCATACTAAAAGTTACAAAGTCATTTGAAATACTGTTTTACTTCTTCAGAAATCTAAAGATTTGCTTTGATTAGTTTACCTTTTCTCATGATATAAGTTGATACAAGCAAAAACAAAAGCAAACCACTAATTAACAAGTTACCACACTACGATTATTTAATTAAAAGAGACGCACATGAGACTGAACTGTGTTCCATATTCAATTACAAAAAAAAGAAGAAAAACTGTATCAGTGATCCACAGAGTGGTGGAAGGGGAAGAGTGATACTGGAAATTCTCAAAAAGAGTAAAAGAGGTTATCAGGATGGTGGTCTGTATCACTAGTTTCAAATTACACTGATAATACGGATAAACTTATTACAGGTACCTACTCATTTCAATTATATTTATGTATTTTCAACTTTAGCCAGTATATCAAGGTATAATACTAACCTTTGATAAAATTCATCATTAAAACCAGAAGGGTGATACAGCATCTGATTTTAAATATCTTCTATATATTTATTTTTGTATTACTTCTTATTGTATCAGAAACATCGGTTAGTTTTATAAGCGTAAAATTATTATAAGAATAAATATGCCGTTTTCCTAATGTTTGCTTTTATTATGTTCATTTTTATAGCATCTATTTGAAAAGTGATGCATGTATAGTTGCTAAAGATATATCTGGTTGTACTTGAATATCAGAACTTCTGTTTAATTTTACAGCATGATGGAAACTGGAACATGATATATTACAACAAAAGCAACTGTGTGATTAAGGATGCTACCGCCCACCCTTCCATGTTATAAAATTTCCACTCTTCCTTCTTCCCATATACATTCTCTATATTTTGTGGATGCTTTTGAGGGTACCTCAGAAAGCAGTATGTGACCACACAGACGCTGGCCATGGGATAAGTAGCATCAATACATTATATCCATAAGATAACTTTCTGTCTTGCCTTTAGGAAAAAAGATATTTGAGATTCCCATTTTTCTTGTACCACAAGGCATCTTCTGAACTACCCCCTCGGAGATGTGCTGCCCACTTT
This sequence comes from Heterocephalus glaber, assembly GCF_053883595.1. Classification (NCBI taxonomy): domain Eukaryota; kingdom Metazoa; phylum Chordata; class Mammalia; order Rodentia; family Bathyergidae; genus Heterocephalus; species Heterocephalus glaber. The sequence goes on from NW_028258358.1 coordinate 2,790,481, forward strand.
GGAGGCTATTGATGAAAAGAAGTAGCTACAAAGAACTGTGGGGCAGGAAATCTAAGTTGGTTTCCTTTGCCAATCACATTGTTTTCCTTCCTCTGTCGTCATAATCCCTTCTCAGAATCATGCCAATGCCTTCGTTGTTTAAGTTTCAACTTTAAACAATAGGCTTGAGATAAAGGAGCCCTAATTCCATCTGAACAAAAGCTGGATTACACAAGAAGTAAGAAAATGGGAAAATTATAGTCTAGAGGTGAGGGGGAGACATATTTAACATCCGATTTTTAACTTCTGAGAGCATTTTTCTACATAATAATTACGCATTAGTATCATTCTATAGAAGTATTTCTTGAGATAATTTATAGGCAAATTGTTTGTCGGGTAGATTATGCACCTAACTTCTTAAACACATTGTCTCTGTAGTACAATATCTTTCTAGTTTTAAACAATTGACCTTCACCACACGTTTTGGAAACAAAACCCTCTTATAAATGGAAAATTGCACATATAAAGATTTTTTCAGGTCTTATGCCAATTAGCAGTCGAAAGCCACTCTCTAGTGAAATTTTGTATTGTGAAGTTTAATTATGTACGACTGAACATGAAGTACAATGTGAACTATTCACCTTCTCTGCAGCAGTGTTATGACATAACCTGGTTTCAGTAAGACAGCTTTAACCACATAGTACTTAAATGACTTCTGATATGACACTAATAAGAGCTTGTCTCATGTTAGAGACACTTAGGCTTTTCCTCCTTTGTTTATTTTGAAAATATTAATCATGGTACCAAACTAATAAAAGAAAATTGTAGGTTTAAAATTTCCATTAAGAAGTCCATATTTTCACCATGAGCTTACATGACTAATGCCTACAAAGCATTTTTATCTATCCTAGTGGCATTTATAGCAAACATGTAAGATGTGGATAAGCCATACTTCAGAAAGCAAAACAATATAGTATCTCAAATAATAAACTTAACAATCTGAATCATTTCAACATCATAGAATTTTCTAAATTGAAAAGATTTCAATAAAATATATAATATTTGGGGAGGGAGAAATTAATATGATGCTTTATTATTTCAATGGATTTTTTTGTTAGCATAAAAATTAATGCTACTGGCTAAACTTGACAAAATACTATCTGCTAGATAGCCATGTTTATCAAAATGTTTTAGTCATCTTTTTTGGATAATTGAACTTAATTTTTCAGTTACTTAATCCAAAAATCATACCACTAAGTGGAGATTTTTTTATATTAAAAATTTCAGGTATATTAAGTTAGTTGCCCAACTGCTCCCAGCTAGTGAAATAAGGCGTTATTAAGAGCACATCATTTTAATCATTTTGCTGATATAGGATAACAACTGTTCAGGAAATTGAGAACCATTTCTAGTCATTGTTGAACACTATTACTTAGAGAAATGATAAAGAGATGTAGATGAATAAAGGGAGAAAGATATAGAAGAATCATTCTGCAGTCATTTCTTTATTCATTAAAGTTTCCATTTACCAAACCTTTATCAAGTGCATACTATGTGTTAAGAACAAACAAACAAAAAACAGATGCCAGGATTATAAAAATGATGTACTTGACCTTGGTGAGATCTCAATATAGTGGAGAAAATAGGAATAATTGCAACAAGATGTGGTGAGAGGTAATATACTTACATAACAAGTGCTATGATATCATCCTGGTCCAAAGGCAACTTTACAATGACTGATGCATAATATATATCTAAATGAAACTGTGTGGAAGAGGAATTTGGTAATCAGTATTATATAGTTAATTATATGAAGCAGTGTATAAGAGGTAGATTTTTAAAAAAAAGCTAAGGAGCTGAGATTGGTAAAGAGAAATGAGACATTATGGAAATATTTCTTCTGAAAGGTAAGGCACATACACAGTGAGAGAAGGGGTATTACTTTGTGCTTTGAGGAAAAACATACAATGTAACTGCTGCTAAATATCTATTTCAGTCACTCATAATGGGTACCTTTCAATCCTAAAATTCTTTCACTGATAAATTCATTTTTCAAATTACAAGCCTGTATTTAAGTATTTATATGTTTTGAATACTGGAAGGAAAACATTCAGTATTTCTCTTAAGGAACTAGTACATACAATGTATACAACATGGTCATTCATAAGTAGTCAAGCTAGGTAAAGATGAACTACAGATGTATTTAAATTTACACTAAGTATCTCTTCTACTTGTAGGATCTGAAGAAGATTGTGCATGAGCTCTTTAACTAAAACTCATTTACTCTATGACATCTTTTAGTACTTCAATTTTTTCCAGTAATATAATCTTTGAGTTTCAAAACATTTTCCAAGAATAAACTGTAGATACTCCTCTGCAAAGAAACACACTTTATACTCATATACAGTGCATTTTATTGGAAGAAGCATATCAGGTAAACCCAACAAAGCTCAAGACCAATAAGGACAAGAGAAGTCAATATTTAGGCAAAGCAGACAGTGCTAAGGTTGAAGAAGGTCTCTCAAACTAGAAGTCAAGGAAAGTAGGAAAACCAAATACAAGCTGTAATTTGTCATTTGTATGACCTATATCTAGTCCAGGATATTACATTTTATCTGTAACCAACAGAAAAAAGACAGATCTTATGTTTAGGGGAGTTAAGAGAATTGATTGTGCCTTTGCTTACCTTTGAACCACCTACATTACCGTGTTTTCATTATATAAGTCTGGAGACAATATACAAAATCCTGAAATTAGACATCCCTTTTGGAAATTTGAACCTATTTTATTTGTATATTTTACTGTAACATTTCCCTAACTCTTAAAAGTGACCTCCTTTCTACCCTAAGTGATCAAAAATCCAGTTGTCATGTGTAAATGACTTTCTCTATTCATCAGAAACCTATACAGGTTTAGCTTGTATCATTTTGTTTATCATCCTATTAATAATTTTTTGAGATCACTGTACTCCCTAGGTGGTACTTAAAGTAATAAATATTGTTTTGATCCTCTTGAGCAGTACACATTCTGCTTTTAGAATATTTGCCATTTAGGTGCTTGACACTTGGGACATCTTGTCTAATTTTCATAGAAAGAAGAAAAATCTGTTTTACAAGATGTTTAGAGTACAGTAATGACAGTAGTTATGCCAATTTCACAAGCATTGCATCCCGAATCATAGGCTGAAGTATAAATGAGAGCATATGGCTGGAGCATCATAGCAGCAGGATAACACGGCAGTGCCCAGATCCCAACTGTAGGCACACAAAGAAAGTTTTAATGCTGATATCCATATCCCTCCTTCTCATCAACAACAAAAAGGATGACTACTTAAGATTCTGTTGTCTTAGAGGCTTTATTAAGTTATTGCCCAAGGTATGAAAGGGTTATTATTGTCTACATATGTTTGCCAGAATCATGGCGCTTATCTATTCTGGCTTTCCTAGCAGGTGTCTCTTTAAGTGCTTATTCTAAATGGAACACAACTGGGAGACATCAAAAAGGGCACTGTTGACAACTGTCATAGCAGGCTCCAGCTTGAATGGGAACAGAGCAGAAGGTCTCTCTTCAGAGCACCTCAGATTATCCTAATTGTAGCAACATTTCCACTAGGAGCTCAGCTTCTAGCAGAAAGAAATGCTGGGAAATAGTGCTTCTGGTGAAATCTGATCTCCTCATTGGAAATGCTCCATGACACCAGATTTACCATGGAAAATAGCTATCATCCGATACAAAAAAACCCTGATTTTAAAAGCAAAATTGCAGTATTTGAAGGAAGCCCATTACTCAATTGTATGTTGATAATGTTAAGTGAAAATAAGACAATTATTTGTTCATACCTGTTGTAAACTTTAAGTACTCCAAAGTTTTTTGTAGCATAAATACAAAGAAATCTCTAAAAAATTGTCTGAAATTTTCATTAAATTAATATATGAAAGATTAACTTACCAGATTTTGAAGTGATATTTTAGATATATAAGTTCAGGTTATTGATATTTTTTTCTTTGATTATTATTCTTATTACTTTTGGCATGGTATTGCTGCTCTTATTATTGTTGTCTTTGATCATGGGAGAACAGGAGAATTATTTTCACGAGGAGTCTATTTAAATGATTATTTTGAAATTGCTCTTACAAGACATTTAGGGTAAAGTAACACCAAAAATCAAATATGGGGAGAAAACTGATTTTCTCCTTTCTCGGCATTATCCATATGTAAAATAAAAATTATTTCAATTTCTGCATGATTATAAGAAAATCATACTATTATTGAGCATTTTATTTTATAAGCTTTTGAAAGGCACCTATTTTACAGATATTTGTGTTTATAAAATAAAATTTATATGAAACATTAACATGAGTTCCTACTGTACTTTTTCTACATAATCTATAAAATATATTTATCAACTCCTTTTGAGTAGAAATTTGTATATCACAAATTATACATTCACACTCTGATTACTTTCAACTCATCTTAAATAGACTAATCATCTATTGTTAATATATTTATATATATATACATTTATACATACATATGGTTATAAGGCCCCAAATCATAAATACATTCTCATGTATAAAGAATAATAGAAATTTCCTTTATTTTATTGTGAATATCTAGACTTGTTTTAGGTTGGAGAGAATGATGACCTTTTTTTGGACAAGGTCCAATACCAACTTGGCATAAATCCCCTTATCAGAGCAAAGAGCTTATAGTCTACACACAAATAAAGCTATGAACTTTAGAGTTTTCACTATCTTTATGTTTCTTAGACTTTCAAGGCATGAAAATATGGACTACAGGTAAACTGTCTTATACAGTAATACCCTGCACAGAAATATTTTGGCCAATGACAGGCTGAATATATAACAGGAGTCCCATGAGATTATATCACCTAGTAATGTCATGGCCATCTTAGTTTTTGTAAGTACACTCTATGATATTTGTACAACCAACTTACAAATGTGTTCCTCAAAATATATCCCTGGCATTAAGCTATGTTTGAGAATAATCAGATGCCTCTCTTAGTTTTGTACCTCAATATTCGTATGAATTCCAAAGAAAAAAACCCTAGCCTTTGTAAACAGCTACTCAATACTCCCTTATAGTTTATCACCAAAATCTATAAATCTCATGGTCTTTTTATTATCATTCTCATTAACAATGATGGATGTATCCTTCTTTCCAATAAAAGTTGATATGACCATCTATATTCTAGTGCCCCATTCCCTTTCTCCTGCCCCATACTTTCTCAAAGCCTTTTTTCTGAATCTTCAGCATTTCACTCTATGGGAATATTTCAACAACCCACACGCAGTCAACATTAACTCTCATTTTAAGACAAGCAACCAACTCCTATCACCTTCAAAATACAATCTTTCTCTTCTTTCCATCACTTTTCAAAATTCTGGAAAGAATCATGTAGTTCAATCTCATGATTTCCCTCATGACTTCAAAAACTGCACTTTTTTTTTTGGTTCCTGGCGGTCGAACTCAGGACCTTGTGTGGGTGCTGTGTCACTGAGCTACATCCCCGGCAAAAACTACATTTCTAAAACCACCAATAACTTTTATGGTTCTCAAATCATATGGATACATTTCAATTCTCATTTTACACTACTGAACACAACGTAATTGAATCTCCCACCCTTTCCCCTTTCTCCGGTCTCCCTCTCTGTTTGTCTCTGGCCCTGGTCACTCCATCATCTGCTAGCCTATTTTCTATTACTCTTTTGCCTGTTTCATTCTTGCCTACCTCATTCTTCACTTTACTACTGACTGCTGAAACTCACGACTCAGCTCTGAGTAATTATTTTCTGTTTTTCTCAAAGTGATATATTCTCTTCCTATTGTTCCTAGTACTATACGTGGCAAAGGCATCCATATTAACTTGTAATATTCACCTATCATAACTTCCAGTCTTCCCATCAACTAGGTCCATATTTCACTTTCCATCTCAATAAATGGCAACCCATGATTATTCAGTTGCTAATGTTCCAAAACTTGGGGTTTTCAAACCTTCGTCATACTCTCCAGCACATCTAATCCATAAGAAGTGACCTTGGTCACAACACACATTCGCACAAGTAGCCACCCCCATCCACAAATGTGCCATTTCTCTACAACGCAAGTCTAAGTCCACTTCCCAAAAATGAGACAAGGTAATCTTATAAAGGAAAATTGAATTAGGTATTCATTTACCTAAAATGGATTCCTACTTAAAATAAGGAAAATATTTATGACCTGTATTTTTACAGGTTTTAATCTGTTTAATCTCAACACTATCTTCTGGAAATTTCTAAACTTCCTCTAATCTTAATTTGAATATTACTTTTTATTTGAGGCAACATCTTGATTCAAACTGGGACCAGTGATCCTCCTGCCTCCAGGCCTCCCAGGGTCTGGAGCAGGCGGTGCCTCGACACCTAGCTTGGCTGCTTTCTGTATTAAACATTTGTTTAGTATTTGGGACTCAGTAAGTGCTTACAAAATATTTTCTAAATAAAATCTTTTAGAAATATCTTGTAAGTAGTAGAGAGCATTAAGGTGAGCATCAATAAAATCTTTAACAAAATAAACAAAAAAATGCATACAACACACATGCTGGTTCCAAGATGTTTTAGAAGCTATATTTGTTCCATCATAGTCAGTCTTTGTACAATGCTTATTAAAGTAAGTTGCATGTGTCTTGAAATAAACAGTCTAATTTAAACATGTGTTATAATTTATGTCTTTCATCTATTAATAAGAGATATAAATTATATAAGGACTTCTGAAAAATATGGTAAAAGAAGACATAAAAAGACTAAAGGCAATACAAACTATACCAAAAATCAATAAGATTTATTTTACTTCTATAATTATCTAAATCTCAATCCAATTTAAACTTATAACATCTGTATATCCTATTAAAATTTTGTAATTATACAATTTCTAATCAAGAGAAAAATGTTCTTACTTGATTAACTTATAAACTAAATTACAAAATTCGATTTTGTAAGGTGAAACTCTTTGCTATCTGAATAGAACGTATGTCCACCAACTTTCCTGATTTCTCATACTGGAAATTGCAAACCTCATGAAATACTTAAACTGAAACACGAATAGTTGAAAATTGACCTGGAACATTGCCCTCTGATTTCTGACATAGGTAAGACTAATAATTGAAATTAGCCCAATAATAATTAATGTACTAGAAACAAAAATGTCTAATAAAATAATCAATCCCTTATTAGAAACTCCTTACAATGTCCATTTTTGGAAAGTGCTTCCAAAATACACTAAAAAATCAGAACTGCACAACACATATGAAAGAAAACATGGGTATATATTTGGATATAAGAACTACATTGCAATCCAATATTTGCTTATAAAGTGAGGACTGAGAGCTAGAAGTGGCCTTCTCTGCTTTGATCAAAGTTGTGCACCATATGAAAGCTGTCTTTCAGCCTTCTCACTACAGGCCCTCCTCAGTAAGGATCCTCCACTCACTCATCCCCACTCTCAACTCTTCATCCTCAGAAATGCCTTGAATAACATCTGGCACTTCTACAAACTGGTCTGCTCAGAGCATCGCTCTCGCTCTCCCAAAAGCCTGTCTTGTGAAGAGTCAGTGAGTCCATGTGGCCTACACAGAAATTCTAGGAAAAGAGAAAGTTACAACTACATTCTTCAATTTCGCTTGCAACATGATTTTTTTTTAAATTTCAAACAAAATTATTTTACAAACTTTTTAAAAACCAATATGAACTTCTCGTCTTCACTTACATCTAAAGTTTATTTTCAAGAGTGAAATTTTCATTTAGCCTTTAAATTTGAACAAATTGCAACAGAAAAAAGCTTAGTGGGAAAAAAGAAAGTTATTTGTGTTTTTTAATTTAAATGTATATGAATGTTCTGAGAAAGAGGTAGGCCACCAATAGGAAGTCCTACTCAAAGCACTTAGGAAAGATGATTTTATTATTTTCTCCCATTTTCTCTTAACAAGTTTAAGGTCATTATTGTATCTCTTACACATGTCATACCAAGTAACTTCTCTACTTTCTCCTTTAATTTTATTTAAATTGTACTCTACTCTTCATGCTTTTCCATTTAAGTTATATATTTTTGAGGACCATAACTTCGAGATCAGATAGATTTGGGTTTTAAATCCTTCTAGCAGTTAGCCTCCTCATTTTTAAAATGGCACCAGTAATCCCAACCTCACAATTCTTGACAGGGTAGAATGAGATCTTAGCAGCACTCAGAAATCAACGATTAAAGGTTTACAGTGTACTGGTTACTATTTCCCTTCCTTGCTTTTAGTTTGTTTAACATGGATACATAGTCCAAATGCCTAAATCGATGAAAGTAAATAATGTCACAACATTTAGTGTATTTCAATTTCTTTGTTAGTATTAAAGGAGATATTCCTCAAAAGAAGGCTTTTGGTCACATTTCTATCAAGGAGATTTTGTAGTGCATGGCAAATAATACACTTACAAAATGTCTTGGCATGTGTGTATATGTTTGTGTGAATGGGTCCAAACATTAACATTTTCTCCTTAGAAATGCACCCCCAATTTTGCAGATGATACTAAAAAATAAAGGAAATTGTGACCTAAAAAAATTCCCTTGGTCACTACTGGCATTTCAGTTTTCAAACAGAGTATCTTACCATGTGTATACATCTTTGAAGACAGAAAATGAATTTCAACGCAAGAAAATATCTTCAACTTCAGTAAAAGTTACCACACTGTATATTCAGTAAGAGACTTTGAGGGAAAATTGTCATTTAATCAGTTGTGCTATTCACTACACTCCATATACATACATATATTAATATCTTATGTACAGTCGTAAATATTTTACCATAAATATAAATGAAAATAAAATTATAAGACTGTCATTTAAGCTTTTTCTGAATACCTTACTAATTTTAAGTATCCTCTAGATAGAATAAGCCATAAATTATTTGTTTTTTATAGTTCCATACTCACATTTAACTTTATATTTAACAAGTAAGTATAGTTTGTTTCCTAATTTAAATGTTTCTCATTCTCCCACTTGAACTGTATTTTTAAAAGTCTTTTTGATTCGCTGGATTTAAAAAAATGCTTTCCAAAAGATAATGTTTAATAAAATAAAAATGGTTGTTTTGTCCCTTAATTACATTTTCACTACCTTTTGCCAATAGGCTCTGAACCAGGTCTTAATGTACTGTGCAGCAGAGGCTGGATAAGGCAACATAAAAGGCTATTCGAATGGTTGCAGGTTCAGGCTATGTGGTAGAACAGCCAGATCACCACTGTAACCCTTGGTTCTGCTGTTTAGCACCAAGAGACTTACTTAACCCCTGTCACATTTACTGGCAACATGCAAATCAGAAGTGAAAACAGTATCTACCTCGTAGGGTTGTCAGAATTTAAGCAAGGGAACTCACGTAAACAGTGAGAGTCCATGGAAAGCTGTAAACATTTGTGTATTTCTCTCTATAGTCCATTCTCAATCCAGCAATCCAGTCCTGATAGTGGACCCTCAACTTATGACCGACTTGACATATGAACAACTTGGATTATGATCAGAATTTTAGTTTTATCATATGACCAAAGTCTTGAGTTATGAACAGAATGTCAGTCTCTTGTGCTTCCAGATGGTCTCAGATACAGATTTAACCCTTAAAGAGTTCTGGAAGGAACATTACAACATCCTTTCCTGTGTGGGGTTAATTGAGGAATCTTGGGCGAATGTCTCTCTAAGGACACTGAGATCTGCCTGTATACAGGAGAGAGACTGAAAGCTGTGTAGAGAAGCTGAGCTTTTAATTAACAACTTGAGTTACAACCAGCCCTTGGGAATGAATTGAATTTGTAAGTCAAGGTCCACTGTATGTCATATTACATCATTTTTTGGTTACAAGTACTATAATAACCTCCTTTCAATGCAGTCTGAAGTCTGCCTATGCCTCTCCTCTGCTGGTCTCATGTTCTGGTCCCTGCTGACTCTAACCTCACCTCTTAGAATATTCTGTTCAGGCTGGCCTTGAACTTACCATGTAAGCCAGGCTAGCCTCAAAATGTGGCAATCTTCTGACTTTAACCTTCTGAGTGCTGAAATTATAGGTATGTGCTACCATGTCCAGCTAGGGAATTTTTTTATAAACTTGTTTAAAAAAAACCTCCATGAAAAAACATAATACCTATAGTTTTGTATTAAATATCTTTAATAAGAATTATATGTTATATATGTTGCAGTAATGACATTTACTAAATCAAAAGTTATTAAAATTATATAAGGTATAAAATTACTATATTGTAAATTAAATATAATAATACTGATATTAAACATTTTCCACATTTTTATTTTAGTAAAATGTAAAAATTCCCAATCTTTAAAAATTTAATTCATAAAATGTTACTGAGTAGTAAAATAATAAAATATAATTCTCACTATCATTTTTACTTCATAATAACATAGGGCTGATGGATGGTAATTAAAAACTTTTTAAAATATAAAGTATATATCCATTAAAATTTTATATATTTTAATCAGAAACAGCGAAAAAGTAATTTCCCTACATTCATTCTCAGTATAAATGTAATTCTGATTGTTTTTCATTTCTTTAATAAGCTAAATTATTGGAGTTGGTATTTTTGTACATCACACATTGTCAGACTTTAGAAAAAGTGACCTTAATTCTGGCTTCAAAGGTGGGCATTAACTTCTTAATCAATCTATATAATCATATTCTTTGCCCAGTAATCAGTTTAAGGACAGGTGCAAAACCAAGCCTAAGTCAGTTGACTGACACAGTATTCCCTGAATATCAGCCATGGTTTCAGGATGAGCCAATGAACAAATTGGTGGGAAGAGAGGGAAGCAGAAGAATTGTGCTGAGGATTCCAGGTAGTATGTTGTATGTGAGCTTAAGAACTTTAGAAGCAATTTCCCTGCTTTAATAGGGAAACCAGTGATAAGACGGATCATGTTAAAATAAAGCAAAGATGAATCCAGAAAATGGCATAGAAATTGAGCAGAATCCCTAGTTAACTCATGATTGAAAGGCTGGAGTTTTTCTAATATGAGAGCCAAATATTTTTGTTTTTGTTTTTTACATTAGTGTGAGATTTTTTTCTTTTGCAGCAATCTAAGAGTTTTTGTGGGTTTTCCACATAGGTGCACTTCAAAAGTTGCAGTGTAACTTCAGACTAACACAGGCAGTAATTCTGACAAAGTTGGAACAAACATACGACAGAAAGAAATCTAAATAGCGTATGTGTTTCTTCCTACCTACCTTGTTACCTTATAGTCAAGAATAAGTAGTAAAAAGGAAATGATTCCATGGTGTTTTAGTTTTTGTTTTGTTTCATATTTTGGAACTGGGGATAGAACTCAGGACCTTGTGCTTGTGAGGCAGGCATGGTGCCACTGAGCTAAATCCTCAGCCCATGCCAAGGTGTTTTTTAATGGTGTGATTTTTGATTCCTGTGAGGTCGTTCTGTTTTTTACATTCTAAAGATTGTGATCAGAAATCTTACTACTTTTAAAGGAAAAATTATCAAAATTTTAAATGTCACTTTGTAGAATTAAATTTGCAGATTACTTAAAGTGACAGAAATGTTTGTTTTCCTTCAGTATTTAGACAGGTTAAAAAAGAAACAAATTAATTTCCTATTCATGAAAAAAGTGATTTTATAAGAGTTGAGGTGTTTATGTGAGAAAATTTATAAAAAAAAGAAAATAGAAAGATAATTAGTCAAATATAAATAGTCTTTGGATTATTCACTGCTTACTTTTATCCTTTTCAGAAGGTAATTGGAAACTGATTGCATTCTCAGAATGACTAGAGATACAGCAGATGGCTTTTAAAATATTCTCAAATTAAAAGCTAAGTTTAGTGTGTACTCTGGCAAAAGAAATCATAAGATTTAATTCATATACTCATTCTTGTTTTCACTGATGTAATCCAATGAAAATAAATATGACATTGTATTGCAAAGGCACTTTTTGTGTATATTCTAATTAAAAACAACTTAAGCAAGAAACAAACATTCATAATTGTGGATATCCTGCATATAATTTATAAGCCTTTTTGTGTATTTCCATTGTAAAAATAAATTCTCAAACTAAGTAACAAAATTTAAAATTATATGAAGATAGATGTAAATAAATTTGTAACTTTATTAGATGTGAGACTAAATTTGTAACTTTATGAGATGTGAGACTAAAATTGAGGAATCTTTTTTTAATTATTCAGAATCCACATTTTATTATACTAATAACAAGAAAATAATTGCTTAATGTACTTTATAAATGACTGGAATAGTGATTGCCACCCTTTAGGGTTGTTTTAAGAATAATTTATATCAATAACTAAAGTATTCATAGAAATTGACATAGGCTATTAAAAGATCAATAGTCACATTTTCAAACACTTTTCTATCTCTTGTGCTAGTAAGAGATTTGTATGCGCTGGAGGGAAACATGGCCTGATCCTCTGGAGATGTTAATTCTAGAGTCTTTCCTATCAGTGGTTGACCTGGGACAAGCCATTGAAATCATTTAAACTTTGTTTTTCACATTTTCCATAGAGAAAATATTTTTGTCTGATCAATGTGAAGATTTTTCAACCCTCTAATTCTAAATTGAATCACATGTTGTTTGGACTCAAGAAAGTAAATAATAAAAATAAAATCTGTCTATGTAAGTGAACTAAGGGAATAATTTAACTACAGTTAAAATTTACCATCAAATTGTTCTCTACTAAATAACATTAAATATTTTTTAGCAAAATAAAAATTATAAAACTTTATACAATAGAATATTTATTTTGTTTCTGTTTTTTAACAATAATTAGGTTTTAAAGTATTTTCTATATTGTTTTCAAGGATTGATTTATATCTTGATTTATATCTATATATTGATTTATATCTTGTCCACCTCAGTCTTCCTGATTCCACCATAGTGGCTACCACCCATTCTTCCAAATTGTCAGGACAATATCTCCTCCAGTTTATTTGCATTGACCATTTTGTTTTCTGACTAAAAATACTTCTTTTAATAATTATCTGGTTCATTCGGCTCTCAGTTTTACCTTCATATTCTCAAAAATGTATATCCAATTGATAGAATAATTATTTTGTATTATAGTCTTTACTATTTCTCAGGTTGACCTTTTACATGGTGTTTATGTGATTATTACATGATTAATTTGTTTAGATTTTATATGCACTTATTTACTGATTAAAAAAAAAATCTTGACAAGTATATGTGTCTTCTTTACTACAGTTTCAAGACCAGCCCTGATTGATAATGCTTGTCCTTACTGAAGAAATGCATTTGGGCATTTAGAGCAATACAAAAGCCTAAATAATTACCAAAATACTAGTAAAAGTTAAATTACAACTGTACAGTATGATTACGTTTCACAGTTATGTTGCTCTCATAACCTGACCTAATATGAGGACCATTTTAGTGCATTTTAAATATAGTTAAGTATATATATATATAGGCTCGTTATACATGAAATTTCAAATGATCTTTGAGAAAAAAATATGTATATACATATATATTATATACATATATTTGTATATACATATATTTATATATACATATATTTATATACATATATATTATATACATATATACATATTTTTTTTCTCAAAGATCATTTGAAATTTCATGTGTAACGAGCCTCGAGTTGTTTCTTTGACCTTGACTATAGGAAAGTTCATAGGGTATAGTTTTCTTTTGATTTCTCCCAGCCATCAGCATAATTTATTTGAATGGCTGATATAACATTTACTTATTCATGTAAAGACGCTCAGTTGCTGTGCTATTCAAGTTCTGTAAAAATAACTGCAGAGTGACTGACAGCAGTTTATCATCTTTAAACTACAAAAGTAAATAAATTAGAAGAGTATATGTTTAGTTATATATGTATGTAATGTATATTGTGGTTGGTGTGTGTCATGCTCTTTGGTCTCAATGCAGTGTTGCACTTTGCACAAAATCTGTGAGAAAAATGCAAGGAAAAATGATCATTGATCCTAGCCATAAATATTCATTGGTCAATATTGGTCACTACATCCAATCTCTTACTTGTGATTGTAACCTAAAACTTCATAAATTTACACAGTGTCTATTTTATTGTAAGATCTCATCACATCTGCCAAAATGGAAACAAGAATTTCCTACTTTTTCTTATGAGTAAATAATCATGAAAAAACAAATGCAACTGAATAGTATATCCTTTATTTGAAGCACAGAATTGAGGATAATTTGATATTACTTTAAAATGCCATTTTGGAAATGAAGTCCAAATACTAAGTAGCCCACTTACAGATTTAATGCTGAAAGGAATGACATTTAGGTGCATATTTTTATTCTGGGAATTTGAATTAACTAAGCATCTTTTAAAATTTTCTGTAGTGACCTTCAATAGTGATTTTGCAACAGCTTTTTAAGAATATTAAAGCTAAGATGGTTTGGGATGCATAAAAATATATAGTAAGATATCTTCAAATGCACTAAACATTAACCTAATTTAAATGCACTAAGAATTAACATAAACTGTTTCACCAGATGATTTGTTTTAATTTCAATAATATATAAAGTATTCCAAATTAACTTTAAAAACACATAATTGAATGATATAGAGAAAAAAAGCTGCTAAACAATAGAAATAAGATGATTTTTAATTGTAATATTTATGCTTTGTAGTCAACCAGGCATGTATCGTTTATATTAGATAGGAATACATAGTAGCACAGGTAGGAAAACTGAGAAAATATTTTAAACTTAATTGTCAGTCAAGGCTAACTATAAGATGGTATTGGAGATGGCAGAGATTTTGACTTTTAATTTCTACTCTTCAATTTTACTGAAGTATATTACAATTGTGTGTATTGGTTTTGTAATTTAGAAACTAAACTTTAAAAATATCTCTGATTTATATATTTGGAGTTTCAATATTATTCAAAATATGGTTTACAATATGTACATTTTGAGCCTCTTGGAAATATCTGAAAGAAATTTAATTATCCCAAGGGTAAATGGTGGTATTTTTCTGCAGCAGCCATGTGAAATGTCTACAAACCCAGCTTCCCTGCTTGCTTATAAACACTAGAGGACCCTGGTGTGATCAGCGGCATCATTACATTACTGCTTAATAACACGTACTGTTGATACATTAATTGCTTTATTGACTCTTTTAAAAGTTTACCACCTCATCTGCATTCCAATTTGACCTTAGTTTGCACTTTTCTAGTGAATCATCACTTCAACAACCTACATAATGTGTATTATATTAATAAATTCACAAAATGAAAAGAGTCAGATAATATGCACCTCATTATTTCTTTAATCAACTAAATCATTGTTAGCCAGGATTTATATTGCAAAGAATTGCATAATCTCAAAACTGTGATGTTACAGCTTCATGATTGGAAGAGATGCTCAACATTTTTTGTACTTTTCTTTTAAATAATAATTACCATCTGAAGAGGCTGGACTATACATTCATAATTTGAATAAAGAGAAGTGACTTTAAAACTTTAAATGGATGTTTTATTTAAAAATTCCAAATAAATTAAGAATGTGCTCCTGACACTGAATTTCTCTTCAAAAATATTTCAAAGTGAAAGTTTTATTTCTAAAGTCTGAGTAAAGTTCTGTACTTTTCTAGAAATTAAAACTGACTGAAGAATATATATATATATATATAATATAATGTATATTTAAGATATATAATAAAACCATGGAAATTTGGTTATTTGATAGATAAAAATAAAACTCTACCTCTCAAAGACAACCTTCTAGCACAAAGTCTGATGCTCATACAATGAATCTCAAATACACCAGTTTCTGCAGTCTCTTATTCCCGTTCTACCTTCAAACTCTAAGAAAAACAAATTTAAAAGACCTCATGTAATACATCCTATCCTAGATGCCAGTCAGCAAGCTTGTGAATTTTGTGTTCAAAAAAGTAGTTGAACAAAACACCAAAAGGATGACAGAGATTTTTGAGACATTTATTGAATTTTCATTATTGAAGAATGCTATTCTATACAGTGCACTAAGTGCTCAAAAATGGTTTAGAAAGTGGAATGCAAATAATATTTTCCATATGTACTGTAAATGAAGGAACTGTGGGAGAATATAAATGAAAAAATGAGGAAAGAATTACTGTGAATTAGAATTTCAGATACAGACCTAATAGGGACAATCATCTATTCCTATATCCTTTATAGATGAAGAAATGAATGCCCAGGATCATTAAATGACTTGTCCACAGCTTTAGCATTAGTAGTACAGCAATGGTGATCAGAACCTTATCAAAAACTTTGTGACTGATTGTGATTCCAGAGGATAGTATATGGAGTCGATCTGGACAAACAATATACAATGTAAAAGAGACTTTCATGGACAACAAACTTAGTTAAATCACTCCAATGACACTACTAAGAGAATGCATGAGTGAGGAGGAATTTTAGGGAATAGACATTAAAAATCTTTACTTGTTACCCAACCATGATGAGTAAGTACTGGTGTAAATATTCAATGTGTTAGAAATCATAAATTGATTGTGATTATTATTTAAAATAAATAAAGCATAGAATAATTAGAATGTGAAATATTTTTAAATTCCTATTTTATGGATATCACTTGTTAATTTATCTAAAAATATTTTCATATTTTGCCAGTTAAAATACTACATGATCTTTGTCTTAGTAAAGGGGTTCCATGTACTGAGCTCCAGTTGTTAGATGTCCACCATGTCCTCTTGTCCATGACAGTTTTTCAGGCTTCTTTGTTTTCATGACCTTGCCAGTCTTGAGAAGGATAGACAAGTTCCTCAATACAGAGATTGCAACCATTAAATAGAGTACAATTTAATTTTATTTTTCCAATGGTTTGCTTCCTATGATTTTACAAATACATTTATTTGAGAAACAGAATAAAATTTATCCCTCAACTAATTTTATCAAGTAATGAATGCCACTTCCTGATTGTAGAAATAGCACTTTATGAAATTACTCCATGCCCTTAAGTCTTTTTTTATTCAACCTCTTTACCAGAAAGACTTTCATCTCAGCTTCAGTTCTAAATCACTTTATTCATGAATAATGAACTAACAATCTTGTGTACTTGTGAATTATTTTAGATATCTAAATTATTGTTAAAATTTACATTCGCACTTCATGTGACAGAGTGTCTAATTGACTATGCACTTGGTATAGCAGCCACTTCCTCAGACTCTCACAGAATATTAAAGAACAGAGTAAAGCATTAGCACAATGGGGACATTACAAATTGAGCAAGAAGGGCTACATTTTTACCTGCATTGTACAGCACTTCAAAATTACTGTGCTGCTAGAAACCTCGGCCATCTTCTTGGGAAAAAAAAGAAGAAAACACTCCGAAGTATCACATCTCAAAGACTGGTGAAAATAAATTTATCAGGACATAGCATTACACTAAATGTATCAGTAATTTTTACAGCTAAACAGAGGTTAATTATTTTAGATAGAAAAAATATTGTTGGTTTCATTTTCTGTGTGGTTTTCTTTTTTGGCTTTTGTGTAACTGTTTGCAAAGTCTTTAACTCCTTAGCATATTTTGATAATAGTCCAATGAACACCTTCATGAAATTAGTAGCTAAAATGAAAGATGTTTAAAATAATAGTCTTCTGTATCTCTCTATTATGAGGCATGATGAAATAAAGTTCTGCAACTCAGAATATTTTAAATAATAAACAACCAACCCCAAGCCTTAGCTGTGGCCAGGCTGGTGAAAAGTCAAGAGTAACAGTACTTGACAATACAGCCCATCATCTCTAACTTTCCCTGAGAAGGACATAACAGTTGTGACATTTAATCTAATGCGAGAACCAAAAGCAATCAGTATCAAGAACAAATTCAGTGACAAGTCAAATTGATAGCAATTTCTCACACACATATTCAAAGAGAATACACATTTCTAAGAGGGATGATGTCTGTAAAATTGATTCCTAATAAAATACTAAGTTTTATGTTTATTTATGTTTTATATATTCATTTTAAATGAGATAACTAATATATTTCCACTTTTATTTTCTAATCTTAACTTTGACAAAAAGCTCATTTTTTATTACAGAGAATTATTTTTCCTAGACAACAGTAAGTTTACTGCAGAGGATATCTAAGGAAACAGATATTGAATATTGTTACCTAATCAAGTTTGGATTTCTTGTGATTTTTTAATGTTGATTTTCTTTTCCAGAGACTTAGATGAAGATAAACAATATTGGTGCCACTTTAAATATGTCATTGACTACATTTTTCCAGCTATCTATGTCATTGGGACTGAAGTTCATTTATATGTTCTTCTCATTTTTCTATGAGATAGTGCCCTGAGTCATGTTTTGGGCTTATAATTTTTCTGTACATATATAGGAGAATCAAGATGGAACCCCAATACATGAGCAGATGTAACTTTAATTTTCCAAGAACATTCTATTAAGTATCTAAACAGTATAAGAAAAGGGCTGATAAAGCATATTTTTCCCATTGCAGTGGACAAGCCCAAGCTTAGTAATCTTTTTGAAGTGCATGGTCATATATTTAAAGACAAAATGTATGATTAATGTTGTCTTACCAAAATTAACTGTCTCTTGTATGTGCTATTTAAAGGATAAAAACTCTTAGGGGTATATAGGAACATATCTTCCTAAGAATAGAATAGATCTCTATCTATCTATCTATCTATCTATCTATCTATCTATCTAGAGACTTTAAAATAAACTACTTTCTTTAGTTATATATTACTTTTAAGGATATTTTGGCTTACTCCTCTTTAAAAAACTTAGCATGTTTTTTTCAGTTTTTCATGAATTAAGTTATTCATTACCATTTAATTGCTTAATTCAATTAACATTCTCACCTGAACTCAAGTCTGCAAAATAATATTAAGTAAACATAAATAATGAAGTTGACATGAAAACAAATAAAAAATAAAACTTTCCAACAAAAATTCAAATAATTTATCTCAGAAGTAAATTGAGGAATATTTTCATGAAGAAATTAAAATATTTATTTAAGAGAAAATAATACTGTTTCCATGAAGGATTATTTAGTTTCACTTGCATGAATACAAATGGAAACAAAAGAGAGGAAAAGGTGATGTAAAAACTGCTAGAGCAGAACCTTTGGTTATTAGAATCTCATGCTGAATGTTTCAGAATGAATGAAAAGACATTATTGTATTAAAATATATTTAGTACCATATATTATGAATTGTTGAGTTTTTAAATCTACATTGAATGGAATAAATACTTTTTCCTAATGTTATGATAAAAAATACCTTCAGATTTTTAGAGAACTATATTAAAATAGTGATCAGTAACCTCTATCTACATCAATGTATGAGTTGATTGAGCAATGAGCAGATTATAACCTGAGAATTCAGAAGAAAGCAGGGAAATACCCTCTTAACAAAACAAATGCTTCCATCACCCCTGTACTTTAACTCATCAGCTATTGTCTGAATAGTTTTGTGTTTTACTTCCTATCTTTGCAGTGGGGATATAATAGAGGCAAAGTCCTCTCATTTTCTCAAGAACAGGAAAGGAGTCTACCTAGGTACTGGAGAAACTATGTATTCCCTCCAGTAAGAGCATGGCAACTAAAGTCCATACCAAGCTTTCAGAAATATATTTGTTTTCCTTGGCAATGAACCAACCTGAGTTTTGACTAAGCAATGGTCTTCTCTTTGACTTTTTTGTGATATTAATGTATTTATTCTTTAATATACTCTTTCCACGTTCCTGTTGAAAAATGAGCTCTTTTAATGGCAGAGCTTTTCTTAATTTCTGTTTCCACTTCACAACTCCCTGACATTCTTAGATGATTATAGTGGGTGGTACAAAAATACTGGCTAATTAATGACTAATGCTAGATGTAAAACCCAGAACAAGCCTGGACTAGTCACACCAACAGGCTTAACTGATTAAGATGCCTGCCTCAAAAGACAAAAAACTGCACAGGAGGGAAAAATCGTCCAATGAATTTCACCACTAAGCAGACAGATCTTTTGCAATAGGGAAGCGGTTCAAGGGAACAAGGGCGAGGCATGAGGGGGAGAAGGGGAAATAAGAAGAATAAAGAGATGTCAAGTACAGGAACCTAGTAACCCCAATTAATGTAAACGTTTTATGCCATAACATGAACTAAGACAAGTAATATCAACAAGCATGAAAATTACAAAAAAAGGGATAAAGAAAAAGGAGGAGGGGAGAGAGGGAAGGAACAAAAAAAGAAAAAATCTGTAATATGTACATGTAACCACTCTCCAAGATGACTGTATACTGTATGAATTGTAAACATAGAGTAATAAAAAAGAATCTTCTAGATCTAAGGTATGTCATTATTATTGCCTATTGTCTTTCTAAGCATGTGAATCAGAGCTGCATCAATGTAGAAAACATGTTTAAATATGCTTTATATTAAATGAGAATTGTGTTTTGTATTTCATATTAAAGAGGGGAAATATTTTAAAGTTGAGCCAATAAAATATAGTTTTTAGGTTACATGAACTGTAGAGGGGACAACAAATGATTTTAGTCTTCATGAAATAACTTTCTCATGAATCAGAAGTACTGCTAACAGTAGTTATTATTTAATAAAGATTCCCAAATTTCCTACTAAAATATTTAATTAGTGTCTAGTTCATCATGTAACACATAGCAGTCATATGGGAAATGTTTATTTTAAAAGAGAGCTGGACATAGCATTGAATGCCTATAATACCAACATTTGACAGGCTCAAGCAGAAAGATTGTAAATTTGAAGTGAGCCTGGGCTATGACAAGACCCTGTCTCAAACACCTTATTTATGTATACAATGATTAACCAGGGAAAATAATTTTGCTTATTTCCCTAAATTACATTGGATATTGAATATAAAATATATACAACATCAATCATGTAAAGCTGTTTCCTTTATCTTAATTACATTTTAGAGAACTCAGAGTAATTCCTGACATAGATATTGGAAAGTATAATCTGAGGCATGCCCATGTTTTAGTATCATGATTTAAGAAATTAATGGCAGGTGGGTAACTTATCTGATGTTTTTCTGAATTTCCTATGCCTGAAGAAGCAGGAATGAGGAGACTATATTAGCAGCTCCCGCTCTTGCGTAGCAGCTAGTAGGGAAAGAGGTCCTCATTGTACCTACTACCGTACAGTCCTTCCTCACACATTGGCTTAAGATGTAAGGGAAACACAGGAAAAGTAGAAAGTGTGGGAAGGAAGTAATTAATGTTAGTAAGCTGTGATGTAACCTGGTGAAATCTGGTTACATCTGATTTAGAAAATTACTATCAAAATTATATATAGTATAAGTATATGTACAGTACCTTTAATGACCTGAGATAAAATAGATAAGAATTCGATGACTGTTCAATTGAATTAAATCCTTGTAGAAGTATAGACAAATTGAATTTACTGATGGATTGACCAATCAATTGATCAATATTCTATGGTGCTTGTTCCAGCACAGATCTAGTTGGCAATACAGAAATGATGGTAGTTCTTTAACAGAAAATTGAACACAAGGAATTGCTCCTCAGGTATTGGAAAATTAGTTACCAGTAAAAAGGTTAGGATAAGGAAGAGGGGGGGAAAGAAAGCCCTGATGTAACATAATTATGAAAAATTGTGAGAAAGATTGAACATTTGTACAGTTTAGGAAACTAAGAAAAGATTCAGAATTATCAGAATTTAGGAATCTGGCAGAGGGGCCCAGAGAATTCTGACTCAGTGTTTTGGAAAGAGGACAGCACTTGGCTCCTCTTGGCGACTCCAGCAGGGTTTGGGGAGATTTGCCCCACGAATTCAAAAAGAAACCAGCACAGCAAATTAAGAATGGCTGGTGCCAGGACAAAGTGCCATTGCTTGAGTGACTTGGAAAGGAAGAAGGATGAAGCCAGTTTCTTCTCTCCGGACCCTGTATCCAGTCAGTGCTCTCTGTTGGCAGAACCTGAAAGCAAGCAAGGTGATAAGGGAATATGCAGTTCACAGGGCCCCAGTCCAGGGATTGGCAAACCTGTTGAGTTTGGAACTGACAAACTCAGCATAATAGCAGGTACTAAAGTGTAATCAAGGAAATTAAGATGTGATCATTGATAAGATTTTTTTTTTCATTTTAAATCATAATATTGTTCTGTAAAAAAACTGGAGCTGAGGTAGTGATTCCAGAAATAGTGCTGGGCCTGTTTCAGAAGCAAGATGATAGAGGACTTCTGAGAGCAGTAGTGCAAAGAGGAAATGTTCAAAGCTCAATTTTGTCATCTGATCTCCCTTTTTGAGTCTCCTTTGAAAAGAATCACTTCCTCGTTGACTCAGTGACATTATGTGCAAAACTGCTCTGACTTTTCATCCTGCTCTGTACTGTGCATATATATATATATAGGCTGAAACCCAGAGGACTTGGCTATATTTGGTATGCCTCATCTATCAAGGGACGGTTAATTTGTGCATTCATCTTTTAAAACTAATAATGAATTTCTAAAACCTTTTAAAAGGGCTTAAGTTTTGTAATCCATTTACTGAACATGCCTAGAATGAAAAATTAATTATTAAACAAGAGCCTTGGGAAGACATCAGAGGCCTTGTCACCCATGCGCTAGATTGATAACCTGTCAGTTTCTAGACCAGGGAGGGCTCTGACAACTCTCAAATTTAAACCTGGAAGGGTAATGTTAAGCATGTCATGGCATAAGTCACATTTTTAATTTATTTTTTATTAAATGTTGGATAGAATAAATTCATCCATGCCTCTCAAACACAGCCTGATTAAATGAGCTGGCACTCTTTCAAATGTAAAGGCTGGTTACGTTTTCTCAAGGGCATCTGAAACGCTGAAGCATAAGACAACGGTAAATACAAAAGGCAAAAGAGGTGGATGGTGATATATTCACAAGCACCACAGGCAGAGTGAGGTTTTTTGAAAATGCTGAGGCTAACAAAACAAGGGCAGCGCGTTCTGAAAATGGCAAATACACCTGAAGTCAGAGGACTGTGCTTGAGAGCTGATGCATAAAAGTGTCCACCACAAAAGGGGGTGGGGGGCCTGAGAAACAGAAGGAACAATTTTGTTTGAAAAATCTGTAACAAATTATTCCAATCTTATATGTTTGGCTTAGGTTTGGATATTAGGATAATTGTTCAATATTTATGTTAGTTCTACACTTTAACTTTACAAAGTTAATATTTGTGTGTGTGTGTGTGTGTGTGTGTGACTCTAAAGAAGGAAAGAACATCTGTTATATTGTGTTCCCTCCTGTAGAAAATATTGGAGCTTCTTGAACCTTTCTTCCAAGCATAACTTTTATCTCATTCTACAAAATGACTGGAAAACAGTTCACATCAAACAACGCTTGACCAGGCCAGAGAGAACAAATCACCCATATTACTGCTATTAGAAAATCCTCTGGCACACTAAATTCAAATTTTAATAGCCAAATGAGCAAAATGATGACTTATAGAGGCCATACTGGGCCACAATATTTGAAAATAATAAGGAACATCTTCACAATATATTACATCACAGTTTATTTTCCTCATTGAATTGTGTCAGTAATTATTTGCTATTTACTAAGCTAATGAGCTAAATGGAGACGATGATGCAAATACAAACAACCCTATCTAACCTTGCAGAGCTTATTATTTAATGAGATAAAGGAGAAAGTTCTGTTTTGTCCATGAGAGGCTTAAGAAAAGTGTTATGTAAAGTACAGTTTGTGAGCTCAGAGATGGTTGGTCAGGACATTTTACTGAATGTTACTATTTCCAGGCAATTGGGATACATGTTTGAATGGTCACAGGTTTCTGTCCTTGTGAATTTATATTCAATCGCACACAGGCAAATAACATTTAATAGACATAATAAATCAGATTGTTATATGGCATGTTAAAACACTAGTGTGTAGAGAGAAAATGAGAACGCAGTGGAGCCTATTTGAGGTTTGAAGTGCCACCTATTGTGACTGAGTGGTAGCAGTTTTAGCGAGGCTGAGTGAGATAGGCTCAGTGGCAAACTGACTTTTCAACAAAATTTAAAGGATTTTAATAAGCGATTCTTACAGGACAGAGTATTTTAAAGAAGGAAGTAACATCAAAATTATAATTCATGTTCATGCTTACCCTCAGAGCCTGGTAAAAATTGACAAAGTCTTCATGGATACTACTGAATATATGTGTAACCAAATGTACAGTACTGTGAAAATATGAATGCATTTGTTCAAATGTGAATAGGCATCTATGGCCGGAAAGTGCCCTAGAATCACGTCGAGAAAGCTAAAAAGTTAAATCAATGCCTTATTCTCATTTCAAAAGTAAAAGATTTTACAGAGTTCAGAGTTTAAGTTTTCAACAAGGGCAGAAAAGAGAGAAAAGGGTAGAGTGGGTGGCAGGATGAGATGTGTTTCAAAGTGGTGCATGAATTGGATTGGAGATAGAAGAGACTGGTGATAAGAAAAGGCATCAACAGTTCCAATTTTTTTTAAAGGATAATTAGCTCTTACTCTCCAGTTAGCATATTGGAACTTGAAAATTGGGACATATCAAAAGGAAACTTTTCCATTCATGTATTTAATATTTTATTTACTTCATGTTATCGTTTAGATTTAAAATGCCCCAGCAAAACACTTGAATGTTCAAAGATGAACTTTTTGGAAAGTGATTATATCTTGAGGATGCTATCCTTGGCAGGGAAATGACCCATTGATAATTCATAGCTGAATGTGTTCCTCATAGGCAGGTCTTGTTCAGAACGTGTGGCTCAATGGGGGCATGACGTATAAGAGTATATACTTGTCCTGGGGGTCTGCCTTCTCTCTCTGCTTCCTGGCACTATAGATTGAGCAGCTTTCCTCTGCCCTGCCCTTTCATCATGCCATTTCTACCTTGGAGCCAGTCACCATGGACTGAACCTAATGAAATTGTGCCCCAAAATAAACTTCTGCTTTTTTAAATTGATGTTGTAGAAGTTTTGTCTCAGATTTGAGAAAGTGACTAATACACTTGGAAAGGAAGAAGGAAAGGAAGGAAGGAAGGAAAAAGGGAGGAAGCAAAGAGAGAAAGAAGGAAAGAAGGAGTGAAGGGAAAAATCTGAATCAGATTACACACAGTATTAGAAGCAAAATAAGAATGAAACTAGATAGTTTTTATTCTTACACTACTCAAACCAATCATAGATATATATATAGTGTAAATTTTTTTAAAAAACTGATATTATATACTGGCAATACAAACTGATGTACAACATTTTGATTTGAAAAGTTAAGTAGATTAGACATCCAGAGATGACCTTTAGAATAAAAAATATTAATTCAGGTTCAAGAATAGCAGGTGTCCATTGGTGAAAGGAGAGTGTGCCAGGGTCTGAGTGAAGAATCAAGAAGTCCAAGAGATGATAATTTAAAAATTATTAGTTTGAGGAATGTCTGCATTTGATGAAATCTATAGTCAACTAACAGCGTTATGCCCCAGCTGGGGATTTAGCTCAGTGGTTCTTCCACCTGCCTTGCAAGCGCAAGGTCCCGAATTCGATCCCCACTACAAAAATAAATACAATAAAATAAAAATAGTCACTCCCTTAGGTGTCTACATGAATGTATCTTAATTTAAACTTCAACAAAGTTCTAATAAGTTTTAACTAATTTTTTTTAGTTTTAACTAATTTTTTATTCTTCTTAGTTACCTGAGACCCAAACTCTCATATTCTATTACCTAATGTGATTTTCATTTGCGTGTATACAACCATGTTCAATATAGTCTCCAGTTAAACCTATACTACTCTGTCACTCCACATATTTTCTTTTCCTATTTTAGTTTGTGAGATAAATCATTTTTTCACCCTAACAATTGCCAAACTAAAACAAAGCAAAATACAACATGTCCCTTCTCTCCATAGCTAACCAGATCTGCTTCCAATCACATGAAAATCAATCACAAATGTTTAGCATTGGTTTTTAAAATGTCTCTTGTAACCAGAAACTATACTCAATTCTCAGTTCAAATTCCCAACAATTACCCACTCAGGTGTTGTAAGTAAAGCCTAGTTATTCTTCTTTCATTTATGTCATGTTAGTCTTCAGTCCATTTGTCCTACTGTTGCCCATGTGGTCTCTAGCCAATGTCAAATCAAAAAAGAAAAAAACCCTCATATTACTAAGGTTATAATACAAGAAAACAAAAGGCAACAAATTAGTCAATCAATCAAAAATTGTAACATAAACCAAGATAAATCATGAAGTCCTTAAAAAAAGACAGGCCTTCAAAACAGAAACCAATCCCACCATCCTAGAATATTAACAATTTCCACAGCAAATTATCCTTTAAAAAACTGTTTCCTATGCAAAATGAATTCTTTCCTACCTTTCCGTCTTTGCTAAGATTATAGTTTTTATTCATTTGTACTTAGTCTGACAAACTCCTACTTGCCCTTCAGACCCAGTTCATATGTCATTTAATCTCTGAATAGAATCAATTTAAGCTGAGATGTCAGGCAAGGTTAAGATACAGGATTCAGTCTGCAGCAAACTGTAGGAATGCTCATAATGACAAGGGAAGCAAAGACAAATATGGAAGGAAGATAAACAATTGCACTTCGAGTCCTAAGAACTATGCTTTAAAACTCTACAGCACTTTTACTTTCAAACTAAGCAAATTCAATGGCTAAAGTAATATGTAATTTTATATCATTTCCATCATTCCTTTTCTGCAATCATATTACTGGGAAAATAAATTTTATAAGGAAAAGAATCAAGAACTCTTTGTAGAGAAAGAAACTAACAAAATTTTAATTTTTATCCATGTTAAAATGTGGATTTCAGCATTAATTCAAGAACAATTACATTTATTCACAATATTTTTAAAGAGGTGTAAGTTAAAGAACAAATATTAAAATATATTCTTAAATTTAAAACTATTATTTTCCTTACGCTTCTAAAGAGACAAAGTCATTTTTTGTAAAATCATTTATGGTGTTACTGATTTGTACTTATTGAATACTTAGTATGAGCTTGTCAGTTTCCTAAGTACTTAATATTCTTTCCTCATTTACAAAATGACAAATGTCTTTACAAAATGACAAATGTCATTACAAAATGACAGTTGTGACAGCAATTACAACTACTTACATTTTACAAAAGATTAAACTAAGATTTAGAAAGTCAAATTATCTTTCTGAAGTCACATAGCTAATAAGTTCCAAACACAATTGGATCTCTTTTAATCAAATGGTTATTTTCTAACTATAGAGCTAATAAATTAGTTGTTATAAACACCTTACACAAATAAAAGTGGGAAATTCAATGTCTGAACAAATTTCAAATGCAGTGTGCTTCTGTTGACCACACTGATGTAAAAAATAGCAAAATATTTTCAAAACTGTGTACGTTTAAAATTGGGCAATAAAATTTTTTTTGAATCTTAAGAATTATTTACGACCTTGAAAATTATTTCAAGTCATAAAGGTGTACAAATGGGGAGCTCTGCTCTCCTGCTGGGAGTGCAAGTTTTAGTTTGTTTCATTTTCCCTGTTTACAAAACAAGGGTGGAAAGAAATCCCAAAATGGGAAAGCAGTGTCTTGTTCCCTGGCTGGCATGGTCTGAGAATGCTCTTGGTACAGCATTCTAAGTACCTAGGAGAGAATGTCAATCCCCTTGGTTTAATTAGGACGAGAGTTGTTTGGCTGTGACTGAAAGCTAGAGAGAGAGCAATAGGAGATGTAAGAAGTAAGCATAATAGATGGGCTGTGTACTCCTAGTTGGGCAGAGGAGACAGGAGAGTCCCTTGTGGTAACAGTGAATCTCAGGTACTTAGCTGAAGTAGAGACCTTCTGGAGACAACTCTTCATTCCAAAAACTTGAATGCATTTGATAAACCAAGCTTTTTTATCTTTTACTTCTTATTGTACTAATTTTAATTTCCACCAGTACAGGTGACTATGCCATAAATCTCCTAAGAGTTTATTAATTATCAAGAAGTTCTGTTTTAGCTTATTTATGATGCTTCAAGTTCTTGTAGAGAAATGTACACTCTTGTAGCATATATTGTTTGGTAAATAGCTAGCTATTTAGGTAAGAAATGCTTATAAAATGTGCTTCTTGTTCCCAATTTCTACATTAACGGTAACAAAATAGTTAATAGTTTAAAAATAAACTTGTTTAGATTCCTCTGTTGAATGACTTCAACTTCAGAATTTCTTCAAGTGAAAAATTTTAAAGATTCAAAACATTGATTTTATGTGAAACCACTCTATCAACTGCTGAAATATGAGCAATAGAATAATCATAAAGGAAAAAATTTATCATTAAATATTTAATTTTCAATGTCAATGAATTTAAATATAAAATATAATTAGGTTCCTTGGGAAGGATTTTTGAAGCTGCTTATAATAAATTAATATGTTGGTCAATATTTTCTTTATTCACCACAAACACAACTATCTATAATAAAGTTGTCAAGTGTTATAACAAAATGCTTACTTTGATAGAAAATGCTTTTATAGTAAAATGCTTATTATCTAGTTGTGTACAAAAACTTTATACCAAGAATAATAAAAATATTTTTAAAATCAATTTTATTGGTACATTTTATATATATATATATATATATATATATATATGGATCACATTAATCACAGGAAATTTGTACTTGTTCCTAATATATCTTGATTATTCTTTTTTCCTCAATCCTCTCTCCTCCTTTCAAGCCCTCTCCCCCGCCCCCTTATTTATATGCTTTGTTTCTATTTTTCCTTCTATTTTCTTTTTTCCTTCCTAGTTTTCTAATTTTTGAGTCATTATTATGCTCTAAAATTAATTTTACAACTAATAATGAGTGTAAAATATCCAGTTTTTGAATTCTGATTTAACTACAAATTTTTGCAGAGTACTATTTATTACTGCTTTATTTTCAAATAAAACTAGTGATATACTAAATCTCAGTACTCATAAATTCATTTTCACTGAAAGAGTTCCCCTTCCTAAGAAGCTGTTTCACTTATAAACTTCCTTTTTATATAGTTACCATGTGACTACTTTTAATTATCAGATTTATTAAGATGTTAACTCCATTTAGAAATGCTACGAATGATGTTGGAAAGTGACATACTGATTTGGCTTTTAATTATTAGACTATCATAAAGTAAAGGACAAAAATCTGAAAATAATAAAAAGTGAGATCATGAATATATGCTTACTCTCTTTTGTAATAAAATGAATAAAATTTAAAGTGTAAAAAATTATTAGACTGTTGGATCATTTATTTTCAGCCATCTATTATTTGGGCCTTTCTATAGTTCCTTTGTAAATGGAGAATATTTTTATTGTTTTCAATATTAAATGTGAAAATTACATTTATACGGAGATGGATTGGCTTTGACCAAACTATTTTCCATAGTCTCCCAATCAACCCGAATGACTGGCTTTCTTCATGGGTCCTTTCACAAGTACATTCACATATTTACAAATAGCAAGTGCTTATGCTTTAGAAAAAATGTACACAGCATTTATACTTCTCACCGTATTAAGCTATATTTTGAAATAAACGTTATGACTAAATTCCTTCAAGAAAGATATTAGATGAATACTAAAAATCCTGTTTTTCACAGAAAAAAGTTCACAGACACTTTTCCCTTTTCAATTTCTCAAAGAACTTCATCAAAACTAATGGGACTATAGAAAAGATTAATCAGAGCCTTGGTCAGGTCTGTTAGATCTCTCCTCTTCAGTTAGTTCTGGTCCCTAATATTGGACTTTGAACAACAGTTCAAACTTAAGCAATACTTTTACAAAGAAAGGAATAAAAATGTAAAAAAAATACATTCAGTCAATTTAAAAATCCATTTTACAGTATGATTACTAACATATTGTCACCATATTGTTTTATTTTATTTATTTATTTATTGCCTCTTCAAATATTTAATGTTTCTTTAGAGTAGAAACTGCCAAACCCCGACTCCCATTTGAAGAAGGCAGTACACACTGTCACCTGTGGTCATCCTAGCGTGCAGCACTTCCTACTCCTCACAGTGGCTTAGTAACAATTCATCAGCCTTCCCCAACCCTCCCACTCCCTACTCTCTCCAGACTCTCATGAACACTGTTCACCTCTCAAATTCTGGGACCATTGTTATTGTTTTAGTGAATTATAATTACAGAAGTTTATTTTCGAACTTTAATCTTCTATCCATGGGCATATTTCTTAATTGTAAACAGTCCCTGATGGATGCACTCATTATCAGAAAAACGTATCATTTCTGAAGTTGGAATACACTTAGAAATATCACATCCAAATATTTAAACGAAGATTAAAAGAGAACCAATATAGCTTGAAGCAGGAACTTTCATTACTTCATATGCTGCCAAAGAGTTTGTCCCAATTGCAAAATTAGTCATGATATATCCAAGATACTTTACTCGCTAGTCTATCCATTATAACCATAAAATTAAGTAACACTTTATTGGTACTACTTTAATGATTGCTACTCATTATTAGAGGATAGCAAAGCAGAAAGAGACTTTATTTAAAAAATAGTCTCTTAGAAAGTTGTAATATCTGTCATGAGTTCTCCAACCTTTTAGTCTCCAGGGAAGGCAGATGGATGTGCCCATTTCCATGAGCAAGGGAGATCTAACACACCTGACCAAGCCTCTGATAAATCTTCTCTATAGTCCCATTAGTTTTGATGAAGTTCTTTGAGAAACTGAAAAGAGAAAAGTGCCTGTGAAAAATGTTCTTATGCTGTAGTGTGGTATTATCAGAGCCCTGATATATTCCACAGAAGGGAGTAGGTCACAGAGGGAAAAACTAGCTTTATAGATACAGATATAGACATAGATACAGATGATATACATATAGATATAGACAGATAATACATGCTTAGTGCA
The DNA here is from genome assembly GCF_053883595.1 of Heterocephalus glaber. Taxonomy (NCBI): domain Eukaryota; kingdom Metazoa; phylum Chordata; class Mammalia; order Rodentia; family Bathyergidae; genus Heterocephalus; species Heterocephalus glaber. The sequence continues at coordinate 2,821,378 of NW_028258358.1, forward strand.
ATTGTATGGCTAGGAGACTTATTATAGATTAAAAGCCCTTTCACAATACTATACATTCATTAAATCCTTTAAATAATCACACAAATTACTGGCTTCTAAAATTTTGAGAAAATTTGCATTTTGGTATGAGTGTTTTGTTGCATAAAATATATATTTTAAAAAATGTGGGGCCAGGGATTTAGTTCAGTGGTTCCACTGCCTCTCTTGCAAGCACAAGGAACTAAGTTCTATTTCTGGTACCAAAAAATAAAATAAAATAAAATAAAATAAAATAAAATAAAATAAATAAAATAAAAATTTAAAAATGTGTTTAAAAAAGTTTTTGCAATAAATTGACTGTAGATGTCTACGGGCTGGGTGTTGTAATCCAAGTTCTCTTAATTGGTAATTCACTTGTGATTTTGAAGATATTTAATTATTTGTGTTTTAAATTCTGTAGCATCAGGTTGAGGAGAAATTGTAACAAACTCATGGAATTTGGGAGATGATTGTGTAATATTGTAGCTAGGACTCTTGCTGTACCTGACACATAATAACAGATAAGTACTTACTTTTTTATTATTAGGTGTCCAATCAATCTTTAAATCAGTTTTTTCTAACTGTGAATGTCAAAATCTAAGGGGGAAAAGAACAATTAGACCTGGTTTATCTAGCAACAAATATTCCTTTCCAAATTATTTGTGTGGTGCTTAACCTCCCACATTAAAGAAAGCTCCCTCTGGGCAAAGAGGAACACAGGAGGAAAAGACTACACTCTCATGTACAAGTGCTTCTTATTTAAAACCTTACTGGAAGCCAAGCATGATGGTTCACACCTGAAGTCCAAGCTACTTGGGAGACTATGGCAGAGGATTGTGAGTTCAAGGCTAGCCTGGGCAACATAGCAAGAACTTGTCACAAAGGAAAATAAAAAAGGCTGGGATTACAGCTCAGTGGTAGAGCACTTGCCTAGCATGTTTGAGGTCCTAGACTTTATCTCTAGTACTGAAAAAAATGTTATTGAGAAGTTACAGGAAATATTGAAAAATGAAGGCAAACAGAGTCACAAGTATTTCCTTTCCATTTGCCTTTCCCACTGATTAAGTAGAAGTCTCACATACTTAAAACTAAGATCTCATTGAAAAAAGTACAGTATAAGAAGAATGTTAGGGAGGAAAATCTGATTTGGTGAAGTATTCTTTTATTATTTGCCTTTTTAAAAATTGCTGATTTTTCTATTCTGAAGTTTTGAGTAAGTGTGATTGGTTAGCAGTTTGCTACACAAAAACACTTTCTGTGCAACCTTCTTTGTACATTTTACAGCATAACATTTTTCTAACCCAACATACACACAGTATACAGTCACACTTAAAAGTTTTAAAATTCTACGTTCCTCAAGCATTCTTCATCACATTCCCATCCTTTGCTTCCCATGTCCCCAAACTCCTCTTCAGGCTATGTTTCTTCTTGCAGTGGGAATCATGTTAAGTTAAACCATGTTAATATCAGTAAGTGCACTCAAGTGTAGCTTCCATGAGAACATGCACATTCTAATTTCCAAATTATATGATTGAATTTGGTTAGGTGATAATTGCATTCTCTTGGTGAAAATAAACAGTAAGTAAGGTATTTAATCATTCTTTAAGTAACATAATTCTGCTTATTACACAGGTATTTAGTAATGCTCTATATTCAGAATACCCTTAGAGAGAAGTTATTTGATAAATCTAAAAAGCTATAGTAGGCATCATTAATATTACCCAGCCAGAAGAGGAAAGTGTTTCTGGTAGTCTCAGTCATAGGTTCTGAATCCTATATGAAATTATCACAATCCTGGGGAGTTTATTAAAAATATTAATTCCCTAGTTTCAATCCCTAAAGATATAGTTAAGAAGATCTGGAGATAGATATATTTAGCCATCTTTGGTGATTTTTGCAGACCTTTCCACACTAGCCCCTGGAAGATGCCTTGGTACTCAATAAGCAAGAAGGAAGATTAGTGAAGGTATATATTTAAAAACAGAGGGGATTTTTTAGCTTTATAAGCTCGATTATGGTCACTTATTCCACAAAAGCATGTTGTTGAAATCATTTATTTGGGTACAATTTTCATTTATTGGGTTGTTGCATTGTAAATATTACTATATATCTTATATTTTATTGATATATGTAATTTTTTGCAATATACCATATTTTAAGGTATAAATAATGACTTATTTATGATGTCTTTGAAAGAAATTATAAATTATTTATTTTAAGAGGAAATTTAATTTTATGTTTTTTCAAATATATAAAATAGAATTCAATTTCAAAGGAAAATTATATGATTTAGAAGGAAAGGTTCTAAACAAAAATTAATATATCTAAGTCTATTTTGGCCTCTAGTGTCTTTAACATTATTACGCATATGTGAATATATTATATTGAAATATTGCAGAGAGACCCAAAATTTATTCTGAAATACTATTTTCTGGAAAAAATTTCTCTGTATAAAATGGCAGAAATGGCTAATCCTAAAAAACTTCTTAAAGCAATGATATCTAATAGTAGAGCTGGGTAAATATATTTTAGAATATCAATGCAATGTTAGCCCATTAAACATTCTATAGCTATTAAAGTAATAATAATAGAATATAAAATCATTTAGTAATATCTAAAATTTCATTTTAAGTAAAAAGTAAGATTAAGTTCTATACATCAAGTTAATAAATGTGTAAATGTACTTATGTATATGTGTAAAAATCAAAAGAAAAAGAAAAAGTTAAAAATTATGATACGACAATGAGATTATGGGGGTTAAAATGTTTAATTTTTAAAATATAAAGTTCACTAATAAATATTTAATAGAACAGAATTAAAGTTTTTAATTCTCTATAAAGAAACTAACATTATTTTTGTTAGAAATTCTTTTGAGACTATTATTTGTGGCATAACTGAAAGCACTGTTCTCTTTCTAGCTGTCCTGCACAGTTGCAATAATGGGACATAGAGAATGAGAGATATGTAACTTCCATTCAATCAGTCACCACAAAGTATGTAGCCATTTACCATGCTCAGTGTGTGCACTGGAATTTTAATGAGAATTCTCATGAACTTCTAAGTGATGTCCACTTTTGTTTCCATGTTCTTCATTTTGGCAAGTGTTGATCAGCAATTTGTGTGACCAATCTTTGAGTCCTTGACCCAATGGCAGACTCTTTTAATGAGGTGTCTTTCCTAACATGTAGAATAGCCAATTAGGGAATAGAGGAGGTAGTCATCTGCACATTACTTTTATATCATTAAAGATAGAATACTATTATGTAACTGCTTTTAGAACAACTGGTGTATGGAAAATGCTTTTAGTTTTCTGTGATTGTGCCCAAAGGGAAGGCTTTTAATTTCATATTAGTATCCAATAAGAAATTCCAATATATTTATTCTGTATATACCAAAAAGAATAAATAAAGCAGATGTATTAAATTTAGAAGTCCCAATTAGGGTTGAATATAATAGGGCAGATTTTAGAGTGAGTGAAACAAAACTGTAATAATATGGAACAGAATAATAAAAAGCTCCCGACAAATTCCATTTCTGTTTACAGTCTTTGTAGCACTTAAAATTGCTAGAGCCTATTCAGAGTTACTGGGAAGTAAAAAGCACTATAACCAACAGTAGAATTTCTTTTAAGTATTAGCAACCCACTGGGAGAAGAGCTGTATCACATTTCTTTTCTATGTCAACAACTGGAGCAAGGAGAAATCTGCTAGTGCACAATCTATAAAATTGTTGGTTTATTTTGGGGGGAGGAGAAGATCATGCACAATTACATATTGTTTTGTATTTCATTGTTAAACAGGATATGTACTAAATCTATACTTCCGACCCTGGCATCCAGCCTCAGTCATTTTTACTCCAATGGCTACCACATAATCTATATTTAGATATCTCCTTGATACAACAGTCAATATTCAAAACAGAATCTTTCATGCCTTTCTCTATCTGTCAACCTCATTTTCTCTTTTCATCAAATGACCTTTCCTTCTTATGTTCATTGTAAATCTAGCCTCATTCTTAAAGCCTATAATCTATCCAGCCTGTAGCTATTCTATCTAGTCAATTCTCCTCTTCTTAGGTATTTTTATGCATGAATTACATACTTAGCAAAACAACTTCATTGTCAATTAACTATCTTCTTCTAAATTTGCTAATCCTAAATTCTCAATCATGAGTCTAATAAGCCCTTTCAATTCAATGTACTATTACCTAACATGTCTTCACTATCAACAGCTGAGATGCTCTCTTTGAAGGCAGTGATTATCATACTTCGGTGAACATCTTAGTGACCTAGGCTTGTGGAAATGCAGGCTGCTGCCTTCGAGTTTCTAAATCAGAATGTTTAGAATTAAAGCTTTTGAATTTGCCTTTTTAGCAAGTTCCTATACGAGTTTGAGGCTGCTGGTCTTTGGGCCAGACTTTGATAATGACTATCCAAACAGTTCTAAACACATCTAGAATTTCAGAGCCGTCCATAATCAGGACCACCCTATTCATGTTATTATATTTAGTACATATCTCTCTTGCTCAATATATGTGGAATCTTAATGAAGTTTAACACCTAAGCTTCAAGGCCCCTCATTTGCAAAGGCCTTTTAGTTAATTTGTAATTTTTTGTTAAAGAGAGAGAAGTATATATGCTGCAAGTCACGCAAACCCTGGAACCTCCCCTGCTTCAAAGCATGTAGGATTTTTAATTGACTTAATAGAATGTTAAACTCTTCTTCATTTGTGTGTCTTGTTGGCATATGGCTACTTATTTTTTGCTGCACTTACTTAGTGGGTCCTTTCACCCTCACCCTGCACTTGGATTTCTTCCTTGACAGATTCCACCCATGTTTGACTTTTAAGACCATTTATTTTCTATGCTAATGTAGTTACTTTTGTATTGACTGTCAACTACCTGATGTGGCTACTAGTTCTTCATATGTATTTCACTTTAAAGATACTAAATAGAAAGTCCTTTTATATATTGCTTCGCTAAGCTACATATTTACCAATTAATTGATGGTATATAAATGTGAAGAACAATTTAATCAGATTAATGAAAATACCTACAACAATAGCAGTTGATAGTTATTGAGTGTAACTAAGCGCTAGGCACTGTTCTAAGGACTTGACATGTATCATTACATTTCAAACTCACATTTTTCCTAAAATAAGCTATAATTACTGTTGTGATGGTTGTCCCTGTTTTAAGATAACACTGAACTCTAGATTTTATTTATTAATCAATAAATTTTTCAAAGTCCCTTAACTAAGATATAGTATATATTCAAACCCCAAACTGCAGGAGACCAAAGCCTTTTTTTTTTTTTTTTTTGGTACTGGGGATTGAACTCAGGTCCTTCCACTTGCGAGGCAGGCAGCAGAACCACTGAGATACATGCCCAGTTCCTTTATTCTTAATCAGCTAAATTAGAGGCTGTACCCAATATGTTCAAGCACAATGAGTGTGAGAGAGTCTTCAATTATTTTTCTTTCCTCTATTGCCTACAGAGGCTTGTAAGTCAGGAAACTAACTTCACTTAGCTACAGCACAGTGGAAAAGAAAACAGGGCATCATAACATCCCGATTCCAAACAGAACAAGTGTATTTAAAAGATAAGTGAATGATATTAAATAATATCAGAAATGTCATTTTTATAGATTTCTGACTGATAAAATACTAGCTAACAGATTGTGATGATGACTATTTTGATGAATGTCCTACTGGCCTTAGAATCCCTTATTAAGAGATTTGCCTGTTTTATTTGCAGTATTCTTTCCCTTAGTTGGGAATCTATCACCCAATTTATGACAACTCTTCACTCATGCAGCCACTTCTTGTTCCCGGTTACAGAAACATACCTCTGGGCATATTAAGGTTTCTATAGGGCTTTATCAATTTATACAAAAGTAAATCAAGCTCATATCCATCACTGTTGGCAAGAGGGAGAAACTAGTGAATGAAGTCACACGTGGAACTATTTGACATTCATTTTTCTAAATCAGAAAGATTAGATGTTCAGTTCTTATTCCAGGCAAGTTACTTTTCTATGGACTCAAAAGAATTTCACTGATACTGTGATATGTATTATAATGACCATATGACTTAGATGGTGAGTAATATAATTACTTATATCAATATAAAACTATAAAGACAACAGATATTAAGACATACGTACAACATGTGGACAAAAACTTACAACTCATGACTCTACTTAATATAGTTCCATATCTTTCCATCATATATAACTTGTATTGCTCCTTTTTGTTTTTGTTTTTTGTTTTGTTTTGCTGTTTTCGTATGAGGGATCAATCTTGGGATCTTGTGCTTGTGAGACAGGTGGCGGAATCACTGAGCTAAATCCCCAGACTTTATTGCTCCTTTTAATCATGCTATTTGCATCAACTCTATGATAAAATAAGATCCAATACTGTTATCATTCATAAATATTAGGCATTATAGTCAATGTACATATTATATTCAATATAGTCACGAGGGAACAGAAAAATCTGTATCTATATCTTGCAATTATAGTAAAATAAAATCCAATAGAACAATTACATTTTTAAAATATGTATTTAACTATAAAATTATCATTCATTGTGTTTTGTGTATTTTTTTTTTTTTTTTTTGCTACTGGGAATCAAACTCAGGACCTTGGGCTTGCGAGGCAGGCGGCAGAACCACTAAGCTAAATCCCCAGCCCTCATTAAATGTCTTTAATTGACTTTAAAAGGGGTGAAAATTTTTTAAAAATAAACACTATATTTTGATGTTAGAAGACTGAAAATTTCAAAAAATGCTTCTTATTAGATATCTGCTAAATTTATACCTTCAAGAAGACTCTACTACTGAGAAACATTGTTGCTGTCCCAGTAATAAAATATCTTGTACCTTATCCCATCACAGTCATATAAGAAATAACTTCCCATTTAAAACATTACTAGAACATGGTAATAAGACCTGAGACATTTTATTTTTAATTATGGAAGTCTCTAAAAGACCAAGCAAATTAAATATAACACAACTGACAAATTAAATAGCTTAAAGTCACGCAGGGTGGTTAGAGAGCTGAATATTGTTGACTACTCTTCTTGAAATTATTCTACAAAAATTTTTACTCTTGAAAGAAGTGTTCACATTTAGACCTTCTCTTCTCTGCTTATTTGGAAACAAAGCTGTGTGGCTACTAATATTAGCTTAGCTACCCTCTACTCCAAAGTAACCCTGTACCTTTGTTCCAATCTATGCTTAGCAAAAATAGCATGGAGAATTTTTTTATAGATTTACAAAGAGAACATATTTTAGTTAAATTGTCAATTAGAGCATTAAAACAGGAATAAATACAGGACCTTGCTTGGAGTATTTTCTTGCAGAGTTAGTTTCTTTCTTTTCCTTCCTCTCTCCCTCTATTTCTTTTTTCCAACCTTCTTTTCTTTTTCCCTCACCTCCTTTTTATTGTTTTTTCTTTGTAATGCTGATATCACCATATTGCTTGTATAGTTTTTACGTGAAGTATTTTGAAACAATTAAAAGAATTTTAATATTATTCTGTTATTTGTTGGGTAGACTATTAAGCTATTATAAATGAAATAAATTTAACCCATTTAGAAAGTTATAAAATAAATGGTAACAAACTATAAATATTAACAGATGGATATCGAAAGTCATCACCCATGAGTAATTCATGTTTATCACCTTTTACAGCACCTGGCCTACATCTGAGTCTCAGTAACTCTTATCTCTCTAATGCTACTTTTAGTAATAGTTATTTATTAATGACTGTGAGATTTAAAGGGTTATGGTATAGCTACATTGACAAAAAGGTACATAAATATCTAGTATAATGTTTATATGTATGTTTGTTACTGGGTAAGCATTAGCAAAAGAGAGAAAGAATAAGAATAAACCTGGCCATCAGGTTTTCTATAATGAGTTACATTCTTTTTCAAGGTACAACAAGCAAGTTATTACCAACAGTATTTAATTACTTTTTATAACATCATTGATGCAAGCAAGAAAGAAGCAAAATAAACCATGGGACCTCTAGATTTCTCCTGCTGAATGAACACTGATAAGAAAATTCTGAATCATTGTTTCACCCAGTTAATACTATTCATGGACTAATGAACAGGAAGACTACAAATAAATTGAATGGTTAGTGAATCACATTGTTTCTATCTCATGAACAGCGGAGACATCCTCTAATTCATTCAGCTCCTGCCCCCATAATTGTGATGGTTCCTACACACCCCTCTAGACTAAGTCAAGTGATTAATGCTAAAACACTCAAAATAGAAAAATGCTTCCATTTAAATATGAAAAGATTAAAACATCACAGTGTAGAAAGTATCCTGAAATGTTATACTATCATAAAATGCCTAAAAGATCAACTATAGAGGACCTAGGTGTAAATTTGCTGGCATTAGACATCATGGCAAAAAAATTAAAAAGCCACACTTATTAGTCCTCGAGGAGATAATTAGGTCCAATTACTAGGTGAAGTCGCTGTATTTATTTCAGAAGTAGACAATGTGTCAAAAGCATGTGCCATAAAAATGGTGGCATAACAAAATTATGGTTGTCATCACCTAAGTGTTCTTTTTATTAATAGCATTTCCATGATTAGAAAAGTTGTCCATGGAAGGTGGCTCTGTGGCACAATGGATAGCGCATTGGAATTCTAGTGAGGGAAAAGAAAAGTGGTCCTTGGATACTATAAAATATTTTAGAGTATCTAGGTAAATATACTAGGAAAACATAAATCACCCATGAAATCAACTCTCAGAAATAACCAGTGCTAAAATTCTATTGTAGATTTCCCCAGGTATTTCTTAAGCATATGTTTGCTTTTCATATAGTATAATCATACAGGTACATGTAGATATATAATCTCATATATGTGTGTGTATGTATATATATACACATATATATATATATATATATATATATATATATATCCCTCCTAAAATACAGATCATACTTTTGTAGCTTATGTTTTGTTAAATTTGTGGCACAGGCATTTTCTACCTCATGATCAAATATTACTTAAAAACATGGCTTTATCTGATAAATGTACCACAAATATAATAATACATGATTGTTTCCCTACATTTTTGTATTTTCATTGATATAAACTGCATAAAATCAAATGTAGATCGAGGTTTTTAATTTTTATACTATAATTAGGACAAAAATATGTCACTTACATATTATTAAAACCCATGGGTTGACTCCATAACCTATGATTTAAGCAAAGACTGCACACTCAGTGATCATTCTTCAAATGTTAGACTCACTTTTCTCTGATTATCTTTGTTCCTGAATAATAAAAGAATAAAAGGTTATAGGATAAATGATGTATTGGCATACAAACTATTTTTGGATTGGAGAAAATAACAGGTTTAATATACAATAGTATTGAATTTGACTATAACAAAGCCAAAGTAGCAAGACAGTTAAAGAGAAAGGCCATGAAGGTGGATACAGACTATAAGGAAACAGTGACCATTGTGAGCAAATAGGTTTTGGGTCTTCTGCTTGCATGCATTAGTGTACACCCCAATGCCCTGACAATCATACCATTATTAGCTCTATTTACTTGTTCTTCAGAAACATTTGTTTCCTTCTGATTTGAGGGCTTAAAGTCCAGATCAAAATATTTTTGCTTCTCTTCAAATCTGAAACCAGTTGGAACCATCTTTTGCCTTCAAACGTTGTTTATATCTAAGCAGCTTGTGTGTCCCTGGTAAATGAAGGATGTAATCTGTTACTAACATAAGCTTCTAGCATATACCTTTTTTTTTTTGGTACCAGGGACTGAACTCGGGTCCTTGCACTTGCAAGGCAGGCGGTTGAACCACTGAGCTAAATCCCCAGCTAGCATATACTTCTTGCTAGAATAATGACCCAAACAGCTTTTCTGAGGCTAACTAAAAGTAAAATTTTCTTCTATTTGTGTCTTTTCTATATGAACAAAAAACTGGTCATTTGTAAATGAGGAATTGCCATGGGTAGCCCATATATATTCCTGTGCTAAAACCTTTCTTCCCTTTATATGCTCAATTTCTAGGTTGACTATGTCCTCTAGAACTTTTTTTCACATGCTAACAAAGAAAAAGAAAAAGAAATCCTCAGTTTTCTCTGCCAGAACAATCCCTCTATTGCTCTGAAGTCTGAATTTCCCTTGAAAATATCACTTCTTTTATCTCAGTGTTAGCAAGAACTCTTAATCACATCTACTTGGCTTCCTTTCCCATTTTCTTTAACAAGCTTCTGGGCTACAACCACTCTACTCAAATTCCCACCTCTCCCACACACAAATAAGCAGCACTTCAGCAGGCAACCTATTTCTCTACCACTACTGGACAACTTCTTTTCAGTCCTGTGGGAGAAAGTGGTTCAATTAGTTTAGAACTGTGCTTTTGATGCCATACCTTTCCTGTTTCTTTCAGCTTTCCTTTAAGAATGCAATACTCTCTTCTCTGAATTGCCTTTGCCTCTATTCACCATTCTAAGGTTGTTAGCAGGATAAAATGTCCTATATGTTCAAAGACCTCTTGTGAGCCTTCCACATCTTCAAGAAGCTGCATATTCTCTTTCATTTTCTTACATTCAAAACTTCCTCAATTGTCTACCTTTATCTTCATTTTACTGTAACATACCCATCACTATCACTCCACAGTTAATTTGTAATTACCTATTCCAAAGATCAATGTGTGGTCTTCTAAAATGAGTTTTGATTCCAATCATGTTTTCTTGACTCCACTAAGACATTGAACAATACATCACTTATTTATTGAGATTTTCTTTTTTTCTTCTTATTTTTCTCTTTTTTGTTTACTTAATATTGTTCACCTCTGACTTATCATTTACCACATTTTCCTGGTATCTTCATGGCCAGTATTTTGGGGGACTGTCTCTCAAACTTTATTTGGGTTTAGTCCTTATTCTCTTGTTTTCGCTCTCCTCTGCTCTCCTTGAACAGCTACACTGGCCTCCATGGCTCAGTGTTATCTAAAAATCAAACTAGGTGTAAGTCAAAAATAAAGGTTGACTTTTAAATAAAAATTAGGTTGCAGGATACAGAAAAACATAAGATAAATTAAAAAATATAGCTTGTAAGTTATTCTTTCCCGGTTTTCTGTATTTTTGTATTTGTTCAATGGTTTCAACATCTGCCCAGTAATTCAACTTACAGATCCTCAAATCATATTTGTTTTATCCTTCTTTGTTGCTATTTCTCAATTCATTTCTCTTCTAATTTTCTTAACATGATCACAATTATCTTTCAAATGCATAAAATTCATTAAACATAAACATATTGATCAGGTTCTAGAAGCTCAAAAGCTTTGATGTTATGTTGATGGGATTAATTTTTCATTTGCTCTTCAAGTCGTATATGTTTTCCCCCCAGACTTTTTTCTAATGACTGTTCCAGCATAGTTGTTCTCTTTATTCCACCAAAGCAAAATTAATCTTTCCTCTATCTATAATAGTGTGGCTTATTTTTGATGGCAGTAGTTACAGATTTCAATTCCCTGTTTCATTATGTCTGTTTCATTATGTCTGCCTCTCCAGTTAGATTAGAATTCCTGAAAGGCTGTGAAGATATAATTCACCTCAAATACTCCTACAATAAAGAATTTCATGGTAAATATGTGGAAGATTAATTACAATTTTAACATGTATTTTTCATGGTTCACCTGATTGGGACTTTACTATAAGCATTACCTATCTTCTGAGGAGATTAATTCAACAGTAAAACATCCTTTAGTGTAGCTTTACATTCATTAAAATTTAGAGTTTGTCTTTTCTTCTAAAGAATTTCAAGAATTGTCTTGAGTATCTGCATGACTTCTAATACTCCCTATGATATTAAGTGAAAAATATGAATATTTCTCCATGGCTTAGATAAAAAATAAGACTAATAGAGATTAACTTACTTATTATTGTCACAAAATGAATGGGTGATACAGCAGGAATTAAAAACACTTACATCAAATTTCCATTCATCAACATATTCACTCCATGAGGCATTCATTCAATAGAAACTTCCCATCTCTTTATGAGGACAAATGAGATAATGTCTGTAAAACAATTTGAGCTACTTGGGAAAAGCAGGCTATATAATTTAAGAGGTGAATTTGATAAATTGGATTCACAAAGAAGTGCATTGGCTCAAAGCCTCTGTACAGAGGAAGTGATTGTGTCATTTTCCCCATCATCTTGCCAATTTACCTCAAGCTTTACAATCAGACAAATCTCCTACAGAGCTCAGCAATGAACTTCTTGAAAATGAGATTTGGTCTCAATCCAGTAAATTTTATTTGTACTTTTCCCATATTCTCTCCAATAGTTTACTGACCCGTTACATCACCAAAGTTACTACTTATCAAAATCAGAATGCAAGTACATTTGACTTGTTTCATAGCTAATATTTTAGCAATGGTCTCATATAAAATATTGATTTGATAAAAAAGCATTTGATCTTTCATATTACTACATTTGTGTATAGGTTCTACACGAGAATTCACTATATAAACCTTCTTCATGTACTTACTGCACTGCAGTCTTTTTCAATAATAGCACCTACTACATAGGACTCAAGGGCACCCGTTAAGTGCTCAATGATATTTTCTACTAGGTATTTTTTTGTCCTCTGAGAGTGTCTCTAGCACTCTCAGAAGGGCAATACAATCAATGTACAACTTCCAATACTTCTGAACGTAACAGTGTGGATGCTATTGAAATAGCCTTATAGTATGAAGAAGCTGCTGATACATGCCCAAGTATGAATCATACACAGACCAGGCAAAGCTTCCTGTATCCTGCCGCCAATATTAAGAAAAATAGAAGGATTTCATTTGGGGAGAAGCATGATCTGTCTAACAGAAACAGTACAGTTCAATTTGATTTCCTAAGTAAACTTCTCTCCAAGAAAAAGAACTCTTACAAACCAAAAATGTGATTTAAACAACGTAGTACATTTTAGATTTCTGAACACTCACTCATTCAGGTTCACCTTAAATAAATTTTCAGTTTAAGCAAATTATACCATCACTTTTGGGAACCTAAATAAACCTTGCTTTCTAAGCAACTTGCACTCACTGACATTACCTCACACTGTAATGTGCCTCTCTTTATCAGTATAAGGCAGATGGGTAGGAGCAGATGGGCACCATGACAGGAGAAGGAGAGGTGCCCACCTATTGCTGTCTATGTGTCCACAAGACCACGTTTACTGCTGAAATCTATTCTTAATTTTTGTCTAATTATGAAGGAGAAATCAGTTAAATCATATTTTAAACATTTTATTGTTTTAATATTTTTAGAACTTGAGTATATCCCAAAGATAAAGAGATACTATTGTATCAAATAACATATTTCTTGGATTGTGTTTCCATAGCGTGTCATATGACTGTATCGAAATTTAAATTAGGGAGAAGTTTGGCTTATGTGGAGTCTGCTAACTAACTAGAGTTTTGTTTTCCAGATCATTATTTATTCAATGTTGGTTTTGGGGACCTTTCTGAAATAAATCACATCCTCTGGTGTCTTGTTGGTGCTTGAGATGCTTTTTAAAGTTATATGGAAAAATGTTTAAGTGCTTTTCAGTTCTGTTTTGGTTGAGTTCTACTGTATTTGAATATTATTATAGTTTTTTCCCCTTGCATTGTTCTTCTTTGGGTGTTTTAATTTTTGTGTGTGTTTGATAATAAAGTTATTTAATAAAAAAATTAAAAAAGAGATACTATTGTAACAACTTCCTACAAAACAAATTATCAAGTCTCCAGGAATTTAAGAAAACCATTACTATGAATAGTTTATGAGGACAGTTGCCACTCATCATCTAAAATTCATTTCCCATGGTTTGGTTTGTTACCCAGAGTCAAAACTAGTGTGAAAATACATATATTAAACTAGCACGAGAGAGAGAGAGAGAGAGAGAGAGAGAGAGAGAGAGAGAGAGAGACATTGGCATCTTACGTTATAATATATTGTTCTACCTATTATATTTTATTGGCAGTTGTTAATCTCTTACTGTCCCTAATTTATGAATTAATTTGTATAGTAGATGTGTATATACAGGAAAGGATATAGTATACATATTGTCGTATAATATTTCCTGTTTCAGGTATTCACTAGGGTTCTTAGAATGTATTCCACAAGGATAAGTTCGGTACTCAGAGTAAAACTGTAGTGTACATGGATTTATCACGGTGGCAAAGAGGGTCCTAAATAAATTATTAGTACAGAAAGAAAAATTAAAACCCAATTGTCTCAAATAGATACTACAAAAAGTGGATACAAATTTAAAACTAATGGTGTAGGTTGAGTAAAAGCAATATTTAAGAACCAACGATACACAATTCAACAGGATTTAATAACAAATATCTGGGCATAGACACACTTGAATATCCTCCCTTCTTTAGTAGATGTGCCACATTTTGTTGTTATCCTGTTTATTCTTTTGTTTTAGAAAGTTTTAGTGGTATAAACTAATTTACCTATTGGTAACATGTAATATTTTGTTTTGTACACCTTCTTCTGATAGCTGAAATGTCTCATAAATTGATCCAGCAAATGTTGACTAATTGCTAATTATATCCAGATTTTGTCTGAAATAAGAAAAGTTATGTTTTTAAATAAGAGCAATAGGGTAATACATGTACTTGAAATATAGATAGCAAAAGTCATAAGTGGGTAAAATTAGTTAAAAATGAAAAATTCAGATGGACTTTCAAAGAAGCAAATAGAATGGATGACTTAAGATAACAATGGAAAGAATGGGCAAATAATGAGGTAATAAATAAATTGAACAAATTTTCCTGTGAAACTCCCAAAAAGAAATAAACAAAAAACTGAATAATCTTATCTCAATAATGGTCAATATTTGTCTTCTCACTTGGCCCCTCTTTTTGAGTGACAATGTTTTTCTGAAGTGTTATGTCCTTGAGCTATACCTAAGGGTCAGTATGTGAGAGGCCTGATGGATTTGTAATGTGCATAAGGTAAATGTTAGATATGGTGACACTCAACATGTATTTGCCATCCGTCTCCTAAATGCTTCTTTCTTATTCATTCTCTATAAGTAATCAAAATCCAAATGTGAATAGTGTTCTCTCCTAAATACTTCAGCTCTCATTTCCTTGTCATTCATTGAAACATCACTTGTTCTAGTCTCTCTGCCTCTATAGCCAATAATAGAGTCTGCATAATGATTAATTTTCTTTCTGTACTTTTAATATGACTTTGGAATCCTCTCCTCTCACTCAAAACAACCATTATAAATTCAAACAATTTATTTGACAAATAAGATCATTCTGATCTTAAGACTTTACACAGTCTTTTAACTACCACTGCCAAATGCTCTACCAATTTTTCACTTTCAACTACCACTAAGATAATTAATTGCAACTCCTTGAACAGCCTCTTTATCCATGCTGTCATTTTCTTAATGTCTTTTTTCCTTTTCTTAAAATGCCTTTCTTCATAAAACTCTCATGAAAATCTTCCTTTCCTTTTTAAAATGCCAGTTCAAACAGTTTCCTGGGAGAATTTCCTTAATATCTTCTATCAGCTGGTCCTTGTTGTTTACAATTTACTTTTTTTTGGGGGGGGGGGTACCAGGGATGGAATTCAGGACCTTGTGCTTGGCAGGTACAGCACTGCTGAGGAACATCCCTGGTCTTACAATTTCCCTATTTTTACTGTAATGTTTTAGTGGAAAAGGGCAATACATTCTTTCCTTGATCTGTTCCCAGGACCTAAACATAATCTTGTTTTTATTAGGTTCTGAGTAAATGTTTAAGGAGCAAAAAAAATAACTACAAATGGGGTACAGGGTAATGAAAACTTTAGAGTAGACGATGATGGAGATTATGTGGAGGGCAGAGAGGAAACAGCAAGAAACTTCTGATCAGGAGAGGGTGAAGTTTCAGAATTAGAGGAGGGGATTACCAGGCACACTCCAGGATGGTTAATTGGGACAAAGGAGTATGTGAAGGAACCTGGACAAGGTGGCTTTTATCTCATGATTTACTGTGTTAGTTAAATTCTTCATTTCATACACTAAGGGTTCTGTAGCTATAGACAATTTTTTTGTTTGAGAAACAATGCTTCCTATGAATTTTCTGCAAACAAATCTTTGAATTTCCATATGTTTCATATTGCATAATGAAAATGTCAATTTATTTTTTAAATATATTTTATTATGTGTATTTCATACATAATATTTAATTTGTGTGTAGATTGCATATGTTTCTTTTTTTCTGAAATGTAATAACTACATACATCTGTGGGAGAAAATAACTACGGGACAAAGATAAGAAAAAAAGCAGGCTTTTATCTGATTGTGTGATGCTTCTTGCAGTTTGCCTATGCTATATCACATGTGACTAATGCCAATGTGTCTAACTATTTGCCAGCTCTTACCAGACATTGACAAGTTGCAGCTCCATAGAAGCTGGAGGGCATTGCAAGCAAAATTATCTTTGTATTCAATGTTCATGTAAAGCTTTGTTGAATTTCTAGCAACTCAAGCGATACTCATTTCTTTCTGGATTAATAAACAAACTCTGGGTCAGGGTGAACTGAGCTCCTGAAAAAGTATCCCCAGAATAGCACATAAATTACAGATATTCCCTTCTTTCCCAACTGATTTCAAAGTATAAAAGGAACAGAGTGCCCAGCAGGAAAGCACCTCAAAAAGTCAAGACAGTAAAATATGTAGTTGGCATGTTTATTTCCTATACTATTTAAATTTCCACAGGGAAAAATGCCACATAGATTTTAGTCAATAAACAAATATCTGACAAAAGGTCAAATAAATCAATCCACCCTGTTGTAATGTATTATGGGCAGAGTATTGAGAATAGAATAACCCTAGCACCAATAACAATGTGTTTGGTTTAAACACTGTTATGTATATGTCATCTGTTTATGTAAATCATATGGGATTACAGTATACTTTAATTCAGCACATTGAAACTACAAAATCTGAATGTATGCAATTTTTGTCAATAGTTAAAACATCAATGAAAATATGAATGAGAAAATCAAGGTAAATCTGAGACCACTGAAAGAAAATATATGATTAAATACAAATTTCTTTGTAATATACGTATCATAACTTGGCATTTCTATCATCTTAGTTTTTCTTACTCTATGTGAAATAATACAAACATATCCTTTTTTAACAGCTTCAGTCTCCCTTTACATTACTTGTCATTCAGTGTAAAACTTATTCTAAAATGCAGACCTAGTCAAGCTTCAAATTCAAGAAGCAAAGAGACAACTGCTACTTTTATGTTGTTATGCTGTACAACAACTTGCAGAGAAGAATACTATTTTGCTCTACCCGAAAGCCCTCTTTGGAAGATTAAGTGGAATTTTGCGAGAACCACTCACCTACCACAGTACCTGAGCACCAGGCACTCAAAAACATTTAATAAATGAATGTAATAGGGAAAAGGAAATCATTAAATACTTGAATGCATACTTACATGACAAGTATTATAGCTTTATTTTATTCAAGTACCCATAAAAGTTTTTGATATTAGAAAAGTATCATTGAAATAAATTACATATTTTTTCTCATACCTCTGGGTTTAAAATGTATGTGTCTATGAATGTATGAAGAAAACACAGGTGACATTTTTACACTAATTATAGTGTCATTTTTAAAGAAAAAATGTTGTTCATTATATATTCATATAATATACACAACTATGTATATATCATATTATATATGTAGATGTATATATTATATGACTACATGTGTATGTAAGACATCACTGGGATTTTTTACATATTCACCAAGTGAAATATTTAAAAATTTAAAGCCAAAAATTTTTATTTAGAAAAAATACAGAGCAATTCATTTCTGTGGATTAGCGACTTAAAAATGGAAGATTTCTTCACTTGATAAGAATGATCCAGCCTCTAAATATTAGGGACGACAAAGACATGGTCATTTAATTAGGACTTAGGTGTGGACTCAAACTCTCCCTAGACTAAGTTTTGTGCCACAGCTCTCACTTCTGAAAAGGGAAAAGCATGTCCAATTACTTCACTGCTTTTCTTCCTAAGTTCTGTGAATGAATACCTATTTCATGAATACCTATTTCATGAATACCTATTTATCTCAATCTCCTCCACCGGACATTTTAAATAACCAAACCGTAATTTCTTTACTTTTTTTAAAGGAAACAGTGTCTTGCACTTCCAGTGTTCAGTCATTTTAAGAAAAAGAATCTTTCTAGCAATTCACACTCTCAGCTATTTGAAAAACAAAGATAGAATTTTCTGTGCTAAGCTCGAAATTTACAAATGGTGGTGTTCTTTCCAATAGAGAAAGAAGAGTATGACTTGAATATCGGACATCAAAGGCTCCTCTTCTATGTTGAGGCTTCAGGAACAGAGGTGCAATTATTGGCAAAATATAAACCGATTGTTTAAGATTGGCTGCATCAGAGCCCTGGATACTGAGTGTGACAGGTTCCGCAGGTGTGCAGACTTTTGCCTATTGATACAAATTGAATCTGAAAATAGCAATTTATTCACCAAATCAAACCAATCACTGTAATGCAGTTTTCTCTTTCAGCTTTTATTTCCAACCAACCACTTTTAACCACTTTGAAATGCATGTTTTACAGTAACATTTCTTTTTTAGTGAGGGGTTTAGGGAGGCTGTCATGGAAAACCTTTCTTTTAACCTTTTTAGCATTGAGCCTTTCTTTTAGAAGACTATTTACAATTACATAGATTCAACTCAAAAATTATCAACACCTGTTCCAAATTAGTGCTTCAGTCCCACACTACTTTTTCTCTTCTCCGCCAACTACCATTTGCTTTTCCTTACTCATAAAAAAAAAAAAGAACACAACCACATTAGCATCATTTGTTACAGAATTTCAGAACTTCAAAGGCATAACAGAAATTCTACAGTAAAACTCCCTCTATATATACTAACATAATCAGATTCCAGGAAATAGAAAAATACATAAAATAGGCATATTTTCGAAGCAAGTCTTTTTTAAATTTTAGTACTCAGTGACACCTAGTAGTACATTCAAGAATTTGAAATAAGTAAATAAAAGACAGTACGCCTGAAGAAAAGCAAACAGAGCAAATAACTTTAAATTTGCATCCAAGACTGGACAAATAAGTGGACATTCTTGAAGTTTTGAATCAACACATATTCCTGGAGTTTGACCAGTCTTTCCAAAGCTACTAGAGAAAGAGGCTCACCATGGCTAACTCATAAATTGTTCCCAAGGCTACAAACATCTAAAAGTGGGTGAAATACTTAAGTAGTTGGGAAACAACTAAAAACAAAAAGTTGGAAGAGAGAGAACACATTTAAATATAATTTTAAACAAAGATCTATTAGGAAGAATATTAAAAGAGAAAATTCATTACATTATTTTAATAACAAATCAGACTGTACTTGAAGGTGTTCTATTTTATAAGATATTCATCTAAAAGAAAAAAAAGAAAGGAAGAAAAATAGAAAGAGAAAGATGAGGATATGTAATAATAAGACTAGCAGCTATGGTTGCCATAATTGTTTTTCATGCCTCAGCACTTCAGGAAATGAAACCTGCATACCTCTGTATGCTCATGTATTACTCTACATTCTTTATCAGAAAGCCAGAGAAAGTTGATTAGGGTATTTGCCTTCAATCAGTGTATTCTAATTCAAACAGACAATGGGAAAACATTTGCTGATTTAGATCAAATATGTAAAACTGTACAATCCACTGAAAATTTAAATAAGCAAAGTTTGACCAAAAATGATGATCCCTAAACAGCGAGACATGGTTTCACTGTTGAACAGCTACTGCAATATTGGTTGTAGTACTGGATATTGATTATCATTTCTCTGTTCAGGTGTGAGGGCTCCATGGTGTAGTATAGCAATTAATAAATGTTAAATTTTCAGAAATGTTGAGTGATTTAATAAATATGGCTATTATGAAAATTAATATATGTGAATTTATAATTTAATAAGTTTTACTTCTTTTACTTGTGCCTGTGCTCTTGAATTTATTTGTTTGTTGCATCTGTATGGTGTGACTACTTGATTTGCCATGTGTATTCCTTCTGCAGTCCATGTTCAGTGTTAACATATGCATTGGAAGTGCTGGCTTTAAAAAAACTGTCAAAGACTATATGTCAGATTAAAAATACTGACAGAAAAATATTGGCCATACAGAAGGAACTTAAGACTATGTCATGACTATAGTTTTTACACTGCAAATTATAGAAATAAACTGATGAAATACTCTTCTAGTATTTGAAAAGTATTATCTGATTCAAGAAAGAAGTAGTATACTCGGATCAGTGATGAATGTGTGAAGTTCTGAAATAGCCCTTTATTGTTTTAGTTCTGTTTTACTTACTAACCTATATGATAATATTAATCAACATGTAGCCAAAGGAGTATACTCATTTCTTTATTTACTGCCAATCAAGAAAAGCATTCTGTAAAAATCAGTTGATTATATGCAATTTACAATGAAGTATATGATATTTGTAAATTGTGAGCTAGGTGTTTTTATATCAGTAAAATGCATAGCAAATGGCTGTATATATCTGTCCCTGTATGTGTGTGTGTGTGTGTGTGTGCACATGTGTGTGCACATGCTTGTGTTCTTGTTCGAGAAAAGTATTATACTTGTGGTACCATATTTTAATGTTTTGTTCCTTCTAAATGGACAGGTGAAAATGTTACAGCATGTCTGCATTAAATTCTCCTGTGAAAAGCCAGGCTACATTTTACAAGTACTTATTAAAACATTGGTCAAATGGAGTGAAACACCAAATGAGACATTTCTACTATAATTTGTGGAATGTCCTAGAAAAATTAATATGAGTGTGTTTCCTTTCGTTTCAGTGAGTGCTCAAAAGTTTCTGTTGCTATTGAGGATTCCCTTTTATCTTTCTTTTCTCTCCAGCCTATGGGGTACATCCAAAAGTATAAAATTATAGCCATGCCACTGACATCGAAAATTAGGTAGATTATCCTCTCTGTAAAGAACAGTTTGGGAGCATGAACTTAATACTGATTTGTTTAATTTCCATTTGTTCAATATCTACTATGTGATAAATTAAAAGCCATTCCATTTGCAAAAGTATAAATTAAAAATTACTGGGGAGAAGTTTGAAGGAGCAGTTAGAAAAACTTGAAAAAACTTTCATTGGTGTTAATATGCCTAATAATTTGATTGCAGAGATAGTATCATAAATATATCCATATATCAAAACTTAACAAATCATATTTTAATTCTATGCATTTTACTCAGTCAATTATAGCTCAATACATTTATTTCAAAAGTTTACAAAATGAAGAAGGTAAGGTTAAAAGTATATATATATAGATATATATACATATATGTAAGCATACGTGTATAATTATTTGGATTTTCACTTTGTAACTACTTTTATGTCTATACTTTCTTTTGTGTTTATGTTCTTTTAAGAAATAAAAAACATATTTTCATGATAGTTACCCTATATTTTAAACAGGTGAACACTGTTTACATGCAATTATTCTATTTTTAAGTTGTGCACATTTAGAGAAAATGATAAAGATATTTGACTATTAAAGTTAATTGACTCAAGACTTACGAGACTGCAACTTTTAGACTTCTTTTCTTGAACTTCCCTTCTGAATAAATTTTCCTCTAATTTTTGGTAATACACATTTCTGATCTACATATAGATGTTATGTAAATATTCTATCTATATAAAATGCACACACTGGCAGTTTAGCATTAAAGATATCTTAATTTTGATGGATTACTCCCAAATACAAACACTAGAGCTACACATATTTTGGCATCTTCAAAGACTCTTGCTCTTTATTAACTTAATACAGACTACAGTTGTTGAGTTGTATCAGAAAGGTAGTTCTGGTAAAATCAAATTGGCCTAAAATCAAGTTAGCGTCTATAAAAAAGCCTGTGGGACCTCCATAATTTTAAATAAGTCTCTTAATAATATCCTGCTCATTTTTCTTAATTTTTTCAGTAAATATTTGGTCTTAAACATTGACTATGCCAAAAGTAATGAGGAAAAAGAATGACCTGCTATCAAGAAACTCAAACTGCCAATTGAGTCAGATGAAAATATAATTTTAATAAAATACTTAGAAAACTGTTGGATTTGTTTTCTCTCCAGAAAAGAAGAGTAGAAATGGATGAGTGATAATTTGCTGTATGTTCTTACATGAGTCTTATGTGGGAGAAGTTATACAAACCAAGGAGCATAAAAATACATAATTGCTTGACAATATTAATACAGTCTTTTGAAGTACTTGATTATTTCTATTTTTGGTTTTATAAAACATACATAGACTTTCATGCAGGTCTTGTCCCCAGTCATGGTGAATTATTTATCTTTTTTTGATATCTGTTGGTTTTTGTTTTGTTTTGTACCTCCTCTCTTTTCTAAAAAGAGCTCTCTGGTGGTTAACTGTTCATTCAAAAGCTAACACATCCCTGCATTCCTTAGAAAGCAGCTTCCTTTACTGGCACAATTCCATGGAACTGTTTTAAGAGCCCTGACTAAGTTGCTTTGCCTTTTAGTTTGCAATGTGCTTTTGAATGATCAATATGCATTACGGAACTATGCTTACACATCACTTTTTCCATCAGGAAAACACATCAATATTCTGGCGAGAATATTTAAACATAAATAATAATTCTCACTTAATGCAACCACTCATTACTCTCCCTTTTTCTGCTCCCAAATTCAAAGATTTTAAGTTTCTTTTTTACCATTAGCTTTTCATTCTCTCCAGGTAAATATATTAATTTAATAATGCTTTGAAGTAATTCAGAACCCTTTATGATCTTGTCAAAATTATTGTAAAAATTAGCAAAAGCATTGGAAAAACAAGTGTCAAAATATCTGAGCCATTCACTTTTTTTCTGGCTATCTGACTGCATTATCAGAAAGAGACTACATTTTTATCACAGAGGAGTAGTTGAAGAAATGTAGTGGCAGGCTTCCCCTGCTCTGGAGCTGTAATCTAGACCAATAGTAAAAGCCCGCCGATGTGCACAAATGGGCAGAGTGGAAGACAATATTTATTCTAGCAATTTTCCCTTGGAAAAGCCTCTTAAGAGGCAGAGCTATTTCCTATTGTAGGTAGCTTTCACTGGGGTGAAGAGATTACAACTGTCAGGGGTACCATCTGTCCTCATTGTGAAAAGAACAGTTCACTTTTCACATCCCCTTAACACCTTGCCATAGTTTGGACCTTCAATGTCCCTCAAAGGTCCATGTGTTAAAGATTTGGTCCTCATAATGGCACAATTACAGGTGTTTGGGGCCTACTGGGACGTCTTTAGAACACTGAAGATGTGACCTTAAAAAGAATGGTGAGACCCTCAAGTTCACATCACATAGAATGTTTCCCAGGTCAGACTGAAGTGAGTAAATTTGCTCTGCCACGTGCTCCCTTTATGTGCTGCCTCCCCACACACCAAAAGTCAGGGCCCACTGATCTGCACTACTCCAAAACTGTGAGTCACAATAAACCTTTATTTTTTATAAGTTGATTGTCTCATGGTGTTCGTCTTAGTAATAGAAAGCTGGCTAACACACAGCTCTACCTTCAAGTTTGCCAATTTCTCACTAGCTGTTTTCAAATTTTCCTTTCATTCTTTTCCCACCGTTGACTAAAGGATTTACCTTATGATTTAACAAACTACTTTTCTCATTTTTACAGTAAAATAAAAGGCTAATAGGTATAAGAAGATCTAAAATGTCCAATTATTAAAATTAGTTTATTTAGTATTTTAAATAAGGCACTGGCAGTAATCTACTCATAATCATAGTACACTGATACAGGAAGTTTAGAATAACTACCCCTGCAATTATATGCTATGGTTTTAAATGTGACGTTTTGAGAGTAAAATAAAGGAAAAAAATTATCGCTTCAATCTAACTTTGTATTCAAAGCATAAATGAGTGAAAAAAATTGAACCATTTATAGAAAGCTTTGAGATAACTGTAATGCTGCCTCACTTTTTCCAACCATAAACAACTTTGAAAGCAGGTGTTAAGAGAAGAACCAACAATGAAACCACAGTATAATCCACAGTTGAAACATCCATGATTTTTGCAGTGAGAAAACACACAAGGAAAGAAGTTATTTCTGAAAATTAAAATACAAATGTCTATAATGAAGTTAAAAATTACCTATATTTGCTACAATTTGCAGTAATAAATTCTTCCAGAAATCTTCACTCTTTTCCTATCTATAATTCACATAACACATCCCTCTCAAACATCCATTAGTCTATGTTTATAATATAATTTTACAATGTATTGGACATTTTGTTGTTTGGATGTTTTGGGTTATTTTCCATTATTTATGTCAGAAGCATTTGCCCGACTAATGCACTTTTTGAAAAAGTCAGAAATGTTTATTTTGTATGAGATTCCCTATTAGAGAGCTAAGAGAAGTTATCTTTCAAAAGTATGCCTATCAAAGAGACACATCTTTCTGAACTTTCACTTAGATTTCATTTGACGGTGCAGAAATCTGCCAATGATAAGCAAAGGGAATAATTAAATTCTCCCAAAGTCTTTAAATAAGTATTAATGAGGGGAGTAAGTGTCTACAGAGAGCACGGGTGAATTTGGACCAATAAAAATTTTCAGTTAGTTATGCGCTTGCAATGGAAGTTGTTAGAAAAGCCAGCAGTCATTATAGGTATAAGGGCAAGTGCTAGGTGGCTTTGGTAATTAAAACTTCAGTCTCCATAGGACAATTCAATAAACAAATAATTCCAACTCAGGGAAGTATACAATTGTTTGCATTTATAAAATACCTCCCTTGTCCTATGTTTAAATGGAAAAATCAGGAAGAGTTTACACCTTACTTACATAGTACTGAATGAGACACATGAATAGACTATTGGTGTAAATGTCTACTCATTATTTTAAATCAAAACTGTGAAATATGAGTGTCATTAGTTATGGTATATTATGGGCACAATGTTTAAGATAATAGCTAATAGATAACAGAGTCGATGCTGTTCCCTGCAAGCTTCTGAGGAAGGATTTGAAGAACTGGCTGGCTGCCTATGCACACTGAAGGCTGTGATTTGAAGCAATCAGAGTCACTTATTATTTATAGAGAGACCAGTCTGGTTTCTATGGTTTACAAAAATCTGAGTCACTGATTTCTAATATTGGCCTATGATTTTAGGCTGCTTGTTAAGTTTTCTCTAAACTTCATACTTAACCTTTGTGATAGTAGTTTAAAATTTTAAAAAAATTAGAAGTTCTAAGGAAATCCTTATAACACAAGTTAGACTCACTTCCCTGATATTCTGTCTACTTTCTTTGATATCCCTTCTACATAGATGCACAAATTGGGAGACCATAATAGTCACCTTCACACAATTAAAATTAGGAATTCCTTTTTTCTTTACTGTGATTAGATGTCACCAAATTGTACCTCTATGTTTTTATTGAATGTTGAAGTGGTACAGGAAAATATTTGCATTGTTAGAACTGTGAATTTCATCAGTTAAAAGTCACTGCTCATATAAGCAATCAGTAGCACCAGACAAGCAAAGGAAAGTTAGTAAAAAATAAGAGGAAAGAAATAGCCCATCATTCAGGAGGTAATTTTGTAAAGTTAAGAGACAGCCAGAGTTCATCTACCATATCTATGATACTGAAAAAGAATGGGCAAAGATATAAGACAGTAACTAAAGGAAAATTTTTTATTTACTCTGTGAAAAGATAGATGTTGCCATTTTATTTAAAGTTTTACTAACTCTGGTATTTTGCTTTAGGGGTTTCTGTCTGGAACAATGGCATGAAGAAATGATGGCTGGTTCTGTGGCAGGCATATTGTAAGCCTGAGGGGAGACCAAAAATATTTCAAAATATGTTGAATACAAATGTGAAACTCAATTATTAAACCCCCAAACTGTCACCTTCTCTGCTTTCTGTGATGTGAGAATACTAAATAATTCTATTGCTTATGAAGAATTAATGCAATGTTTAGAATACCAGAAATCATTCTCAGGTAATCTCAAGAAGCAAGATATTCAGTGTCCTTTGCACATTTCACATCTGCTCCAATCCAGCAATGGTAAATAAACAAACAAAATATTTATTCACTGAAGACTGCAAAGATCAGAAAAAAGTCAGACTCTGAAATTATTTTGTGAGAAAATCAACATTAAAATTTACAATCTTCAAAATGATTGTGATTCTATTTTTATAAATAAGAGATAGTGCATGATAGCACACTAAACATGCCATGTGTAAACAATGACATATATGTAATAATGTAATATTATACATGTATATATGTAACAATCCAAGGCCAATTCTTTAAATTTTCAACGTTATTGATCATCTCTTTGTCATTTATACAAAGGAGCTTTTAGAGTTGAAGTGGGGTTTTACAGATAATTTTCTAGAACATTTGGTTAATGAAAGAAGAAATTAAAATATAAACCAATGTACACTCTGTATATTAGACTTACTCACCAGTTGAAAAATATAATTAACATTTTTGGCAAAAAATACCATGGCATTCAGCAGGTCTATATTTTTCATTTAAAATATTGTTTCTAAAAATTTAGACTTTTCAGGAAAATTTTAACTGTTAGAAATGCCATTGAATATACAATTAGCAATATCTCACAGCTGAAAATTTAGAGAATTTGCACAACTTTTCAAGTTAATCCCAGTAAGGAATATTTATATCCAACAGGTAAGAATTATGTGACAACTTCATAAAATAATGGTAGTAAAATATAGCAGTGTGTAGTAGTGACTACATACATATGACTACATGTACACATGTGACTATTGGCATACATGTGCATATGTTTACATATCTGCATATATGATTAGCTCTATATGGACATCTGTGTTATATAATGCTTATAGAAAATGGAATGCCAGCGCTGGGGATTTAGCTCAGTGGTTCCGCTGCCTGCCTCAGAAGTGGAAGGTCCTGAGTTTGATCCCTGGTACCAAAAAAAAAAAAAAAAAAGAAAATGGAATGCCAACTCAATTACTACCAAATAATTGTTAATGTTTTCTTATTGTGTGTATATATATATATATATGTATATATATATATATATATATATATATATATATATATATATATATATAGTTGTATGCTGAGAAATTTGATCAGTTGTGTTATAAAGAGGTTTTTTTGACCAGGCATGTAATACAGGATATAGTGATAGCATTCAAGTACAATACATAGTTTTCCAATTCTGCAAATTAGGTAGAGTTTGCCAATCTCTTACCAAAGTGTCTTATTAAAATTTATTCTTATATAGTTATAGTATATATAATGTTTCTTTGAATATATATTGTATTCTAAGTCCATACATGTGTTATTCACATTTACAGTTTCCCTGTTATATTTTCTCAGAATTTCCATGTAGCTGAATTATGTTTATAAAACTGACATGTAATTTTCAATTTCAAAGTGGAACCCATGTAATTATCACCATCTAACTTTTAAGTTCTAAATATTTTATAATTAATTTATATATCAGACTTCAGTAACAGAAATTTTAAAGAAATATATATTGTATCATAATAAATTTAAATAATATTTAAATTATATAATTTAAACTGGAATATATATTGTTTTTATTTGTGAGGAAAAACATTAAAAATACTTATGATAAAACATCTCAGGTAAATTTGAATACTGATTAATTAACTTGGTTAGGATCAAGGAATTGCCCCTCCCTACTCCACAACAGTACAAAATGCTGAAGAGGAAAAGATAAATCAAAGCAAATCCATCACTATTTCTCTAACACAACTTAGAGCTTCCTTACAATGAGAAAGCCTCTAAATAATAATACAATTATTGCACAGTTAATACATAAGCCAACATTTGCCCTTGGTTGATTTTCTTATTCCTTAAAATGTTGTCTGACTATACTCTGATTTTAACCTTGAAAACTTACAGACGTAAATCACTGAAACTGTTCCAAACAGTAAAATGTTAAAATATGACAAGAAAGAGCAATTCCTATATGTTTTCAAAACTCTGATAGATTTTCATTTTTCATAATGATTACTCATGCCATAGACCGAAATTGGAACAGCATATGGGCATTCTAGTAGAGTCACAGTTTGTCCTAAATCAAAAAAGAAAAACATAAAGTGCTCACAATAAAATGTAGTCAAACATAACTGTAGGGAGGGACATTTTGTTGGGAAAATGCATAGGCATTTGAAGAGAATATTTTAGGTATTACAGGATTTTTTTCCGTACTGTTTCGTATTTTATCTGCTTTCATAAGCTAAAACACGCTAACTAAATCAGGTTCAAGCCATTCAAATCTTTATTTCTACACAAAGCCCTAACCACACTAATCTTCCAGGTCTTTGGTAAGTCAACACTGCAATCAATAGCATACTGCCTTTAACTTCAGGTCTCTGTGGCATGCTTTGATTAATATCAGCTTTCCAGGGGAAACATGAAAATCATATCATGTGCAACAGGATCAAACTGTCATACAACTTTGGGAACCTGAGACATTCAAGGGAAATGTGAAAATGAACTGCAGTAGATTTCAGGGTTTTTGACATTTTGTTATATTTAAATTACAGGAAATGTTATTTTGGATCCTTCCTGCTCTAAACATGTTGGTTTTCCCTTTCAGGAGATTCTGATAAAATATGTGATCATCCCTTGCCAACATTTTCAATTCCTCTTCTATGCAGACAGCAGGGTTTATATGATAAAATTTTAATGACCATGGGCCTGCATAACAATGTGAAGCACCAGCACACTTTCAATAAAGCTATGCATTTGTTAAGACTGGCATTGGGTGGTATCCTCTGAGCGGAAGCTTCCATGGTCTGAGAAGCAGGCTTAGTAGAGATAGAAGCTGCTCCGGAGAAAGCACCATTATCATGCAGCCCTTGTCCGGATGAAATGGAGATTTATGAATCATTGCCAAGGAAACTATATTACGGGTTGCAAATTAAAACTGGAGTTCAAGATTTACCCAGAGCTAGGCTGCTGGATGTAGTTTTCAGATTACCCCACAGACGTATTTAAAAGCAGCTTTAATGCACCCCTCAATCCCTGATTACATCCTCTTCAACTTTCCACAAAATTCTACACTATTTTCTGGTTTCAGGTTCATAGGCAGCAGGGGTATCTGCATTTAGTCAGGAGACATTTTGGATTTTTGTTTAATTCTTTTTCCATTCCAGGTTAAGTAGTGCTGGCACTGGACTTCGTCAATGTTAAATCTTGCAGTGATGCTGCCTGCTTGGCCTGCACAACAATAGTTAACAGACTTGGCTTCTTGATTTACAAGCTCAGCTCTCAACTTGGGGATGTTTACACCTTTTGAAGCTTTACTATATGTATTCTATGAACAAATTTAAAAATTCAGTGTATTTTTTAAACACTTAAAATGCTATCTAAAAGACTGTTTGGTTTCTTTGGCCATGGGTGCAGCCATTTTGGCAAACTGTTAGAATCCAAACTGACAGAGAATAGCACCAAATTAAGAGGGTATTTTCTTTTATCAATGTGTACCGCTTACAGAAACTCCTGTGTTAATGTTGAAAACGCAGTGGTGTTCTTGCTCTGTTGTGCAAACCTGACTGTTACCAGGAAAATTCTTTCTGCAAGAACGATTCTGTGGCTTTCACGTGAAAAAGATTTCAAACCTCATCTCCAGTGCCAAAAAGGCTTCCCAAGAGCATAAGAATGAGGGATAGAAGTTCTCACATGGGTCCTGGTTCAAGTCCATCCCATGTCGTAAGTGAAAATTTCCTATTGCTGTAATACAATATCTTACAACAAGAAATCAATTGGACTTTCTGGTAAGGAAGCCAATTGAATGGTTTATTTATCCCATCAGAACATGACCAGTGGAGAAATGTCTTCCTAGGCAATTAGAGTAGCTGAATGTTGCTCTGTAAAATAATTTTTGGTTATAAAAATAGTGAAAAGACAATTTAAACAAAAACAGAGGAGAAGAGCTTTGCTAGGAGGAAGATTGTGATTGTTAGAATGTCGTTGCAAAATGACACAGTCAGGAAAGGAATTCCTAGAAGTTTAACATAAAGACATAAATAGCAGTTCATATGTAAAAGTTAAAAGCATCTGTTAGACCAGAAACAGAAATCAGAAATTCTTTAAAGTAAATTGCACAAAATTTTACTTGGGACCAAAAATTTACATAAAATCCAAGGAAATGGCCTTTGATGTTGGCAATACAAGAAATCATTTTGGGACATTATAAAATTAATTACATATAATTTAAGATAAACATTTTTGGATTGAAAACACTACAACACTGATAACATGAAAAGCCAAAACTGTCAAACTTTTAAAAAAGAAGTATTTTAGGACCACTTTAGATCTGAGAGATTAAGAATTAAGTAACTATAACCATAATTGTCATAGATAATTATATTGATCTAAATATGTATGCGCATATACAGGTGTGTGTATTTAAGATTTCCTAAAATGTAACCTGGTATGTTCTTTAAAGCATTATTTTTCAATTAACTGCTCACAACATAAAGATATAGAGAATATCAAAAAAAATGCACAAGTCTCAATCTCAATTCTGATTTAATTGGGTTTGAACTAAAACTTATCTAGTTTCACAATGAAATTATAAATTATATACTTGAAAGTACCTAGCCAAATAATCTATTCTTCTCCATGCTACTTGTCATATTATAACTTAATAAATAATATAGCGTTGATCTTTTCCACCACTCTTATTATAGGCCTCCTAATAGCAGTGTATTTCTCTGAGGGATGGGGGTAGGAGTATCTTGGTTATATATTTGGTGTTTGCTCTGCTTCTTGACATAGAGCTCCTAGATAACTTGAAATTTTGTGACTAAGAAAAGATTTTTCTGTCCTAATGAGGCAAATGTTCATAGTTACCTAGAAGGATTCAAGATATAAACTTCTCTAGAAAGTCCAAAACTGTGATTAGATGCTTGGCCTTTTTACTCTCACACCCACCTGCAAGGAGGGAAGAGAAGCACCAGACATGGTTAGTTTGCAATGATACTTACAGATTGATTGACCTTTCATAAAAGATTGTGTTCAGAGAGCTTCTCGGCCGTGGGATGTATCATTTATGCTGCGATGGTGGCATACTTCAATGCTAAGAGAATAGAAGTCCCTATACTAGAGAATCTTCTAGAACTTTCTCTGTGTACCTCTTCATCTTCACTTGTATTCTTTACCATATCTTTTATAGTGAACAAATAATAATAAGTAAAATGTTTCTCTGAGTTCTACAAGCCGTATTAAGTAACCTTGGAGTTGGGGGGGGGGTCATGGGAAATTTGTAGCCAAAATAGACAGAAGTGTGGGTCTTAGGCCTCCAATACTTGAGCTTGGTATCTAAGTAAAGGCAGAGAGTAGAACTAAGTGTCTCATCTGTGAAGTTTATGGTAAGAGTTAGTAGTTAAGGTCAGAATCAAATTGATTTTTAGGTCACCCAGGTAGTATCTGTCCAGAAAATAGGAGAATCATTTCAGGGGTATGGGAGCAAGCAACTGTAAGAAATGTTACTAAAAATAGTTGATAATGGTAAAGCACTTGGATAATAATAATGGTACTGTGTTTTATTAATATGATTCATTCATAAAAGTAAACATTTAGACCATTAAAAAGTCTAGAGTTATTGTTTTAATAATCACTTCACTAAGTATTATTAACTCAATGTTTAGGCTCCCTCTCAAGTTTACCTGTTGAAACCTAACTCCCAATGTGATAGTATTAGGAGGTAGGGCCACTGATGGGTAAGTAGGACCATTGATGGGTAGGTAGGCCATAGGGTGAAGCCCTCATGAATGGGCTTAATGCCTCTATGAAAGATGCCTCAAAGGCTCTCCTGCCTCCTTCCTGCCATGTGAGTATACAAAAAAAAGTCAGCTGTCTACAACATAGAAAGTGTCTTCACCAGAATCCATGATGGCACCAAACTGGCTAGGACACTTAGTTTAAAAATTGAAGTACAGACTGGAGAGGGGAAGTGGATGGCAAGGATACTAAAGACAAGAAATTTGTAATGAATTCTGCTAGTAAAATGTTTGCATCTTGGGAAAAAGTAGAGAATCACTTAAACTAATAAATTCCAATTTGATTAAATAATTAAATAATGAAATCATAAAAAATGTTTTTATTTCAGTAGGAAAACCCCTATGTCATCGTGATTTATAAATTAAAGCATACTATATTGAAATAATTGCCTCTATTGTAACTGGCAGTTGTAAAAAATATATTAAAATATTCATAGACATATTTTAAAGGAAAATTTTGAAAAATATCTGAAACAGTCATAGACATTATACATTTCATTCAAATTTTAAATGACAATGTATGAAAAGATTTTAAGATATTTTAAAGGAGAATTCATCAGTACACCTTACACCTAAGGGCAACTCCAAGTAAGCAGGCAAGTATTTATATTGAAATTCTATACACAGCAGGTATTTATTCTGTCTTCCTTGGGTCCATTTTCTCTTGAAGGAATCCTCTTTTCCATCAACCAGTCTATGAATGTCCAACTGGGCTAACCAAAACACATCTCTCCCTCCTCCAAGGTTGAGAATGTGACACAGGCCCCTCATTCACCTCACTTACTTTACCAAACATTTTAAATAGGTACAACTGGAGCATTCAAAATAGCCCAGATAATGCAATTCTGTTTTAAAACTCTTACTGGAATGATGGGCAAATATTGTACAATTATATTAGTCAGGATTGTCCAGAAGAATAGAAGCAATAAAACATATGATTATAAGAGAGAATTTATTAGATTGGCTTAAAGCATGAAAGACTGGATAATCACACAAAGGCTGTCTGCAAAGTAGAGAGCCACGGAACCAGTGCTTCTCAATTCAAGAAGCTGGACCCCTCAGGAAAGCGTTCAAGAATGCAGCCCCATCTGCACCTGAAGGCCTGGAAGCTTCCTGGAGAGTCACTGGTGCATGTCTTGTTCAAAGGCTGAAGAATCTGGAGTCTGACAGAGTGCAGCAGTAAAAAATGTACACTCAAGCCAGTGTGGTGGTGCAAGTCTGAAATCTCACTACTTTGGGAGGCTGAGACAAGAAGATCACAAATTAGAGCCCAGTCTGGCCAAGTTTGCAACATCTTGTCTCAAAATAAAAATTCAAACAAAGGGCTGCATTTGTAGCTTAGTCTGAAAAACCAGTATTCAATTCGCAGCACCACACACAAACACACCAAATAAATAAATAAATGAGCACATATATACAAATACACACACACACGCACACACACACACACACACACACACCTGCTCAGGAGGAGTTTAGCATAGATGCCTATGCAAAAGTCTTCCTTCTGCTCTTTGTTCCATGTAGGTCACCCACATTCAGGCTGAGTCTCCCCCCATCATTTTGCTGATGCACACTTCAGTCATGTCTGAAAGCACCCACAGGGACACACCCAGAAGTGTGCTTCACCAATTGTCTAGGCAACTCCCAATCTAGTGAAGTTGACAACCAAGATTAAGCATCACAATAATAAATGTACATACAGTGATTATTAAATATGGAGCCTTCTTCTAAACACTCAAACATTAACTAATAAGATTTCTGTAATGTCTCCACTTACCATGGGATAGAGTAAAGCAGAAAGAGTAAAGATGGAGAACACTGGGTGGCAAGAACATACCCAGAAATAAAGCTCAGATAAGGGGAACTTATTCTAGAGAAGGAAAAAGAAATAATGCATTCCCTGACAACCTCAGGGCAACAACAGTGTACAGCTGGGACTGAAGTTAGTTTCAGCTAAGCCTGAGCTTTTTGTATGATGAGACAATAGTTCTTGTTGTGTTAAAAACATAGTTGTATACTGAAATGACTCTTAAAATTTTTATTTATTTAATATTCTTTATGCAATGCAATGGAAATGTATAGATTTAGATATATTAGATATACTATATATACGTGTAAATATATTATATATGATATGAAATGAATTTCTAAACCTTGAGTTTCAAATGAGAGGAATCCTGCTCACTGGAAAGAAATAATGTGTTGTACTTTCTGTTTTTTATGCCTCAAAAGTTTTACTAGCTTTTGAAAGACTGGATTGCTATAACCACATCTGTGATATAGTTTCCAGAGGACTGTGGCTTGAGGAAATACTCAATAAGCATCCTGTTACTCCCTGCTTCCAGCTTCCTGACAGTGAGGCAAAAGGCCATATAACTACCGTAGGCCACTAAATGTGATCAAAATGAAGAATATCAGCTTAGAACTGTGGTTACAAAGGACCATGTACCATTTTCCATTTTCTCTATGTTGTTCTTGTTGAGTTCCAATGTTCCCAATAGTATATCTCCATGATAGCAATGTTTTCTCAGACTAGATACCTGACTGGCTGTGTGGAATAGAGGTATTCTATAGGGAAGGAATTTATAGTATAAGGGAGAAAGGAATTTTGTAGTGTTGAATCTCTGAGATTTTGAAATACAGTGGTACTTCTGTTCATAAACTTAATTTGTTCTACGATTTTGGAAAAAATGGCCACATTTGTGTTTCTGTGGGAAAGATGGCTGTGGTCATGTTTGTCACCTGATGCAAAGTTTGCAAACAAAAACAAATTTTGCCAAACGCTTCTGTTTTCAAATCAAATTGTTTGCAAATGAAAGTATGAACTGAGGTACAATTGTATGAGTGTGTTTTGTTAACATATGACCTATCATGTCTTCATAATTGCTACACCTTGTCTGCCAAAAATAAGTTATAGAAAATTATTTTCTGAGGTCACTCTGTCTCTTTTAAGTCAACCAGAAATTTCATTCATTTAATATTAAGTAATTAATATTTAATATTGGTTAAAAATGAGATCTCAATTGTGTTTTTCTCATCAGTATCTTAAATTCTTATTTAATCCAACTGAGTTTTGCAGAAAAGCAATGTAAAACCACAAAGCAATGTTTGAAATATCTAAGTTAAAACAAAAGCAAAACCACCAAATCAAGCATGAAACTGGACACATGTGATGACAAAGATAATTGCAAACAAAACAATTAGCTCTCTGATGTTTTTCTCTTTCACAAGTTGAGTTGATGTCACATACAGCTACCCTTTAGTCTTTGCATTAGTAATTCTTTTTTCTTGTTATTCACTGGGAAACAAGCATTGCTTGTCTACTGTGTACCAGGCACAATAAAGATATCAGAAACACAATGATAAATGGTGCTTAGCTCCAGGAGTTCAGAGTGCTTGGTAAGAAATAGACAAGAAAAAAAACTCCTAGAAATTTTCTTGTTAGACATTCCAAAAGAGGTATGGAATGACACTGTGGAAATCTGTAGAGAAAAACTTAATGTATCGAAGGAGTGTTTGAGAAGAAATTATATAAAAGGTAAGCCCTGACAATATTGGAAGATAAAAAATAATTTGCTATACAAAAATCTTATGAACTTAAAAAATATGAATGGAGCTAAATGAAAAACCATCACTTTGTGAGAAAATAGTATACTGTGGTATTCATACTGCAGTAAGTTAGTCAATGAAAAGAAAAAGAAAAAATATTTTAAATGTCATGATAAAGACATGGGACTTTCTTCTCAGGGGACAGGAAAAAGCTTACAAATTTTAAACTGGAAGATGAAATGCCAAAATTCTATTTCAGAAAGCTTTTCCTGGAAGCAATTTGGAAAGTGGATTGTTGGAGGAAGTGATGTGAAGTTGCAGAGTGACTGGCATCTATTACTACAGTCCATGAAAAAAATGATGGAAGCTTGAAGCAATCCTGTTGAAGAAGGTATACAAGAGCTCTGAATTTAAGAGATATGCATAAGTTTGACTCAATAAGATTTGGTCATCAGGAAGATATGGGAAGGGAGGAGGAGAACAGAATATTTCCAAGCTTTTCTTTCTCTGTGACAAAGTACATAGCAGTGTCAAGTACAATAATTAAACATACAGGAAACTGAAGATCTGAAATAATGTGATAATACTTATAAGACCAGGGATGAAGCTCAAGGGTAAAGAGAGTAGTTGCTCTGCATGGGTGAGACACTGGGTTATATCCAGGGACCAAAATTATAATATTTATAGGATACTATATAAAGTGAGATTTAAATGACCAATAGCCAAATTTACAGAGCCAAATAACAGGAACACATCCAAAGCTGGCTGAATGAAAGGAAATAAATGGCTTAAAGTGTATGGAAAAGTTTTAGGTCATCTAATACAATCTAAAGTTAGAGAAAGGATTGATTGATTTAGTGGTTGAAAACAGCCATCAGTGACCAGTTTCTTCATTGTTCTGTACTTTTTAGAAATTCATAAATTTGCTA
Organism: Heterocephalus glaber; assembly: GCF_053883595.1. NCBI lineage: Eukaryota > Metazoa > Chordata > Mammalia > Rodentia > Bathyergidae > Heterocephalus > Heterocephalus glaber. Next base: position 2,857,744 of record NW_028258358.1, read on the forward strand.
TCTTCTCCAGGCAGGATGGCTCCCCTCATAATAATCACAATTGTGTATTTATAATATTATTTATGTCCTATCACAAGTACTACTGATTTCTGTACACAGAAACTCTGAGATGGTGATGGCAAGGCTTACATTAAATTACCTTAAACTGCTTTAGGCCAACCCGTACCTAATCTAGGAAAAGAGGAATAAGATTAACAATATTAGCTTTTACTAACAATGGTCCAGCCCTAAAGCAGGGATGGGGAGAAAGGAAGACACCAAACATAGGGTTGTAGAGGAGTGAAGAGGGGAGTTAAATATACCATTGGGCAGACAACCACAGCATTGACATGAACAAAAACCTTGGGCTAATTTTTGAAATTTCTTTATCCTGAGGTTTTATCCAGTGAGGAGAAAATAAAAAAAAAAAAAAGATCATTTCCCGGAAAAGTTTAAAATACTACCGGGTTCAGAAAATAGTAAGAAATATAACCCGGTAACAACATTCCAATAATGTGATTAAGGGGAAGAGATTGAAATTCACATCACATTTTGAATAGCTGTCAAAATGATACCCAAAATGCCAACTCCACATAGAATTCCTAGTCCTTCTCAGAAGTATTCATTGCATTTCTAACATGTATGAAACTGTATGTATGTGCACAATATATACACACACACGTACAAAGGGCAATACCTCAGTCATTTTTTTAGCCCCAAGAGAATTATGCCCTAAGCTTGCTTCAGGCCATCCCTTTAAAAAGAAGTCTAATTCTTTCAATGGAATATCAGAAATGGAATAGCAGATGTTAAAATATATCCTGGGATCTTCCAAAAGCCACTGACTTTCACTACAGTTTCAGAGATAGGAAGACAGTGACTAAATCTTACTGAACATTAATAATTCAAAAGTATGAGCAAATTCACAAAGGTGATGGAGATTCCCTGAAGGCATTGACGTCAGTTTGCATCAGAACTTCAGAAAGGAGGAGAAAATAGTTTGAATGAAATGAGAGAGAGGCAATGAAGGAGAAGAAATTTAAAGGCATGGCCTCACAAATCCTCAGCAGTCACTGAAAATATAAAATACTGGATGTGGATTTTTTTGATGGAAACATTAGGAAGCTGATCTGATATCTTCCGAGGTAAAAGGCAAAGTAGAGATTGTGCACAAAAAGAGGGCAGAAGTAGAGCACAGAAATGACAATGTCAGTCTTTGGAATTCACAAATTATGGCTAAAGATTGAGACATGCACAGAATCTGGAGAATTGGGAAGCTAGGGCAAATTTATTCAGATCTCCAGGAGACCAGAGATTTAGCAAATATCTGAGTAAAATAACACTAGGCTATGTTTGGTCCCCAGCACTGACAGGTGTCCTTGTCTTTTATTTATTTTTTTTTGCCTGACAAGGAACTATAAATCTTGATGTTGTGAATGGTCTCAGGTAAATATTTGAGTTATTGCACAGCATGACTAAAATTTTCCTTTATTATATTGTTCATCAACAAGCTCTACACAAATTGTGTGTTCTGTTAAATTAGATAGTGCATTGTTCAGTTTCTCACCTGGCTCTTTATCACTCTTCCTGCATAGTCTATGATACTTTGAATATTTCTTCCCAGCTCAAAGTGTCATACTCAGTTCCTTGGAGTGAATTAAATCTTAGTGAATATAAGATGTTTGTATTATTTTTTAAAAGGAGTCAATCCTTAGCTTTGTTTTGTCTATCCAAAGTGACTTTCACTTAATCTTTGAAAATTGCTGTCTTTTACTTATTTTTGTATGTTATGTTCTCTTTATTCTTTCCTCTTCTTTTCTTTAATGCCATTTCTTCCTTCTGAGTAACACTGAAGTGTTTTGTCAAAGAGAAAAAAGGAAACAGATTATTTAATTAACTGTAACTCATCCCAGCCACCCCAAATACAAACTAAAAATACTTCATAGTTTATGTTACTAATATATCATCATCCTAACTATAATTCCATCATTGGCCAGTGGCCCATGCTACTATTCATGCTACTATAATATGTTAAGAAAAAATCTTCTGAGAATATTATTATAGGATAATGTACCCCCTCAGCTATGTAAGCTTCACTAGCACTTAAAAAAATGTTGCCAAGATTACATTCTTGCAATTAGCCTTCAGTGAGGGCTGCTAAAGGACTTTATACTCAGCTTTAAGAGAGATCCACTAATACTACTTTATATGAAAGAATTCTTAAAATATGTTGTCTGATTAACAGATAAAGAGAAGCAAATCCGTTCTATCAAACACATTTTTCTATTTGATAAAATTAATAAACCTTAGGAACATCTAATACTGGTGTCACAGAAATAAAAAACATAAAAATAGATTATTTTAAAAAATTGTATAGTCAAGTTAACAAAGAAAAATGAAAAGATTGCTATTTTGGTAAGAACTGTGGATTTGCTATATGTTTCAGTGTGTCATGAGATTGAGAATCCAATATTTTTCCACTTAGTTTTCCAAGGATCAATCTATTGGAGGAATGTATTTAGTTCAGTGTGTTGAAGTGAGTCATTTAAAGTATAGATATAAAAGAGAAATAGTAGTGATTGTGATAAAAGAGAAAATCTATACAAAAAATACCAAAAACCATGACATAACATGCTATAACAAAAACAAAAAAAATGTTAATGAAACCCTCTTTATCCTGATGTGCAAGAAATATGATCTTGCCACTTGGCAGAATAAAAGACCAAATCAACAACAAAAACAAAAAACCCACACCTGAGAACTGTGGTGTATAATGGTCAGCTAGTTGCTTAGTTCAGCTTTACAAGTCCTACTAAGCATGTAATATCCCAATAAGATATATTGTTTGTCACCCAGGAGATTGAGATTCATAAAGGGATAATTTCAATGTGTTCTAGCAAATAGTCTGATAGAACATTTCACTAGGGCAGTGCGTGTGAAGGATTGATTGCCACGTCCAAACAGTGACTGCAAGACACATGCAGGTTGTAATATGTATGAAACATGGGAAGTCCTGACAAGGAATGGAGGAGAGGGGTTAAGCCCAGGCTAGGGATGGGCTTTTGGTTACACAACTCGGGGCAAAACCTCCTGAATTCAGATCTCTTGGCATCCATTCTTATGCCTTTTTCAAAAAGGCCAAGTAGCTCCTAAGCTCCATGGAGATACAGCTTTAGAGTTGTATGTAAGCAGCACCTGCTGAAGGGCATGTGCCTTGTTTTCTCTCCACAAGCCACGCCCATGTCAAAAGAAAACACTTTCTACATACTCAAGTTGTATATTTCTAATTATAGTTTTAACAAGAATGACATCTGCAATAGAAAAGAGTAGCATTTTCTTTTTGATTTCTTATACATAAATAAATCACACAACACTTTAAAGGTTAAGTTATGCAAACTATATAGTTATGTACAAAGGACACTCCCTCCTTCTGTTCTTTGGAAATTGACATGCAGAAGATCTCTATGAGTGTTCTATTTCCTTCTCAACCCTGCTGCCTATCAATTTGAGTTCACAATTTCACCATGAAGTATTCTTGATACAATTTCACTGATAAATTTCAGGGAAGAGTGAATGTAATGCCATTTAGTAAAATTAAATAAATTAATGGGAATGTACATTACCATTCCAAGTTAAACAGGTTCTAACAGTATGCCACTAAGCTCTTGCCTTTTAATATATGCCTACTTATACCAAAAGCCAAGTCTCTTGATTTTAAAAATATCTTGCATAGTGAAATGGGATTGCTAATGCCAAATTGGAAGGTTAATTTAAGGATATACATGGATTAATAGTTAAAGACTGTTCATCCAAATGCATTATAGGATATGTTAACAGTTTCTTTGCTAACACAAGTATGGTAGAATTTATTAACCAGGTTTCTTTGAAAAATCAATTTAGAAGGATTAATTACTTGAGAAAAGACTGATTCTTTAAGTCCTTCTTTAAGTAATACAAAAGACTTTTTTGCCTATTTCCTACCTCTGATCCCTGACCTTAAAAATATGATTACAAACACAGAACTAGTAAAATCGATTGGTCCTTAAAAGAGATCTTGACAAGTAATTTATTTCAAAAGGAATCAAACTTCCTCATCTTGTAGCATAACTTGAGAACTCTTCTTTCATATCCTGGTGGCTGGAAATTGCATGGAAACCAGTGTTTAATAGCTTGACTGGGTATATTTTTCCCCCATCTATAAATCAATCCATCTCCCAAGTGGTTCACAAACACTACATTTTCCAGGAAGGTACAGTAAATCTTATATATGTGCCATAAGTGGCTCTGAATAAAAGCCCTTGCCCATATGTTCAGGTCCTAAAGTGACACTGTCAGGAGTAAAGGGGAATAAGGCCGGGCTGCTCAAAGCATGATATGCTGCCTATCTCTTCTGTTTGTCTTCCATGTGGTTGTGCAGTGATTCAGGGAATTTACTCCCACACAGATATATACTCTCAGCCTAGGAAGAAGAAGGACATGAGAAAGAAATCGGACTTCATGGGAAGACACAAATAACAGCAAATGGGGGAGGGTACAACAAACATGCTGAATGGAGTTTTGCTGGGCTTACCAGCTCTGAAGCTATCTGTCTCTAACTGGAACTCAGTAAAGCCTGTCCCTGGCTTACTAGGTTATGAGCATTTTATAACCAGGGCCTCTGTTTTACTCCCAGGTATTTCTTGTTCACACAGCTTTTGCACAAGGAGGTGCTCATATCCCAGCTCTAGAACTGAATCTCCTACTGAGGTACTTCTGTCATACTGACAGGCAAACACACAGGCTCATTACAGCTTGAGTTGAAAACAAAACTGCTGGAAGACATTAGCATCTTGAAATATGACAAGGTTCATGGTGATGACATGGGCTTAAAGCCCTTGAAGACCAAAAATTTTGAGTCACCCTGGAAAGGTAAATTACCTTTTAGATGTGAGCACATTGTTCTCAGATACTTGTAATAGTCTGAAATTAAAAATTCTGCTATGTTTAATTTTTAGCCTCCCTTAATAAGTATTTTTTGATTTAATGGAAAGTAGCTTTTGTTAAGACTCTCTTCACTGTGTTTACTTAAACATATAAATGAATGAACAAAAGATAATATTTGAACAACACAGAACTAATTAGTTCATGCCAATACACTTCTTCAAAAATCATCTTACAGTCCTGATTATTTAATAGGCTTGTGTTTTTGAATGATGTTGCTAAGAGTAGAAACCTATAAATTGTAAAAAATTAACAAATCAACTACTACACCATGCTTCATACTTAGACCTCTGTAACAATAGGGAGAAAACATACTCCAGGCATTACAGAAAAGCAATCAGGTTCTTCTTTCTGGTAATGAATGAAGTTTCTCAAGGGACATATTATTACAGTTCTCTCCTTAGAATTGGTGGAGTGTAAGCACAGATGACATAAGCGTATATATCAAGAGCATATTAAAACCATTTGTAGTAATCTGTGGTGCCTGAGAATGACTGTAAAGGAACCATGTGCTTTTAAGCAAAGCACTAGCATTTAGTGATAATTTGCCAAGCATCCACATCTTTATGTCAAGATTAACTTTCAAACAAAGGACAGGATTACTGTTCCAGTCTAAGAAACAACTGCCAATTTGAGAAATTCTTGTACATTAGCATTTTAAGAAATTTAAACTGAGTCTATAGGAAAATGATATATTCAGAGAAGACTCAAAAAAGTATAAACACAAATACACTTTTTTACTATGTTCTAAATAACTTCATGCAGCTAAAAATTCTACAGATATGCAAGACAAGATATCCAACAGTTAGTGTTTGTTCTGCTTCTTGCCTTCAGAGAACAATGACTTCAGAATTAACAATTGTAAATTCAGTGGGAATCATAGATAATGAAAATGTTATCTAGTTGACCTTAAATATTTGTCACAAGATTTCCTGCAGTTTCTTCTGAATCCCAGGCTGATACTAAGTAGGGTGCACAGTGTGTCATAAAATAATGAAATACCTTGGTTTAAAAAATGAAAACATCATTTTCTTCACTAGAGTATTGCTCTTTGCAGGTAAATTTCACATCCTAATTTTGCTTATAATAAATACCCCATGATCTGATAACATTTATTCTAAAGTGTTCCTTGAATGTATCTAAGCAATTCTGTGTTCTTTCTAATCTCTTTGGACTCTCCACATAGTCTTGAGCAGAGAGGGAATGAAACCCCGATTCTACCAAAATAAAAATTAGTGATTCCCCTCACTCAATTCCTACCATGTTGATACTTTATTCCTGCAAAGATTTCACTATTCTACAAAGAACTATCTCTCAGTGTGATTGATATTAGATATATATGAGAATCACTAATAATTATGTCTTTGTCAAGTTAATGAAAATTAAAGTTAATCCAAATAGAAATAGAAGAGAGTAGAACCCAGTGTATAGTAAAGTCATCACAAATTTACTCATCTATAAACAGTAGGCAGTTACATGTTGTTATTGTACAAAGCACCTCTAAAATATGCTGTCAGTTGTCTCAAACTTAGGATGGGTGCTTTAATGATTGGAACAGTGACTCTGTCTGGTATAAGATACAAAAGTAATGAAAATGGCAAGTTGCCTTTTTAAGCTGGCAAATTCCCTGCTCTAAAATTCATGTCTGTCTGACAAGCAGGAGGGTATGTCTCATGACAGAGCCTAGTACATTTACATTCCTCAGATTTCCATATTTCATATTGCTTCTTTTTCCCTAGATACAAAACAACAAGTATTGATTCAATATCACCCTGCTGTCTATTTTAATTGAAATCTTCAGCATATACAAACATGTCAAGAGTTAGTAATAAAAAATACAACTAAAAGCTCAACAAGCAACAGATATAGATCTTTGGGGGATTAGAAATCTTATTCCTTCACTTGGGTTTTGAATTGGATTAATAGCTATAAATGAAGATGCAGTAACACTAGGAGTCAGCCTTTGCTCAAAGATTGTTTAAACATAACAATAAATATAACATCTTCCAAAATACTTTTTTCAGAATGAGAATAACTAGAACTGTAGGATTTGGATTAAACTATGTTATCTCCAGAAAATGTTTATCAAATACAAAGCACATTAATAAAAGAGGAGAAAATTTTAAGCCAGTGCCGTGATGTGGATGTGATTTGTCCCTCTAGGGTTCATGTGTTGGAAGATTGGTATGTAGTGTGGTGATGTTAAGATGTGTGAGGATTTTCATGCAGTGAGTGAGGCCTGCTAGAAAAAATTAGATCGTGAAATCAAGCAGGGAGGAGGGCTTACTTTGAATGGTGTTAGAGTACTTTTATGGAGACCTTCATTAGAGCCTGTGAGAGTGTTACAATAAGAAATAAAGACTGGACTTCCCTTGTTCTCTGGCTTCCTGCTTCCCCATGTTATCTTTACTTTTCACATATACTCTTGGGGACCTTAATCAGAATCTAAATTAATGTATCTATCCAATCTTGGACTTCTAGGCTCCAAACCTGTGAACTAAGTACTGCATACCTCTTTTCTATATAAATTACCCAACTTGTCTATTTTTATAGTGATAGAAAAGAGATTAAATAATTGATGGCAAGGAGTGGGATATGTGCTACATATAACTATAACTGAAAAGGCGGAAGTGTCCCTAGTAATGGGTAGGCATTGGAAGAGCTAGGAGGATAGGCTAGAAAAAGTTTAGGATACTTTAAGTAGAATAAAGACCTGCTGTTGATGGTTTAGAGCATGTGGAGACAATAGAACAAGTCTCAGATAGAAAGGGAGGATCTTATTCAAAATGAAAGCAAAGTCATTCTTTTAGACCATGATAAAGAACTTGGTTCCATTGTGTTTATAGCCTAGAGCTTTGTGGAAGCAGAAATTTAAGAATGATGGACTAATTTAATTGCAAGAAAAATCTCTTCTAAAAGTACCCAGCCTCATGTATGATGTTATAGCAAGGGAAACTGAACTGATATAGCTACTATGAAATAAGCATTGATTCACGATCCTCATAACATCATTTTTTGAGAAGATGGTCAATTTGGTCTGTCATAAGAATTTGTGGCTTTTACCATAAGGTTAGAAAAGAACAGAAGTAACATGAAAGGTAAAAACAACACAAGAATCTTTTAGCAAATGGTGAACTTGCTCTCTGAAAAAAAAAAAAAATTAAAAAGCTTAAGGAAAACTGATCAGTTCTTTGAACTTTGGCAGACAGAAACAAAAGTAAAAGCAAAAAAAAGTCCTCTTTCATTTTTTTCTCTCTTCATATACCGTTCCTATTATTTGCTGAGTCATATATTTCTAGATATGATGAATAGATTACACAAGAAAACTAATTGGAAAGTTAAAAAAATTTATGTTAGGAAACACTGAGATAATAATTATAACAATACATGCTGTGTTTTAGGTACTTCAGGAAGTGTTAATAGTATATGATATTATTACAACTTAGTAAGAAGGAAGTAAGATACAGAAAAAATAAATGGCATACAGAAAGCCACTCAACTAAGAGAGATATGGTGGGAATGAAAATTAACTTTCCAAAATAATGATTTGGTGTTGTTATATCCTGTGAGATATCAATAAACAAAAAGGATACTGAAGGTAAATAAAGAAGGAATACCATATATGCAGCCAAGAGCTCAGGAGGTGGGGGGTCAATGTAGATACCCTAGGGGAATGACATTGAGGTGAGAGTAAAATTTAGCATTTTAAAGGGGGTTAGGGAAAGGAAATCCAAGATGATTTCAGGCAGGAGAGTTGCATGCCCTCGGGCTAAGAGAGAAATGAGAGGTTAATGAGCTCCTAGAATTTAGAAAAGAAAGGTCTGTAGGGGTCAGCTCTCAGATCGCCTTGAAAGTCTGGCTCAGGCTTTGGGAGGTTACCTGAAGGGTAACTGAAAATCCATGCAATGTTTTATATGAAGAATCATATTTACATTATGAAAGATCACTCCAGCTGTAGCCTTAACAAAGCCAAAATACAAAATTATAGATTGAGGCAGAGTGTACACAAGACAGCTGGCAGGAAGGAGGAAAGATTGGTAGAAGTTTGTGTATGTATGCCTGGGGGAGGGCGCTGCTGAATACGGGATGTAAGGAAGTGAGATATTTATATAAATTGTATATAAATTCATATAAAATGTCAATTTGTTTCATAAGTATTTGACAGAAATAACTAAACTTTGTAACGTTTTTGTTGTATAGGTAGAGGGTGGGAAATCAAAAGATAGTTCTAGGTTTCTAGTTTGAAGAGGTGGTTATGTGTCCAATTAAGAGAAACTCCATTGCTTTAGACTGTGTTAGATCGTCCTGTTTTAAACTGTATTAGTCTGCTAGCTGCAGATGTCCCTGTGTGCCGCCCGTATGGCCGAGACAGTAAGCATTCTATCAGAGCTTGGAAAGGCGCAGATGTGACTCACTCTCTGCAAAAACCTGCAGCAGTTACGTGATGTAGAGGACCTTGTGGCAGAGAAGATGGTGCAAGCAGGAGGGAGCCCAAGGTAGAGAAAATAGAGATCATTTCCGCAAAACTTACATTAGAGACAATTTATAGAAGAAAACAGGAATTTCTATCTAAGTTGCCCTATCCATTTTATAAAAACTAGAAAGGGGAATTTTGGGCCATGCTTTGTCCAAATATATGTGCCAGAAAAGCGCCATACATATGTATAGAACTTTACTTTTGCTGCATCCTCCAGGAACCTCAGAATTGAAAGGAGGAGCATAAGAGTGGGAAAGCCACAAATAGCATGGCAGAAAGAGGATATAGGACAGAAAACAGTAAATGAATAAAAACAAAGGGAGTAAAGTGTGGAACTCTTCAGTGGGAAATATCACTTAGCAGGACAGAAAAATCATAAAGATCATAAAGGGTATTAAAAGAGGGACAGACTGAAATACATGTAAAAGACATAAGAATTACCTCTACTGCCAAATAGAGAGACAGAGAGAAAGTGAGAAATATTTTTAATTTCCAGATCATAAGATATCTCAAAGAAATTATCCTTATACTGCATTTTTCTCCCATTTTTGTCCGCCAAAACAAACACAATACAAAAACATCTTTGAACATCAGTAGTTGAAGAATATATACAACGTATGATATGCCTTTTAAGCCAACTAATGATTTACATTAGATATCTTGATGATGCAGATGATATTATTTATTATTCCAATTTTTATTCTGACCCATATTTGAAACAAAGTTCATGATTATTTGAATAACTAAACCACTACCACCTAACATTTCCTTAATCAGAACTTACTCTTTTTTTTTTTTTTTGCTTAAATTCTTTTATTGGTACATTTTAGGTATACAATACATTTGCATTTATCATTGGGTGCTTGTACCTTTACATGATATATCTTGGTTCTTATTTTTTCCCCATTACCTGTGCACCCTTCACCCCTCCACCCTTCCCTATTTACATACTTCTTTTCCATTTTTTTTCTTTTCTCATAATTTTTCCTTTCCATTCTTCCCTTTCCTCATCTCCTCCCACCACCTCTACCCCTTTGGATCTTTTCCTATTTCAAAGTATCAAGTGTTAGTTATTAATCCTTTTAATCCTTATTTACACTCTCAGTTTCTCACACTAGAGAAAGTATTGGTATTTACACATGTGTGCCTTATTTATTTCACTTAAGAGTATGGCCTCAATATGCATCCATTTAGCTATAAATGACTCTAGTTTCTTATTCTTCATCTTATTAAAAAGCTTCTGTCCTGCATGAGAGACCACCAACAGAGCTAACTGACAACCTACATTGTGGGAAAAAAATTTAGCAGCTGTAACTCAGACAAAGGGCTACTATCTAGAATCTATAAAGAACTGAAAAAAATCAGACCCCTCCCCAAATTCAAGGACCCAGTTCAAAAATGGGCATCTGAAATGAACAGACATTTCTCAGACAAAGAAGTAAAAGCAGCAAATATACATATGAAAAAATGTTCAAAATCACTGGTCATTCGAGAGATGCAGATGAAAACAACCCTGAGATTCCACCTCACCCCAGAAAGAGTGGCTGCTATCAAGAAATCAACAAATAACAAATGCTGGCAGGGGTGGGGACAGGAAGGAACCCTTCTCCATTGTTGGTGGGAGTGCAGACTGGTGCAACCACTATGGAAATCAGTGTGGAGATATCTCAAAGAACTAGGACTGGAGGTCCCTTTTGACCCAGCTATTCCCCTGCTGGGTATTTTCCCAAAAGAATTAAAAGAATCATACCACAGAGATATATATGTACCCATGTTTATTGCAGCATAGTTTGTAGTAGCAAAGCTTGGAAACAGCCCAAGTGCCCATCAACTGGAAACTGGATAAAGAAGTTTTTTTTTTATAAAATGGAGTACTACTCAGTCAAAAAGAACTTACTCTTATGACAAACATTCTAAACAATGTATAATTATTAACTCACTGAATCTTTCCTTATAAAAATTATGTGCTACATATGTTTATCATATGGAGTTATCCTTCTAATTCTGAAAGTCTTTCAAATTATAGAAATTCTAAATAGCTTTTATTGGCAGAAAACACTGATTATAGACATACTGTTAAAAGAGGAAAAAAGAGGAGAAAAATATTAAAATTAAAATGATTTTTTGACTCTGTATTTAAAAAACTTTCCCAAACCTTTAAAATATATATATTTCACATTAATTAAAAACATGTTAATAGAATAATTCATATAAAAGCTACCATTTTGATACTGTACTATTTCTATTTTCATGTATTTTAATTTGAAATTAAAAATATACTTTATATTCTGTCATATAATATATATTAATATACATATATGTATATATATATACACAGAGAGAGAGAGAGAGAAGTGTATAAAGAACTTTGCTTTTTTTTAACCTTGAAATATCTAAGATTTTGCAGAAAATGATTCAAAAATTTTTTGATGTTTTACTCCTGAATGCTCCTTTTTTTGGTCTGAAAATAATTTATTTAAAAGCCTTAAAGGACAAAACAAGTAACCTCAGAAGCAAGATAAATTAATATCGGTAACGTTTTTGTGTTGTTTTAGCTTTTTCTAATGTACTTATAATGGTTATCCACAATTTCTAACAGAGTTATTATGTTAACATTTAGCACCTCAGAAGAGGAAAAAAGAACATTGCAATGTTTTAATAAGTTTAAGAAACTTGTTATAATCAAAGCAGTTTGAAAGGTTAAAAGTAGAAATAACAGGACCAAATTCACCTTGAGAAAAGTCACAATTTTTAATCAGGAACATTTATGTTCTTGCATCTATATTCAGTAAATGCTCAAAAGTACATATTTTAATAAATAAATGTTGAATACTTTTGCTGGGGCAACCATAAAATAAGCTGATCTCTATTGATGATACTATTACAGAATTGTATGGTTCTAAAATTACCCTGAGGGGCAGAATTTTTGCTATAACCCCTGCTAAAATTGTCACTAATGTATTGGAACTTCTTGGTTTTTGTTTTGTTTTTGGTATCAGGGATCGAACTCGGGTCCTTGTGCTTGTGCAGCGGGCAGTGAAACCACTGAGCTAAATCTCCGGCCCTGTATTGGAACTTTTAGGAAATGTAATTTTCCTTTGGTGGATACTGTCTTATTTATACTTATGTGTACCACTACATTTTACACTGGAGTGTCTCCCAGAGGCCCATATATGAAAGGCTTAGTTTCTAGTTTGATGCTACTGGGAGATGGTAGAACCTTCAGAAAGTGGAGGACTTCAGAAAGCGAGAGGACTGAGATCCCTAGTGTGTACCTACAGATGCATGGGGTCGCCTTAGTCTGTTCTTCTTGATCTCTCTTTTGATTCCTCCCATGAGGCCAATGGATTTGCCATGTTCAGCTGCTATTATGTGCTGCTCCACCATAGGTCAAAAAGTATCGAGTGCCAAGCACTCAGGAACTACAATCTCCAAAACTACGAAAAAAATAATCACTGTTTCCTCTTCTTAAGTTTATTGTCTCTGGTATTTTGTTATAGTAAAACAAAGCTGACCATTTTGAACCTCTCCCCTTTTAGGTAAACACTGCATTTACTTAAAATTATTCTTCATTGTTATGATGTTTTTGGTACATTATGAAAATATTAACCATGAGAATGATAGTTATCATAGAACATATTGTTAAAAACAACTCAGAGCAGTTCTAGTTTTTAGATAATAGTTTTTCTGAAAATTCTGCTATGTCTTTTAAGATTTTTAAAAAAGAATGAGTATTCCTAAAATGTAGTGTGTACTTACTCATTGGTCATCTGATCAACATTCATTGGATGCACAGTGCTCCCCTGTATTTTAAAGGAGAATCAAATGGAATTTTGTATCCTTGACCACCCTGAAAGGGTGAGCCCATATTCTAAGAATGATTATGTGTTAATAGTGCAATTACAAACCAAAAAATAGAATGTTTTATAACAAAACATGCAAAAATGCAGATTTGCTAGTGTAATCTTCAAAACCGAGTGCTATTTTACAATGAAAATTTGTGGAATTATATGTTAATATACTTGTTATTAATATGCTTATTATATACTTATTATTAACATATATACATATATTGTATCTTACCAGTTCTCTTAAGTAATTAATGTGTTAAATGAGGTCAGAGTTACAATTTACTTATTTAGGAGACAAATAATTATTTGCTTAGAAGAATAGATAACACATAAAAAACACTACTGAAGGTTTAATTAATGAAATGTGATTATATTACTGGATCTAATCCCTGATCGATTCTGTTTAGCTAGCTGACCAATACTATCTATCTGTGTATAAGTATGTCTATTTCTGTATCTCTGTGTTTGATTGCCTGTTCCCAATAAAATGCACAGTAAATTATTAATTGTATCTACTAAAAGGACAGATATTACAGATAAAGACGTTGCCTTGATGTAAGTGTGTCTTCGGGGAATCATTAAAGTAAGACTCCTACCCTCCTTATAGTTCCTTGCTCTTTAGGAGACAAACTTTTTCTAAATTTACAAGGACTGGATATAAATTATGGCTCGATAGTAGTATGAAAACCTCGACAAATTAACCTCTCCCTCTGTTCATTTCTTTATCTTCAATGCGGATAGAGATGTTACCTTAGTTATGAGGGGTTATGACAGTTAAACTGTAAAGCATTGCATATAGGCCTTGGTACCTGATGTCACGAATGCTTTTGCATTCATCAACATCATTGTTGTCTACCACATTATCACAAAGACAAGAAAAAACAGATTCAGTCTTGTAAAACAGCACTGAAAACATATACACAATTCTATATACACTGTGTAAGGAATTTGGACTACAAAGATGAAGAATCTTCAGTCTGTAACTATATTACTACCTATATTAGTCAAATTTTTTGTTTCTGGGACAACGTACCCAACATACACAATTTAAAGGAGGAAAGATTTAATTATTTAATTTGGCTTATGGTCTCAGAAGATTCATTATTCCATGGTTGGTTGGTTCCAAGGCTGAACTAACATCATGACAGAAGGGAGAGGTGGAGCAAACCTGCTTGGTTCCTGGCAGCTGGGAAGTAGAGGGAAACAGTGCCTGAGAGAAAGTGGCCAGGGACGAGACATATTAGCCCATGTCATGCCTCCTTGACCCATTCAGACACACTCAGGATGTGTTTTACTAATTCCCTAGGCCAGTGGTGGCAAACCTATGGCACTCATGCTGCAGCACTCTTTGGTATCATTGAAAATCTAAAAGATTCACCATCACTGACTAGGAAGTTCTCATGCCAATCAATTTAAAAATCCCCTTATTCATCATAGTAATTTATTTGTCTTATATGCTTAGATTCGTGACTATATAGACTCAGTTCATAAGATATAAATCAAACCTATGCATTGGATATTCTATCTTTTTAACATTTCTTGTTGAAGATTGGCTTATTTGAAGATCATTGCTTCTTAACTCAAGACACAGCTATTCTGATATGGGTCTTAACATATAAGAATTCATGTGGCTTAAAAAAGCTACCCATGAATTCAGATCTGTATTCTCCAGATTGTAATCCATGATTTAAAACCTAATTTCCTTAGAGTAGTGGCTTATTTGTTACTGAACAGAGTTAATGGGGCACAGCGCCTGAATCTGGTTTGTAGAAGCTCAGTAGAGGTGCTAAAGCTGATTCTGCACTCACAGAGAAACAAGACCTTTAGTCAAGGTGCCTGACTAGCTTACTGGCATGGTTACTTAGAAATAACCAAATGTGTGGAAGGAAAACAATATTGTCTCTGTTTTCCTACAATTTATCATTAATATAACTTTTTTTTTGACGGGTGAAGTACAGAGTACTAAATTTCATACTAGTACAGAGTACTAAATTTAGTTATAAAACAAAAGCTGTAGTACTAAACAGCATTTAGCAAAAACCAACTAGATATTACACTCTCCAAAGGACATTATGTATATTTTTCAAATAAATACCACAGATTCTCTGTAAGGTTTTTAATCATTACATTCCTTGAACATATAAGAAAATTGATGATGAGCAAGATTAAATATCTTGCACAATGTCTTACAAGAATATCATTGATCTGCATCTCTTCAGTGACCAGTGATTTTGCACATTTTTTCATATGTTTATTTGCTGCTTTTACTTCTTTGTCTGAGAAATGTCTGTTCCTTTCAGATGCCCATTTTTGAATTGGGTCTTTAAATTTGAGTGGTCTGATTTTTTTTAATTTCTTTATATATTCTAGATAGTAGTCCTTTGTCTGAGGTAGAGCTGCTAAAATTTTTTTCCCACATTGTAGGTTGTCTGTTAGCTCTGTTGGTGGTTTCTCTTGCAGTGCAGAAGCTTTTTAATAAGATGAGATCCCAGTTGTTGATTCTTTTTGCTAATTCCTGTGCTACTGAGGTTTTATTCATAAAGCCTTTTCCTACGCCAATATCTTCAAGATACCTAACTTATCTTTCAGCAAGTTTAGTGTTTCTGTCTTAATATTTAGATCTTTAATCCACTTCGATCTTACTTTAGTGTATGGTGATAGATAGATATTGATAATTTGAACTAGGAAGAAAAGGTCCAAAGGAATAGGGGAAGTGGGAGGAGAAGGGGAAAGGAAAGAAGGGAAAGGAAAAATTATGAGAAAAGGAAAAAATGGGAACAAAGTCTTTGTAAATAGGGAAGGTTGGAGGGGGTGAAGGGAGGACAGGGAATGGGGAAAAAATTAAGAACCAAGATACATCATGTACAGGTACAAGTACCCGATGATAAATGTAAACATATTGTATAACTAAAATGTACCAATAAAAGAATTTAAGCAAAATAATAAGAAGAATATCATTGAAATAACTATGATTTGGAGATTACAGTTACTTTGAACAGGAATATATTTTATAATATAGGTACATATGCTGTATTGAATTATGATATCTTTCATCACTGATGAAATGGACAGTGCCAACAACATCGACTTGCATCATAAAATGGCACTATCAGCACAACATGCTCATGATATACTAGGTGCTCGTTACTGGTCATTACCAATTGCTTGTTAAATGAATAAATTTCTCTACCTTACTAAACAAACAGTATGAGTAGCATTAATTGCCTCCTAAACTATGTTTATGCAGAGATAATTGCAGTATCTAATTTGTGGAAAACATTAAAATAATATGTATAGATGATTTCCAATGTATTAGACTTTAAACATGTCTTATCTGCATATGGTTAAACAACAAACAAAAACAACAAACTGCCATTTTTTAAAATGAATGATTTCAAATAAAAATATAGAATATTTTGTCTTTGCTTAAAATTATATTTCAGAAAATGCTGTGCTATGTCAATACATGGCAACAATTTGCAAATTTTTAGTAACAGCTATACCCAGCTACATTTGGCAAGTATCTATTCAGTAATTAGAAATGGACACCTTATGCCCACTTCTCTCCTTCATATTACCTGCATGCAAATTTATGTTCACAAACCTTGTAGATATGTTTGGGTTCTAAAAGATCAAGTCAATATCTGGTCCATTATCTATAAAAGTCATAACTTTATATATTTGTTGAATGAATGAGTAAATAAATGACAAATTCCAAAGGGAATCACAGTTGTTTTTTAATTAATCTCTTTCTTAGATTCAAAACAACTTTTTAACCATTGGCAACTGATCTAGGCAAATGACTGTGAAGTGAAATTCTCAGCATGACAACTCTTGGAAATAATCAAAATGTTCAACCAACAGGTCACAGATCATCAGCACCACAGTTGGCTATAAGAGATGAAATGTACTTAAACTAGACCTATTAACTAGCTATTTGTAAAGCTGAGAGATTTTCATGCATTCTCAGCATTATATTAAGCTTACTCTTTGATAACCCTTTGGTAATCATTTGTACAATGTGCACTAAGAAACAAATCCAAGCACAAGAGTAGCATTACTTTGAGGAAAAGGATGTTGATAAATGTTAGATAAGATCAAATGTTAATGTGGGAACTATAAATGATTACCAATTTGACTGTTACCCAATTTTCCAATGACTTAGAAATTCATTTTCCTCCCTCTAAAAATACAAATCACATTTAAGTTTTTATTTAGTACAACCACCAAAAAATGGTCAATCACTATAGCCTAGCACTTAATAAAACCACCAATGAAATGTGGTTTTCCTGTCCTATGTCTTTGTCTTTTCTACAATTTTGTATTGCTGTTGTTTTTCTGACTTAGCATTTTTCTAAGTCATTTTACTAAATAACCACATTCTGAAACTCTGTAATTACATATTTGTAAATGTGAATGAAAAATTGAATTTATCTTACGTTTATATTTTATATTCAATTTCAAAAGCAACATGCTGAAACAATAACTTTTTAAAATTCACGAGAAAATATTATATCTCAATCTCTAAATTTTACATTACCTGATATTTTCTCTTTTTATTAAAACATTGTAAAAGACTGTTTGCTATGTTATTGGAAAAGGAATTTTTATGATTTCAGGATCTGTGTCTCTCATTACGTAAATCAAGATCGCTTGTGTAGTGTGCACAGATCTGTGTATCTATGTGTATACACATAAACATTCACATTGGAACTATAAATCATCTGAGAAAAAGTTCTAGGCATTTAAAAAAGCACCACAAAGTATCTGAGCTTCTCTGCAAGATATGATTGAACACTCCTTATCTTACTCAAGTGACCTTATATTCTTTTGTGTCAAGTGTACAAATCCCAGCTGTGAATTTAAACCCAATTTCATTTGAAGTTTCCATTATACTCAGCATGATTCTCATTTTTCACTGCTTTGCCCTCGTCAGGGCCATGGTCCAGTCTAGGACACTGCCACCAATAAACCAGGAGCTGTAATTGAGCTTGTAACTAAGCATACTTTCCTCCCACCCACAAGTATCACTATAAGTTAGAGAAAACAGACTTTTATGCTTTGAAGAACATGGGTAACCTAAAATGACAATAACAGCATGCCTATGAACCATGTTAAATAGAAATGATGCATAACTGACTCACCTCTGTCCCTCAGTGACCAATGATTGTATTAATAGTTCTCTGTACATTAGCACACCATTGGAAAGGGCTTTTAGCTCAAGATGAAGGTATCTGAAGGGCAGAGAAACCCACATCCTGAAGCTAACTGGATACAGCTAACCTACAAATATATGTCAGCTCTCTGATCCTTGTCAACACATGTAATCTATGTGTTTTTAGGTGTAGTTTTTAAAACAAGGATCTTTCAACATTTCTTGAGTAAAAAGTTTTTAAAGGGCACTTTACTAAATAACTACATTATAAATGAAGAAATCACAACTGCACCTAAGTTCCAGCTGCGTCCTTCTTCCTCTTTTTACACAGCTGTTGCCAAGAAAATCTGAACTCTTTCAGAGTCACTCAAACACTTTGAACCAAATGTTCTGCCACAGCTCTGCCCTCTCTTTCTTGTTCTTTTCACCTTTAGCTAAAGCAGCAAGCACAATTGCCCTGTTGGCTACATGTCCTGCTACCTAGAACTCTTTCATTCACTTCTGCAATAGACATTAACTGTATGTTTTGTGGCATTGTTCAATGTGCCCCATTCCCATGAAGAGTTAAAGGAAAAAAGTTACAAATAGAAAAATTCACTGTCATATAACTCTGAGTTTTATGAAGAACAATATCAGAGGGTATGGAACACAGCGTGCTGTGGAGGGTGATCACAAATGAGGCAGTCAAGTTGGGCCTCACATTTAAGCAGAGACCTGAAGTACACAAGTAGGAATGTAGTCATGCAACGTCTTGAAAGAGAGCCCAGGACCATGAGCTTCTAAACATGAGAATCTTTGAAGACATAAGCAAATCTACCAAAGATTTTCCTAATCAAACACAACACAAGAATCTGAGTAGAGGAAAATGTTTCTGAATGAGAGGTACATTTATTTTTATCATTGCATTATTGTTATCAATTTTATAGGAGTTACCATCAAAGCTTCTCAGTGTTCTTCTGTGCTTTAAGAACATTCATAGCACTAAGATTTTGTACCTGTCTATTGATGTCCTTTGTTTTGTTTTTCTTCCGAGATGAGGGCCCACTGCTTTCACTGTATCATCCAAAAGCATAACAAACACTATTTATAAAGAGGACAAATGCCATTTATTGAGTGCGAGTTCTATAGGAGGGAATGTGGCCCTGAAGCCAGAGACCTGGATAGAAATTCCAGTGGTGCTATTCATTATTTGTGTCACTCTAGGCAGGTTCCTTGCATCACTTGACTTTCTCTATTTTTAAGTGATGAAAGAAGGTGAGCAACTCAACAGATTGCTGGAAGGATTTCATGAGGTCAGCTACACAAAGTATCTGAGGCCTGCTTGGTATTCCACAGGAGCAAAGGTGATCATCCCTGGCTAATATTTCCCCCGGCTTTGCTCCACATCATTGTTATAGCAGTGCTATTCTTTATGTATTGTGACTCCCATTTTACCCAGGAGGAAATGGCAGTTCTCCAACCTCACACATCTTCAAGGTAAAGAGTAAACTTCAAATCTAAGAACTTTGAAACCACATACATTTGTCATTTTTTGTTTCCTTTTTAAAATTTTGCTGTGTCGTGATGCTTCACAGGTATGTACTTTCCATTTTTTTCTCACCTGTCCATCATACCTAATAACTCCCTAATACCTAGATATGGCTTTTGCTTTGTTTTAGAATGACTCTTTTATCAGTCCCTTCATTTCCATTCTCACTACCAACACCATAATTCTGATAATTATCACTATATAATAGAAATACAAAGGCATTTAAATCAGTCCTTTAGCTTCTATTTCTTCTTCTCTCCCTAAATTATGATCCACAAATCACTGTGAACACTCATGGGGGCTTAAAACCAAATAGAAAACCAAAAGATATACATATATATATATATATATATATATATATATATATATATATATATGTATATTCCTTCTATCTCTGAGTTACATCCCAGGATAGCTGGATTGGATTTTCCTTCCACAATTCCTCCTATATCTGAGTGCAGCCAAGCACCACATAACAATGCTTTGGTCAATGATGGACCACATGTCTGAAAGTTGTCCCATAAAATTATACTCAAGCTGAGATACTTTTAATACCAAATAAAGATCTAGTCACCTTAATAACATGATACAATGCATTACTCATATATTTGTGGTGATGCCGGTATAAAGAAACACACTGTGCTGCCAGTTGTGTAAACAAAAAAATGGCACATACAATTAAATATAGTGCATAATACTTCATAATGATAATAAAAGACTATTATGTATTTACTATACTATTTATTATTATTTCAGAGTGCTTATAAAAATCATGTTAACTGTAAACTAGAGTCAGGCAGGACTTACAGGGGATATTTCAGAAGAAGGCATTGTTATTATAGGAGATGACAAAGGTACAAGAGAGACACAATTATAATCCTTTGTAGGTGTATGATAATGTGTGTGTTTGTGTCATAATTTTTAACCAAAAACTTTAAAAAGCAAAGAAGTAAAATGGAAAATACAGAATAAGGATACAAAGAAAGAAAATACATTTGCATAGCTTGTACAACGAGTTTGGTGTCTGAAGTAAGTGTTACGATTAGAGTCAAAAGTTTATGAAGTAGATAGGCATAGTAGCACCAGCCTGTAATCCCAGTAATCAGAAGGCAGAGGCAGAAAGATTGCTGTGAGTTTGAGGCCAGCCTGGGCTACCTAATGAGTTCAAGGTCAGTCTTAATTACACAGTGAGACCCTGTCTCAAAAACCAAGCAAACAATAAAAAATTAATGAAGAAAAAATTTACAGAATCCCACCACCCAGGAAGCTGAGACAGGAGGATAGTCATGAGTTCAAGGCCATCCTAAGATACATAGTAAATCTTTGTCAAAAAAAAAAAAAAAAAAAAAACAGGAACAATCACAACAAAATTACCTCAAGGTAAAGTTAATTTATTATTGTAGGGAAAGTTAAATGAATTTATTTTCATCAAAGTGTGCATTGCTTATAAAATCTGCAGTGGTAAACAGTCATATACTAGGCTTTTTCATTCACTTCACACTCAATGCATCCTCAGAAACTTCCAGTTCTAAAAGCTCCATGCAGAGTAAATGCTCTGTATAATTATGGTACTTTTATATTTTATAGTGTACTTTTAGTGTAACTTTTCATTTTAGCTGGTTTAGATACACAAATATCTTCATGTTACAATTATCCATAATATTGAATATAGCACAATGCTCTACAGATTTGCAACACAGGAGTAAGAGTTTCTAACATGTATCTCAGGGGTATACTAGGCTGTACTAACTAGGTTTTGGTAAGTACACCCAGTGATGTGTGCACAGAAACAAAATTGCCTAATGATTCATTTGCCAAAACATATCCTTGTAGTTAAATGATGAAAGGCTGTTTTCAAATCTTCTGCCCTTGAAACCCTCATGATATCCTTGGGAAGAAATTAAGAGCATTTTGTTTGGCAACTAAGGTCTGGTTTGTCCTACTTTTTAAAGTAATACAAAAGAACCAAAAGCTATATTTTGCATAGCTGACAAGTTGCAGCTTTTGATATTTTAATTATTATTTTATAGTCATTTACAGTTAATTATGCCACGTGAAATATGAAAAAGTAGGTGTTGTTTAGCAGTAGTAAAAAGAAAAGGTTAAACCTGCCTCTTTCGAAAAGTGCTTTTTCTCCTGGCTCTCCCGTTTCCTTTACTCTAAATTATACAATCCAGAGATTTTTCATCACGCACTGACTTCTTTCAGAGAATTTGATGAACATAGTTTTCTGTTCATCTGACCACCTCTACCAAACTACTCTGTGAGAGCAGAAACAATGTTCTAATCATATTTCTGTCTATATATGCATATACCATTCTTGTAAAAAATAGCCATTATATTCAAATGTAGTGAAGCTGAAGTTGGAAAAGACATGACTGGTGAAAAAGGGATTGGCTTTAAATTACACATTTCACATATATGTATATTTAATGTGTAATATATACAGCTAGATTTTATTTACTATTTTGTTATGTAATTCAGGACTCCTAGTTTTTTAAACTATTTTTAATAACTATTTGAAAGGCACATCAATGATCTTTCTCATTTTTTTTCATGTCTCTTACTCTCCAACAAACTCTGGAAAAGAAAGACACTTTTAAAAAATGCAGTATAGACATGTTCTTAGTGGGTTTACAGATAAAGAAAGACAACCTCCCTACTGCCTTAGATTCTCTTACATTTTCAGGCAATTATCTGCAACAGACCTTGTAAGGGCAGAATTCACTTCCTTGAATTTTTTTTTGGGGGGGCACAATCCAAAAGCAAAGGGACCAAAATAAGGAAATCAATTCCTGCCAAAGAGTGCCTGAAAAGCTCCAGCTAAATGAACTGATGTAATCTCAGCCCAGGACTCGCAGGCAGTAAAGGCGGAGGAATTCTCATTACTCTGAATCTAGAGGAGAGAGGAGAGAGAGAGAAGCAGTCTAGCAGTTCCAGCTGCTGGAAGTCAAAGATTACTGATAAGGTTCAGACCCACAGAGTGCTCCCTTGATTCAGGATGGGCGATGTGTCTCACACTGTTTCACCCGGCCCCAAGTGACAGGAAACCAAGGTAGCACTATCAATCTTATTTGCCCCAAATAGATAGTGAAACACAGACAAGAAATTGGAGTGATTAGATAGATTAAAAAACAGAAAAACAGCACATTCAAGCATGTGACTTCTGTCTCCAAACCCTCAGCATATTGCAAGAAAAATTCCAGTGTTTATCTGAATGAGCACAAGCATGCTACTGAGTCATCTGACAAAAGAAAAGCCTTCTTTGCATTTCCCAAGAATGGTATGAGAGAAATTTGCAGAGGGTGCAAGATTTCTTTCACAATGTTAACCATCTAAGATAATATAAAAGGCAAGCACTTCTCCTGCGATTTCACTGTATGACTGCATATTGCACATTGTATATTGTTAGCTCACATTTGCAGTGGCAGATACATGTTGAAAAGGAAGGAAAAGATAATCATGGGAAGTCAGAACAACTGTGTATTCTGTACAACATCTGGAGCAGTGGTCTTAAAGGGCTGTTCCTCTTTATTTTTACTTGTAAAATTGAATGAATATGTGTCCTAAGACAGTTGAAGAAAAATGTCTCAGCTTTTTTTTTTCATATAGTTTATTGGTACATTTTAGGTATACAATACAGTTAGATTCATCATTGGGATCTTGTACCTTCACATGATGTATCTTGGTTCTTATTTTTTCCCCCTTCCCCTGCCCTCCATTCACCCCCTCCACTCTTCCCTATTTACAAAGACTTTGTTTCCATGTTTTTCCTTTTCTCATATGTTTTCTTTTCCCTTCTTTCCTTTCCCCTACACCTCCCACTTCCCCTACTCCTTTAGACATTTTCTTCCTACTTCACAATATCAGTTATACATTTTGATTCTTATTTACACTTTTAGTTTTTCACACCAGAGAAACTATTCAGTATTTACACGTGTATCCTATTTATTTCACTTAAGAGTATACCCTCAATATGCATGCACTTAGATACAAATATTTCCAGTTCACCTTTTAATTAGAAATGTGATATAGATTTGGTCTTTTCTAATATATTTGAGAAAAAAAGGACATGCAACATTTGTCATCTCTCTTTTTTTAGTTTTTATTTTTTGGTACCAGGGATGGAACTGAGGACCTTGTGCTTGTGAGGCAGGTGGAAGAACAACTGAGCTAATTCCCCAGCCCATCATCTTTTTTTTAATTTTAAAGAAGTAATCAGGAAAATGGGCATGGAAGTTTTCTAATCAAGATAATATTCACTGTTAAAAAGTGGAAAGGGCATATAGAGATTTAAAAAAAGTAGGATTATCTTCATACTACTACATCATACCTTTGGAAAGTTATGCAAATCAAGGAAGACTAGAGTTTGCTGCAGTAAATAGCCCCACATATTAGTTTAAAGAAAAACAGGTGTATTCAATATTCACATTATAAGCCATCTGTCACAGGCCACCTATCGGCTCCGTTCTGTGTTGTATGCATTTTGGGATCTCAGCTGACAGATCAAGTATTATCTGTAATATTGTTCATTGCCACCACATAGGGAAATATAAAATTCTAGACAAATTCCCACAAACAATAACATGTTCCAGTCCACCAGGGATAAACCTCACTTCTACCTAGAAATCACTGTATACTATTCATAACGCACCATCTAAGGGAGCCAGGAAGCACAAATATCAGAAGCAGCAGCTACCATTTATTAAGGGCCAACTATGTCCCATGTTTTGATAAAGACTTTCTCCACTTTGTATAATTTTAATATACTCAGTGCTGCTTGCAAGCAGATATTTAGGTTCCATTTAGCTTACAAAATGAGCCCAAGGCTTGTAGAATTTAATATCCTTTCAAAGCAAAAAAAGTTAGTACTGTCTGACAATGATCACCCTCCTGATATGCCAAATTACTAGTCTCATATAATTTTTAATTCTTCATTTTAAAAATAATAACAAAATATACACTGTGTGCATTGTCTTACATGACAAAAATTGGAAACAAATTAATAACATACATTTGAAAGATGGTTTTGATTATTTATAGAAAAGAAAAAACAGCTTTACATACAAACATACACACAGAGTAGATAGTCTTGTTATTTATTACAACACCAAAATGCATAAGAAATATATTACATAGCTATAAAGAATATGATCAATTGACATGATATTTATATAGTGTCAAGGGCCTAGACTAAAAAGAAAAAATGGAGAGAAAAGAACATTTGTATATGCTATTGAATAGGAAAATAAATTACATTCTACCTGCTGAATCCCCCCTTTGCTTCTTTTCTTTGCTTGGATAGTCCTTGGGGCCTGGGTGTTAACATCAGAAAATAGTCCCATCTGGTCAAAACTGTTTAAGTTTTAGAGACCTCTGTTGAGCTGGATCTTCAAAATTGCCAAGTGTTCTAACTCCTTGATATTGGAAAACAGTAGACTGGAAAATTACAGGAGATTGGATTCCATAGACCCTTGTTTACAATTGTAACCTGTAACTAGACAGGTCCAACTTATTCTGTGACAAGTGGTTTCTCTGAAAATCTCTAGATAAAAAAAAAAAAAAACTTGTGCAGATATTTTAAAATTCTATTTACTATCTAAATTTTGTTTTTAGTATATACAATCAGCTTGGGTATCAGCAGAAGAGCCTCAATATTGTCTAAATATAATATAAATATTATGAGTCCAGGAAATTATTTAAATGGTGATAGGAGAAAAGGAATAACTATTTTTAAAAATCTAATAATCAGTTAGTGCTTTTATCATATCAAGTACATTAAACTTCTCTGAACTGAAGTCTTTTCATCATAATGTACTAAATTAAGTATCTGTTCCTTGTAGGATATGATTCTGCTAAACTAGATTAAAATCCAATCGTGAACAAAATCAATTTTACTTACAATAATCCTAGCCTACTGAGACTTCAGTTTAGTAATTAAAATAAATGTCTCTCCCCTTCATATTTTTTCTAGTTTCAGTTGTTCTTAAAAGATATAATTTGTTGACCTTGCATACATTACTATGTGTTTAATTAAAGAACTATTTGTTTAATTAAAACTGTTTTTTTTTTTAAAAAAAAACTATGTTTTAAACTATGTGTTTAATTTAAGAACTATGAGACAAAACAGATAAATATATATGTGTATATACATATATCAGTGAAATGGAATCTGTATGAACCTAATAGATTACTTGATTTAAGAGAAAATGAGAGAGTGATAAATATTTAAGCTGTCTTGAGGGAATTATGCTGACATTGAAACTTGGGATTACTTCTCAAATCAAACTCAGAAGATTTGATATCTTGTCAAGAAATTGGAGGGAAACATGCTTACTTGATGTTAATCATGTATTAGATCCTTCTTTTATTGTAAGGCCATTATATGGTGTCAGATCAGAACGAAAAGAAAACCAGGCAAGTGTTCTCCCCATCCCATCTGCCACAATTGAACTTTTTAAAAAGAGTACAGTTCAAGAGTTCAGCAATATTCACTTTGCAAAACATGGTTACCTTATTAGTCTAATTTTTAAATAATACATGAGAAAGTAGTTATCTTTCAATTAAATGTAAAATTATTTTTGCAACTTTTTTCCATTGTCTAAAATTAAAACCTAGTTTCAGATATTAACTGAATTTCAACTCCAATAAAATTGAATGAGATAGAACTGAATTTGGAAGCAGATTAATTATATCCTCATGCATGTTTCCATTAATGACCTTTTAATGCTGTGGCATAGGAAATATTAGTACAACTTTAGCCCAAGATGAACATTTAACTTTAAAAATTCCACTGATAAATACTGCCTAGCCCCACTAGTGCTTTGGAATGAGGTAGCTCCAACTCAAATAATTGACATGAAAATTGTAAAGCATTGTGGCTACTATAGGAAGAACTCTTCCACTTGAAATGAAAAATGACAATTTTTCTCTTGTCATTACTTCAGTTGTACTTTTAATCTTGAAAAAATGAAGCCTATGCTTCAAAGTTGGCTATAAATTGGAATATTTACCCATGGGATTGAAAATAAACATTAGTATATGTTTTAAAAAACTAAAATTTAAAGTCATTGTTCAAAGAAAAAGTGTTAGTCTCATTTGTTGCTAAAGTAAAAACTAACACAAACTTTCTACAGACTATGCAAATCAATGTACAATGTATGTTTTCTTTCACTAAGGACCTCTACCTTAAGAAATTTACTTAAAAAGTGATGTGTGCTTAACGATGAACAAGTTGAGTTGTTTCCCATAGCCTTTAAAAATGAAAATAATAAATACATGCACGTTTAGCCCATAACTCAGTGGAATACTTGATCGTTCCTAAAAAAACAAGCCATAAATTTAGGTCAGTCAGTTTTAAAACTCAAAGAGAATGTATACCTCAACTTAAACAACAAACACATAAGCATTTCTCTTTTTTGGGGTGATGGGTCCTGAGATAAATACATAAAAGTCTTAAATGAAGCCTTCTCCACTCAAAATCTTTTATGACTAAGTTATATTGATATTCTAGGTTATCAGCAGTGTTTCTCCTGCTTAAGGAAAAGATAGGATTTGCATGAAATAAAAGAAGCCATCTCTTAATTTTCCATATTAGTACACATTTAATAACATTTTTCCTGTATGACCAATTTCAATATATCCAATTTGGATGCAATTTGATCAAGGTTGTATAGCATTTCCTTCATCATATAAGGATATGCATTTAAAATATCCTGTCAGCATTACATTCAGGGTAGACACAACATGTTCATATACAATTCACGAATCTATATTCTCAGTCACATTGTTGGCTTTCAGTGGTGTTGAACTCTGCTGCAGAGATCGATAAATGGCTAAGGTTTGGAGACCACCAGGTTGTTGTGCCTTCTAGGATTATTTGCTGGTTTGTTTCTTCCTTCTTAGCCAAGGACTTCAATGTAATCTTTTTCATTCTTATATCTATCTAAGCTACTTTGTACTTTCTTTCAATTCAATTGTGAGGTTATACCAGAGCTTTCCAGTATTAGTACATAAACCATATACATACATACATACATAAATATACATATATACAATGTAATCATGACAGGCTATATCTTTTGTAGTCAACAACAACAACAATAACAAAACCCAGAGGTAGCAACATAACACTACAATGTAATAGTAGTACTATATCAGGAATCTCCAATATGAGTATGGAAGCCATATATACATATATATATATATATATATATATATATGCCATATATATCAATAACCATACTTTAAAAGTTAAGTAAAAAGAAATAGGTAAGTAAATATTAATATCTTAGGAAGAAAGAGTACTACGTATATATTGTTCTAGGAAACTAGGGAGCTACAGATTGATTACATTCAATCATTAAAGACTGGCTATTACTATTTATATCTTACTTGCCAGTAAAATGAAATTCAGGCAAATTAAATAGCTGTGCCTATTTCAACAAGTAAGGGATAAAGTTAACATTAGACAGGATATGTTTAATTGTAAACCTCAGATTCAGTTCTGAAAAGCCTATTTGTTGTAGTTTAGAATTATGCAGCAAAAAATTAAAAGCAGAGAAAGTAAAGAATAACTGCCCTTCAAACATTTGCTCATTTAACTTATCAACAACAATATATGGAAAACAATCAATATGACAATTCTGAATAGTGAAATTATCTCATTATTTGAAAATACGATTAGGACTAATCCTAAAAGGATGTGCTCATGCATTACTATTTTGTCATCTTGTCCAAACTATTAAATTCAAAATTGTCTTTGAATTCAGTTTTGCCAAACTACCTTATTAGAAAGATCTCTAAAAAAATTTAGTTTCACGAAACCTCTCTTCCTTAAATTGTTTAAAAGTTTCTAATGGGCTGGGGATTTAACTCAGTGGCACTGCACCTGCCTCTCAAGCGCAAGGTCCTGAGTTCAATCCCTGGTACCAAAACAAAAAGTTTCTGATATTTTAAAGTTGGGATGTTTTTACAATAAAATGTATATAAATTCAACACTAAATAACATAACTTGTTCCACATCTGATGGCTCAATTTTTACTACATTAATGCATGAAATTTACATTTTCATAATTCCTTGTTATACTGACACAAGTTGAGCATCCCTAATCTGAAAATGCAAATTCCGATGTCTACTGATACTGAAACTTTGGAAATATGGACATAACTGCACAAAACTTTTGAATTTGAGAGCATTTGAGGCTTTATATTTTCAAATTAAGGATACTCAATTAGTTAAGTACAAATATTACAAAACACAAAAACCTTCCAAATGCAAACATATGGTATCAAGAATTTCAGAGAAGGGATGTTCAATCTTTAGTCATTTTCTAATGATTTCTAAAATAATTATAAATATATTTTCTCCAAAAGTAGATTTTCTTTCAATAAGGAGAACATCATATGTGATAGTAGGATCATTCTCAACCTCTAATTTCCTCTTCAGCCTTAGGGAGCAGTTAAATGTAGGGTAAGACTTTAGTATTTTTTCCATTGGTAGTAAGTGGTGAAGTAACACCTAACCAAAAATAAATTTGAAATTTTATACATCTTTATACTTTAAAAATATTATTTTCAATTATTTTGTAAGTAATGACCTACTAATTTAGTCAGAGTCTTAGGTTAATATGATCATGTCCTGCCTGAAAAGCAGCATCAAGCCAGTTTCAGGCCTGCTTCCCAGTCCATGCTGAGAATAAGCCCCTTGGCCTCATCCTAGGGTTGTTCACACCCTGTAATAGACCACCTACTTCTGAACTTGTTCGTACAATGACAAAAATTATTTATGGTAAAGAAAAATCATTACTTTTATTTACTGTGAGGAAGTTTTCACTAACTAAATTGTTGCCTTTTTACTCTTATAGAAACTAAGAATAAACACTACTGATGGGAACAGATTTAAGCAAATGAATTGATAAAGAATCTGTGGTGTTAATTGCTCTGCTTTGCAGAAAATTTCAGAGATGATAAAAAAATAGGTCACATGGCACATTCATAAGAATATTTTGGGAATGTAAATATCATCATCCTTGATGTCAAGTCAAGAAAAAGGCCAAGAACTTCTTTTGACAGAGCCCAGTAAGCTTCCAACTGTCTTTTGACATCCAGAGTAGACAATCAGCTTCTTGATTTTTATCAGATCTGCCACTAGGATACGCAGATTAAATTGCTATGTTTTTAATATAATAGAATGTATTTTCAAAAAGTAAGATTTTTCATGTAGAGGATTTTAATGGCTAAGATATTACTACTTTATTTTTATTATGGACTAAAGTAAAAAGGACACATCCCTTGATTGTGAATATCCATTCAAAGAAAAATAAAAGTTTAAAGTCACCAATCACAAGGTTTGAACTCCCCTTGATACTAAATATTGCCAAGTGTAACTGCAATAATCCAAATGTGAGGCTCATTTCATCTTCATAGGTTCAAATAAGAAAAGAAAGAAAAGAAAAGAAAAGAAAAGAAAAATTCCTCCAAACTCATCAATAGATGTTTTGAGTTTTCTGAAACTGGTAACACTTGATATGCATGCTTTTCATTGTTAAGTGCCAGAATTATTAACACCACGCAGTTTGCATGGAAATGGCCTTCACTATTTTAAAAATTAGCCTCCTCAGGCTCACAATTGTTTCAGTAATCTACCTGCTGTGCTTGTTTATAGTGATTACATAGAACAACCAAAACAACTGTTTTATGTAGAACCTTTCCTATTTCATCTAAACATTGCAATTGCTACCAATTAAGTTATATAGGGACATCCAAAATCATTATTTTCAGACTAGCGTATATTTCCTCTGTAAATTATGCATCTTAATAGCTTTCCTTTTGCATAAACATTGCGATCTGTAGCAGGTATTTCTAATTATTTTTTCAATTTGGTTCTTGAATGCAAAGTCTAATAATTACATACAAAATTGATTCTCTTTATTTTTTTCCCAAAGTATGCATACTCAAATTGTAGTTTGCTTATAGGCACTGTTAAATTGTAGATTCCTTGCCCTCATATTGCAATGATTCTAATTCAAAGGGTCTAGGGCAGTTGTCTGTATTTTTACCAAGATCCTAAATTTTGCATGATCTACCATCTATTTTGACAAAAGCAAATTAGGGCAACAATGAAACGCCCAGACATTTCATCTTTGCTAACTTCTCAAACAGAAAACATTTCTCTTCAGAAATTTTTCTCATTAAAGAAATTCAACCCTCCATGGCTTAGTCCAGACTCCAGACATAATAGAGAAAACAGGAAGAGCCAAATTATGTAATAGCAGAATGATGAGATTTAATAGTTTTGTGAATTAGATTTCTTGCCCAACCACTGGGAGTGACATTTTATTATCCAATGAATACACACTGTCCTCCAAATCACAAAAAAAATCAGAGAATAGACTTACTGAGTATTACTATAAATCAAATGGATATGACTATGCCATATAATGTGGCTCTGAAATTGGTAGAACTTAAAACATTTTAAAAAATTTATTAATAGTTTCAACCCTTGGCAGCATGGTGAAAGTAATTTGGTAGTATCGATAAAAGTAAATTTTTCATATTTGTCTAGAAAATTTACTTTTAATAACTTTTCTATAGAAATGAAACAAATTTATCAAAAGCTTATGAAAACAAAATTAAGAGAAAGTATTCAATATAAAGAGAATGCTTAAGAAAGCGCATGGTTCAATAGCCTCATAAATATCCAGAAAGTACAAAAGTTACAATGTGTTTAATAAGGTAAGAGAGTTCCTAGTGAAAACTTGCATTTTACATAAAGCTTTTTTCATCCTACTAGAGATGAAGTGGGAATGCTGAGCTCCTGGTATCCATTGTTGGGGTTCAGAACAGAATACACCAAAATGTGACACTTTGATAGACTGAGTATTCTAAATTTGAAGAAAACAGACAAACCATGGAACCAGAAGGGTCACTCTGACAGACTCCCACCCTTGTCACTGAGGCCATAAACATAGTTATCTAACTGACCTGCACTGCACTCCATCCCAAAAGGGTTCTTCTGCCTTCTGCTGAGAGGAAAGAAACGTGCAGAGACTGAGAAGAGCCTGACAAAACAGGCCTTGCAATGTTCTCTCCAGCTTATTATTATCCCATTGTAGCTTTTTGTCCTTTCTTCACACTGTGGTGTGCATGCCCATAAAAATGCACAATTTTCTCTGGGGTTTTGTGTCATCATTTCTGAAAGCCCCCCCTGTCATGTAAAAGATTGATTAAATAAATTTGTTAACTTTTTCTTTTTGCTAATCTGTCTTTGTTGTATGTTGTCAGCCATGACCTTTAAAAATATTATTTTTACTCCTCTCTACTATGTCCACATAGATATCAGTCCCAAATTGTTGACAATGGAGGCTGAAGTTCTACATACTGGGACCCAGGGAACAGAAGCCAATGTCTTATGTAACATATTCCCCCAAACCAGTGGTGGCATTATGGTAAATATTGCAAATTTCCACAAGCAACATGCTTTCCATTATATAACAACATAAAAATGATAAGTAAAATTAAAAATAAATCTCAGTGTCCGCATTTTATTATAAATGCTCTTGGAAATATCTAAACAGTGAGTAGAAGATGAGTCTCAGGGATGAATAATTTTAGTACACTTTTTGATCTTCCGACAGAAGAAAACTTTTGAAATAATGATTGACCACATACATATGTGACTCCTTCATTATTTTGAAGAAAACAGTTTTGTTCTACAAAAGCACTTTTAAAAATGCTCAATTGATTTCCTGAAATCCAGGTCATATAGCAGTTGCACCCAGCCTCTTAGGCACTGAATGATCACACAAGTAGCTTGTTAAAATTGTGGATTGCTGTGTACACACCCCAAATACTGAATGGTGAAGCATAAAGATCAGAATTTTTATTAAGTACCTATCATTCTGATGAAGTGGTCTAGGAATCACAATTTGAGAATTGGTATCCCAGAACAAGCTAAGGTGATTGGGTCTAGAAAATTGTAGCAGGAGGTTTCTCTGACATTTCTCCCCATTCAAAAATAGTAAATGTTAAACAATGTTATGATGAAACTTTATATATAAATAGCCTAAAGTTTCAAAATTCAACAGAGGGTAATGGTCATGGAGCATACCTGACCATTATCAATATTGTCCATTGTGTATTTAAGGCTATTTAAAGTTGACCAAATAAATTTTGCCAAATACCAGCCACAGACAGATTTTCTCCCACATGAATATTGATCTGTAATGCTATGACAGCAATAATTAAAATTCATATTTAGTTACCTTTGTTTTGGTTCATGTTCTCAATAACTTTATACTTGCTTTATTGAAGTGTGTGTATCCAATTCATTTAAATGCAGAGAAATTGCAAGGAAGAACTAAAACAGCATCATGTTGTATTTCCCCCTGGAATATGATATGGCTGATTACTCCTCATCACCTCCAATGAATTTATAAGTCAGGAAGAAAGACAGACACATTACAAAAAACATAGCATTGCACCGTTATGCCCAATGAGATGGAGAAGAGAAAAACTATTAGACACAAAAACTACTTTGATGTAAAGCAGTACCATATACAGGTAATGATACAAACTGAAGGTGGAGGAGATGGTTCAAAAAAACTGGGGGGCAAAAAAAATCAGTGAATCATTTTTTTATCCTTATATTTTATAATTTAATAGCTTTAGCCAATCTCTTATTTAAAAAACTATTTTATGTATAACGAAGTATTTTCTAAAAGTACATACTTTTCAAATTCAAATTTGATAGTTTTCTTGGATGCTTACTAAGTAGATATCATCCCATTACTTTCATTTTTAATAAATAATATACCGGTTTTCAACATAAAAGTATTTTTTTATTTCCTATATAGTTCAGGCTCCCTTGAACTCTCTGTGAAGCCCAGGTTGGTCTTGAACTGGTGGTTATCTTCTTGCCTCAGCCTCCAGAGTGCTGGGATGATAGGTTTGCAGCACCATGCCCAGTAAAAGTATATTTTAATTTCCACTAAACAAATATTTTATAAGTCCACCTCTTGAGTTGCTTCAACAAGCTTTAATTTATATTGATAAAGCTTGAGGCATTTTGCTTC
Source organism: Heterocephalus glaber (assembly GCF_053883595.1). NCBI lineage: Eukaryota > Metazoa > Chordata > Mammalia > Rodentia > Bathyergidae > Heterocephalus > Heterocephalus glaber. The sequence continues at coordinate 2,891,789 of NW_028258358.1, forward strand.
TGGGCTCTACTGAAGTTTTGTACTATTGCCTTACTGATGCAAGTCTGTCTGTCTATCTGCCTATCATCTATCTATCTATCTATCTATCTATCTATCTATCTATCTATCTATCTTATTGGAGATTGAATACAGTGCCTTGGCACTGAGCTATATTCTCCTCCCTGTGCAATTTCTTATTTTGGGACTGGATCTCACTAAGTCACTACATTTTCCAGGCTGTGCTTGAAATTGCAATTCTCAGCCTCAGCCTCCCAGAGTGTTGGGATTACAGGCAGGTGCCACAATGCCAGACCAAGCCCATATCCTTAATTTTTATCCCACTGAATGAATTATCTGCTTCTTTTAGACTAAATGTGTGCTCTAAAAATTCATATTTTAAATCCTAAAACCAATGTGATAGAATTAGTAGGTGGATTCTTTTGTGTCGGGAGAGCTGCCCTTGTGAATGGGGATTAGTACCCTTGTAAAGGAGACACGGGGGAGCTCTCTCTCACCTCCCATCATGATAGGCCACAGAGACAACAGAGATATAAGAACAAGAGAGTGAGATGTTCAATAGACACTCACTCTGCCAGCATGCATGTGGTAACATTAGGAACTGTAAGAAATGTAGAAACTTTGTTGTTAAGGCTCCCCAGTCTATGGTATTTTTGTTTTAGCAGTCTGAGTGGACTAAGATGCTACCCCACCCCCATCTTGTAATAGTAAAGGTTATAGAGTAAAGGATACTTTTGTTCTGAAAACCAATCTAAGGTGATATTTCCTGAAGTATCATTCAGGAAGTAGTTTCATTTGTAGTGTTATCGATGAGACAAATAATTCAACATAAGCACTATAGAATAGTTCTATTTAGTTCTATTCAACTCTAAAAACATAAAAGGATAGACTGAAAGATATGCTGTAGCCTAATGCATTTTTAATGTGATTCATAATCTCTGAGTAAAAAAAGGAATTACATGAACATATAAAATATTAATATACAAAAGACTGTTTTGAAATTTTAAAAACTGTAGAGTATTTTCTAAAGGAGCCTATGGTATTAACATATATTAGTCTATTATATTACTTTATCTTTACATTTGAGGTTTTATTTGTTTTTTCACAGTGCTCTAGATGAAACCCAGGGCCTCTATGACCCTGGGCAAATGGGCTAACACTGAGCTATGTCCTCAGTCCTTATTTTAACACTTAAGAGCAGGAGAATTTCCTGGTTCCTTGTTAGACACTCTGTAAACTTGAGCTGGAGTCAGGACTTGCTCTTTTTAAGCACAGACAGTTTTAAGGTGCCATGTGTTGATCCAGTGAGAAAGGGATCAGTTTTCATAAGTATTTCTATTTGCAATCCCTTAGTGTGTTAGTGTGATCAGAAGCAGGAAAAAACAGTGCAACTTCTTGTTTGAAATAAAATTCTTAGAAGCAAATAGCCAAATGATGAAACTGTTTCAGGACTCCAAGGAATATAATCCAACTCATCTATCATTTATCAGCATGTATTTCTTTTTCTTGAAATAGTTTCTTTGGCTACAAACTTCTCAGTCATCCTAAATCTAGTATAATTGTTTTTCTTTGGGGAACAAAATTATTGTTCTTCTTGCAGGTGCATAAAGAGGAAGGTTGTTTAGGTCAGTTATGCAAGAGTGAAACAAAGAAAAGGAGCAGCACTGGGCATATTCTTATTTGACATAAACATGAAATTAAAGAAACAGACAAATGGAGCTTTTTATTCATGCTCACTAGGTGTGATAAAAGTGAATTCTAAGGCATTCCCTTACATACTTGTTTCCTACTTTGAAATTCCTACTTTTATAGATTAAAATTTGATTTAACTCAAAATTGTTTTAAAGAGAAAATTCCATTAAAAAACCTGAATATCACCAGGGAGTAGAGAAGGTTGCATTTCCAATTTCTTTGCCACTCCAGTTTCTAACCTCTCCCTTGCATCAACTTATTCTTCCTGCAGGACTAGAGCATCATTATCAATCTTAATTCAGATGCATACTTTTCAGAAAGGCTCCTAAAATCTCTCTGTCTCTTTTCCTCTTGGGTTAAATTATATGACACCTTATTTCTATTGCCTTTGTGTTATATTTTTACACATAAACCAATACATTCTCTGTTTTACATAAAAAATATGAAAACAAATCAAAACACAGAAACCTGGAGCAATATCCATTCCTTTCCTTATTAACAGAGGTAAAATATCTCAGCTGATTAATCAAGTTAGAATTATAATATATATCCTTTTCATTTATTGAGAAAAGAATAATTGAATGGAAAAGTTATGATAAATAAAAATTCTGATATACTATAATATGGTAAAAATATGATGGTCCTATTATGCAATGGTGTAAGTGTAGAGATTGCAAGAATTCATAAAGAATTAACAAAAATATTGAAAGGCAGTAATATATATGTATTATTAAATTATGACAAATTTTGGTACTAGCTTCATCCATGTTAGCACATGTTCAACCTCTAGGTTACATCCCTAGGGACATCTAATTTTCATATAAAATACTTAGTCCACTTTAAAATCAAAGAAAAAAGAAAAGAAAAAAATAAACAAATTTATTTATCATCTAACATGTTCTACTTATAACATCTGTACTAATGACCATTAAAAAAATGATGGGAGTGATCACTAAGTAATAGTATGAATCTTAAAAAATATATTGAGTGCTTGTATACGCCAGACACTGCACTTTACTTTCATTAATTCAGTTACAGATGTCTCATAGATGGTAATAAAGGTAAAACTCTCTACATGAGAGAGGGTTCATATAGAGAGGTTTAGCATAGTAGGGCATTTGAATTTGTGATAATGTTTATGGTTCAGTAAATTTATGAGGAGCTATGCCTTTTTAATATGTGAATAACTATAAACATGCATCATTAATTGGTAAATCAAATAGCTGTATAATGAAGCAGAAAAAGAAATCTAATTCCATGCAAATGGCTGCTCAGCTAAGAAGTCAGAAGTTTCAATTAGCAAGAAGCACATGGAGTCAGGTTAGGCAAGAAGAAAAAGGAAAATGGGGACTTCACAAGGAGTTCTGTAATGGGATGCTATGTCAAAAAAGACTCATTGGTTGAACCCACACCCAGAACTAAATTGTAAAGAAGGGAATTAGCATTTTTGATAAGTGAATTAGCATATGAAAAACACTCTTAATTTCTATGAAAACTATTGATACAATTGATCATAAAATTTCATAAAAAGCTATATTTCTGAAGACTATTGAACAACAAATGATAGTACATCTTATTCAGAAAAGATTGATGGCGCCACTTAATGTATATACAATATATAATTTTTCTTGTACAAAGTAACAAAGGATGTGTTCGTTATCCTTGCTCCAAGTTCTGAGAGATAAATACAATAATGACAGAGTAACAGGTTTGGTCTCATTAAGTCTAATTAATATATCAAAAATCTGAATTTTCCCACCACATTAATCAATAACACCTCTTGCTTGAAACCAGAAGAGCCTCATAGGAGATTTCACTATTTCCAAAGGTACACACTTACAGTCTGCTGTCCAGTTAGCAGAATAAAGATTGAAGGCAAAGCGTTATCATTCATCTGTTCAAAACTTGACCTTTAAATTGGCACTGGACAAAAGATACTTGGCCCCACACCTTAAGCAATATCACTCAGAGATCTCTATAATCATTGCCCACAACTGTCTTTTTTCCAAACTTGCTGACCACCTTGATAACCACTTCAAGATATTAGGGATTAAGAAATGCGCCTATCGCAGTGCCTTTGCCTATGTCAGTTCTTCTATTACCCTTCAACTACTCCCCATTCTCTTTCTGTTATTTACAGTCATCCTCATGAAGTATCCTTGATCATCCTATTAAAAGGAGCAACTAATCACCTCACATCCCTGGCACTCCTTGCTCTTCACTTTCTGCTTAGGTTTCTTATAACACATAACACTACTTTATACCATGTTTACATTTTTCCCCTCAGTCTCACCACATTAAAATATGAACTGCAATAAAAGGGAATCTTTCTCTTTCTTTTATACAAAATTTCTTTTGTTATAGACATATTGCTGATGTCTGAAATAGTATTTTGTACATGACAGAATAAAAATGAATGTGTTACATGAACATCATTTGCAAAATCTAGATTTAAATGTAGAATCACATATCCTCCATTCTTCCATTTTAAGTTTTTCACCAATTTTTGATTCTATTTTCCAACTGTTTCCCTGATATTGTATTTCAGCCACTGCTATCAACACTGAAGTCATTTTTCACTTGAATCAGTATAGAAGATACTAAGCAGGTTTGTGCAGACTACCTGCACCCCTTAAAATGTGTCATGTGTACATGTCATCCATACAGTCCTAAATAGTAATTCTCTCCAAGTGACAGTTTCCTATAAAAGTCTAAAAAGTTTCAGGGTCTCACCTTTAGATAAAGTACATATTCCTAATCATTCAGTTTTGGATGATTAATGTAATTGTAATTCTAATGGTAATGTAATTCTAGCTTCTTACCTGTGTTATATCCTGTATGCTCCAGGCCAAAGAAACTGTTGGTTATTTCTGAAACTAGATGAGGTGTCACAGGACATCTGAAACTCACATTGCCTTCAGACCTGCTATAAGAGTCTCAGTTGGTCACAGACTTCAGTAGTCAGTACTGAAGCCACGGATTCCCTTGGCTTATTTGTCACCAAAGTTCTAGAGTGGCCAGGGAATAGTGCTGGGTTTTGGCTCCCAGCTCAGCTGTGCCACCAGCCTGGGCAAGTTTTTCTTAGGCCTGTATTGAGTCTTGAGCCTCTTCTTATCCAATCCTTCCCTGCCAATCTCTTCTTTCATAGGTTCAAGACCTGCATAATTGGCAAGGCTCCCCCTACGTTCTCCAGATACATCTCAGGTAGCCTTTGATAAATTTCTCACAGGCCTTGTCTGATCTCTAAGGCTGCTTCCTTTGGAGGATTTGAATGGACACATTGCTCCTCAAGAAGTGTCATGATTTTCCACTGTTTTTGCTCCTCTTTCCATTTCCTCCATCTTGTTCTGTCTTTCTCAATATTCTCTGGCAATAAGGTGGAAAGCTCAGACCCTAGCTGTAACTCAAATATATCCTCTCTGTACTCCCTCCAAAGTCTGAGATTTCATAAATAAGCCTTTCATTACTGCTCTCCTTGTCCAGTATTTCAGCTTTCTATAGGAATTCAAGCCTCTTGACACCAAGAACCATACCTTATTCATCTTTATAAGGTGTAAAACCACAACTAGGAAATTATAGAAATTCATTGCATATTAAATAAATTAATTTGTTGAATGTCTTTTATTAGAAGAAAGTAAGGCTAATATGTCAAAACAAAGAACTATTCGTGATTGAGAGACCTTTCTCACACTTATACCTAAATCTTTTATACCATTCCAATAAATCAAAAAGCAATTCACTATTATAGTCATGAAGTGGCCATTCTGGAACTTATTCACGAATAAGAAGCTAAGAAAGGGTCTATTTATAGTAATTAGCAAAATTCAAGACCCATGGATGGTTAAAGAAGTAAAAATATTAAGTAGTAAAGTCAACTTGTCCATTAAATTTGTTAGATAAATAGTAAAGACAAGAGTAAGTGAAGCTTGGAATGGATTTCTGAAAGATAAATTTTAAAAGGCATTTAGGGTAAAATTCATAATACAACAAAAGTAAATTAAGAAATTGTAATCCAGGGCTTATATGTGATATGTGGCTATAATCCTGGTGCCTGGGGGGCTGAGGGATGTGAATCATGAATTTGGGGCCAGCCTTTGCTCCATAGTAAGTCCAAGGCCAGCCTGGACTACACAATTAGACCTTATCTGAAAAAAAAAATGGAAAAAAAGAAGAAAAAGAAGGATGGATGGATGGATGGAAGGAAGGAAGGAAGCAATGAAGCAAGGAAGGGAAGAAAGAACTAAGGAAGGAAGAAAAGAAAAATTATGAGTCAGAATCTCATTTTTTATGGACAAATATATTGACATATGTGTAACACAAAGTAACAGTTTCTGGATGTGTTTTCTTGTGTAGAAAAGAAATACTATATTGGTAAAATTAATAAGCATTGTAGTAATTTAAATTATAATTCTATCAAAATTATTATTGAAGTTCCTTAACAAATTTCCGAATAAATCATGATAAATATTTTTCTGTCTATGAATTTCACATAAGCTTCAGAACACTAACTTCAGAATCTTAGTCTGAAATGTGTAAAAAATTACGTGAATCAGAACTTTCAAAAATTGGTTATCTGATGAACATGTGCTACAATAGCAACATTCTTGGTCAACAGCCAATATACAAAGGACTCTATACACTCCTTTAATTAGTCATTTATTAAACTATATTTCTCCAAAGCATTAGTGTTCAATCTAATACTGTTGTTAACTAAAGTACTATGTGCATTAATGTAATAAGAAAATCAGAGTCAATGAAACAATTTTGGAAATCAGAAGAAGTTAAAAAATAAAAATTACTAATGTTTAGGTAGACTTCTTTAGAACCAATGAGAGTCATTAAGCAAGGTGTTGTTTGCTTAAACATTTAACAAAATAAATAAAAATCAGAACTCTATTCAAAGTATTCATGTCACAAACAACATTTGGTCATTTGGGCTTGCCAATAACTTCCTGATATATCTTTATCTTATCTTTGAGTCAATTCTCTCAATATTACCATCATGATAAATTGAATGTTCTTTAAAGTACAGGACAATTAGATATGGATATTTCTCTTTTAAAAAATTATATTGTAAATGTCATACCATCAGTACTGCTTTGGCACTGACTACTACTATCATCTTAATAGGATGCTAGCAATAGGAAAAATTGATTGATTTTGGAGTTTGTCGAAAGCCTATAAATATTTTCTATTTCACTGCCTTTTATTGCAAATCTTCTGTTTTTTTTTTTTTTTTTTTTTCCCAGTATCGGGAATCAAACTCAGAACCTTGCATTTGCCAGCCAGGCGCGGCACTTACGAGCTACATACCTGGCCCTTAATCTTCTGTTCTTAACATGGTTAAATTTTATCTTCAGTATTAAATGAATCATTAATATCTGAAGTAAAACATTTCTACCTTATTTTAATATTTCCCAGACGATGATTGGCATTAATCAAGAGTGCAACCATTTTTCTTTAAGATTTTTCTTGATCAGATTTTTTTCTTGTTTCTATTTTTAATTTATAATTTAATTAGAGTACTCTATACCACTTTATTGAATGACACACAAGAAAACTACTTGTATTTAATACAACACAACAAGTTTAGAGACAAATGCACATTTGTGACACTATCACCACACTCTATGCCATAAACATATGCATCACCTCCAAAAGGTTCTACCTACCGGCTTATTTATTGTTATTATATTTGTCTGTGAATAAGAATACTTAAGATCTACCCTACTAGAAAATGTTTAAATAAGTAAAACAGTGTTTTTAACTCTAGGACTTAATCATCTTTCATAACTGAAATCTTGTTCACTATAACCTGTGCTGATCTGTTTCTTCCTGATCTTAGTCCCTGCCAAAAAGCAATCCATCCTCTGCTTCTGTGAATGAAATTCTTTTAGATTCAACATATAAATGAGAGTGCGCAACAGTTTTTTTTCTGCATTTGGTTTCTTTCACTTAGCATAATGTCCTCCAGATTCATCCATGTTTGAAATGACAAGATTTCATTCTAAGGCTAAGCAATATTTCAGAGTATGTAAATGACTCATTTGCTTTATCTCTTCATCTATCTATGGACAATTAAGCTGCTTCCATGTGTTGGCCATTGTGAGCAATTAACTTTATTATATTGCATCATCCTATTTGGCCTTTGATTAGACATGATTTAGGTCTTTTAAAGTCACCATCTTTGCTTTCGATTATTTGTGGTTTAATTTATAAGAAAAAAGTGCATTAAATGCTTTATCTCTTTATGTTCTGTTATCTTTCATTCTAGATATTCACTTTCTATTCCCCTAAATTTTTCCACATTTTTATTAGGGCTTTTTGGTTGTAAATATTAATGAGTTTTATTTTGGAGATTTGCGCATGCAAATAACATACTTTAATCATTTCTTCTGAACTTTCCTTAGGCCACTACACTTCTGGTTTCAAACCCCAGCCCTGCTTGGGGGGTTTTCAATGTGTACAACAAACTTTGGTAAGAAGGGGAGGGTCAAAGAATACAAAAATGAGTTAAAGAATATGAATATGATAAAAATGATTTTGAGGAAAACATCCAATTGCAAATTTCTATACAGCAATGATGCTTCTTACTGTAAACATGTCTATATTTTGTTGCAAAACTACTTGTGTTCACAGCTCTACTCATACAAATTCCTAAAAAGAGAGCAAATTTTTTTACATTGCTATGCCTCAATAAAAATTAACAACAAACTTCTGAAACTATGTCTTTGTAATATCGATTTCTACTTGTTCTTTCTTAAATGAAACAGTAAGTTTAAAATACTACAATAACACTGGAATCTATCAAATAACTATTCAAATTATATTATAAAACTAAAATAAAAGTAATGAAAAGGATATTGTGTTCTGGTGAATCCTGGAAAATATTTTTTATTATCTCTGTTGAATTTTATTTTATATGGTTTTTATAATTAATGTACTATTTTAATTATGTTACAATAACAAAAGTCATCTTGGAAACATAACTTGGTTAGATGCATTTGTTGATATATAGTAAGAAACATTCTTATATCATCCTTAAATAATAGCAACAAAAATGAGTGTCTCCAATATTATTAAAAAATAGAATTTATATTAGTTTAAAACTTCAACTTTCAACTGAGATTAGCAAATACGACCATTTAAATTCATGAGTTCTAAAGTTTAATCTTACAATAAATGTCTTTATCCTTATAAATATCTATCTTTATCCTTACGTGTCTTATGAGTATAGTTTTTTAAATTTTAATTTGAGTGTTATTCATCAAGTAATAAGGAAAAACGGATTGACAAGGGAATGGTCAGCATAAAACTTAGCAGGAAGTGCAAAGGACTCCTTAAATGAAAAATATACATCATGATTCTACAAGATATTTTGAGAGCTGCATCCATGAAATATTAGAGAAAGCTATTGAGGAAATTGCCTTTATGAGACTGCTAATACTTTCTTAGCATATACTGGGCACACACATTTGAAACACGTTAACAATTCAGATATAAGATATTTTCTAGTCTGCTTTAATTTTCCAGCTCAAGCAAATTTCCTCTAAATGTAGGGCATGGATAAAAAATGTATGATTATGCCATTTTCCTCACTAGTTCCTGGTATATGTTGTCATTTAAACTTATATTGGGAATATTTTTACTGATTAGAAGCTACAAGTCTTAACAGTACTTGCCTTAACTTTTAGGTGTCAAAATGAGAAAATTTGACACTCAAAGTTTTCCTTTGAGGCAAAGATTTATTCTATGACTTGAAGCTTTATACGAATAATTTAAAATGGTTTCCTGGTGGAAATATTTCCAATACAAAAACAATCAATATAGCAATCTGTGAATATTGCAATGAGAAACATAAGGAGCTTTATAACCTCTACAGGAACCAACATTTTATGTCCTTAAAGGAATATTATTAAAAGAACAGAAATACATAAAGAAAGCGAAAGATAAAGGAACATTTAATATTCACTTATTATATGTTCTCCATTTTCAAATGCATAAAATGCAAGTATTTGCATGGAACTTGCTTAAAATGAGTTAATTTTGGTCACTTATAAACCATGTTGACAAATAAGCATTGGGAACCTAAATTCATACTAACACAGGAGATAACTCACATTCTGAAAATTGGTGATATATTTCTCATATATGGAGATAAAAGTGACTGAGTGTGCTTCTTTTTTTGGGGGGGGCAGGTACCGGGGATTGAACTTGGGACCTTGTGCTTGCAAGGCATGCACTCGAACCACTGAGCTAAATTCCCGCCCCAAGTGTGCTTATTTAATTAAAAAGTGCCTTGATACTTAACTATATTTTCTATTTCTGTCATCATCAAGCAATATTCCAACAGATAAGTTTATTCACTCCTTGAATAAACTTGACTTTTGACAAAGAATACATCTGTTCTACATTTCTGAGACAAAGAAGTAAAAACAGTGAATAAACATATAAAAAAATGTTCAACATCACTGGTCATTGGAGAGATGCAGATGAAAACAACACTGAGATTCCACCTCACCCCAGAAAGAATGACTGCTATCAAGAAATCAACCAGTAACAAATGCTGGTGGGGGTGTGGAGAGAAAGGAACCCTTCTCCATTGTTGGTGGGAGTGCAGACTGGTGCAACCACTATGGAAATCAGTATGGAGATACCTCAAAGAACTAGGACTACAGGTTCCATTTGACCCAGCTATTCCCCTACTGGGAATCTCTCCCAAAGAATTAAAAGAATCATACTGCAGCAATATATGTGCACCTATGTTTATAGTGGCACAGTTTGTAGTAGCTAAAGCTTGGAAACAGCCCAAGTCCCCATCAACTGGAAACTGGATAACGAAGATGTGGTTTTTTTTAATAAAATGGAATACTATTCAGCCATAAAAAATGAGAAACTAGAGACATTTATAGCCAAATGGATGCATACTGAGGCCATACTCTTAAGTAAAATAAATAGGACACACGTGTAAATACCAAATAGTTTCTCTAGTGTTGAAAGTGTAAATAAGGATGAAAATGATTAAAATGAATAATTGATAATTGGAAATAGGAAAACGTCCAAGGCTTTGGGGATGGTGGGAGGGGAAGGGGATAGGGAAGAAGGGAAAGGAAAAATTATGAGAAAGAAAAAAAAATGGAATGAAAGTCTGTGTAAATAGGGAAGGGTGGAGGGGGTGAAGGGGGCAGAGGTAATGGGAGAAAAAATAAGATCTAAGATTCATCATGTACAGATACAAGCACCCAATGATAAATGTAAATGTATTGTATACCTAAAATGTACCAATAAATATATATATATATAAATATATATAAACAAATTTAAAAGAATGAATCTGTTCAAATGACCAGTAAAGGATAAAAGTCTCAGTATAAATTGCTATTTTTATTATCCCAATGAAAAATAATAAATTACCCACAATATCATCACACATACAGGTAAACTAATATATAATCTTAGGGTGAAAAAAACCAAAAATTGCTTGACATAAAAGGACCCTCTAGGCAATCCTTTGATAACAAGCTTGATACAACCTATAGTCTTCTCCTAATTATGTTTATAATTAAGAGAAATATGAATACTCTAAAAAATTCTGTACAGGCATAATTTTAGTAGAAAATGTCCATATATTCTCTTTAAAGTCTCACTGTTTTTTCTTTTTGATAAATAATCTAAAAAGATAATATTCTTTAGCTAGAAAGCATCTTAACTCATATATCTCAGTAACAAATTATCTATAAATGCAGGCTTTTTATCTGCACATATCTCATAGGAATTTTAGGTGCCATGACTTAGTTAAATGACATCATTCTCCCTCCAACATGGTTCATATTTCAGCTAGCATGGTGTATTAGCCATGGGTGCTTCACTGTTTACACAATTACACAGTATAAACTTTGCTTTTGGCTATCCAGTTAACAAATTACTATGTAAATATCAATGACCCATCTTGGCATTTCTTTCAAAGTGCACAAACAGCAAAGCATACAATTCTATTGCTTTCTGTCTCCCCATGATAATCCCACAGGATATGTTGCCAAAACGGATAACTGAAAAGTGTAATTGGCCAATAGAAATAAAAGAAGACCAGAGAAACAAAAAGTGGTAACACCAGAAGTGATATTTGGTGGGAACCTAACTGTGCCATGTGAGAAAGAGCTGAGTGAAGGGTGTTGACACTGCAGCTGTGCAAAGAGTTTGAATCTACAGCTGTGGAACTTAGTGAAGGCAAAGTTGTCAATGTAAATGAGGAAAATGTCTGTGATGAAAAAGACGACAGTGTCCCAGAGGTAGTGACACCAGCAAAAATCCTCACAATAAAGGAACGCTTGGAGATACTGAGAAACATTGGAACTACAAATGACAAAATATTGCAAACTGATCCAAACCCAGAAGAGTATGACAATTCACTGAAGCCTAGGAAAGACACAAGTTTCAGGTAAGTTACATAACAAACAGAAAAAGGGAAGCCCTATAGAAACTACTCTTGATAAGATTGCTTTACAAAGAACCAGAATTTTAATTTTAAATGTTTGTAAGACTATAAATTACAATGTGCTAAACATTATTAATTTTATTATTTATTCATTTCTCTGTGTATTTATAACCATGATGAAGAGAATTTCAATGTTTTGGGACAAATGAAATGTCATGGAAAATATTAATTTTTAATTGGATATTAAGATCTCTTTGTACAATTTCAGCTGGCACGGTTAATGTTCATAGCCTTTAGTAGTGTGTGATACCTGAAATGCTTGTATGTCAAGGAAGACTGTTGCCTCCAGAAAAACTGTGCTCAAAGTCTCCAACAGGCTTCTGAGTTTTAGGCCTTCGAAAAGTATTTGATATGCTCCATGAGAGCAAAGATTAAAGGATACAAGAATAAATCTTCTTAGTTCCAATTTTACAAATATGTCACAAACCCCATTTTATTCTAATCTACAGAGAGAGGGGTTTATACTTTCTAATCTTCCTTAAGAAATAAATTTTAATATAGCAAGTAATTCAACCATTACTAGCAGATAAATGGTAAAAGCAAGTTCTGAGTGTTAAAAAATATTTCAAATGCTCATATCTTAGCCTCCAAGAACTGAAGCATGCTTCAGCACTGTAAAACACACTCCCTCTATGCTTTATTCTCAGTTGGCAAAGACTGGCTGCCCAGGCCCCATCCTCCTGTTACACATGCTTTACTTATACAACACAAGCCAACATGGTTTTTTCTTCTGATTCCTTTTGGATCATCATGAGCATCATAGACATTTTCATCAGTGATGCCAGGAGAACTGGGAATATGTTAGTTTACTTTTGCTTCCTCTGTTGCCTAGTTGGCTGCATCTGTAGCAACAGAACAAAAAGAAGATCATGTATGAAATACTGCTATTATTTATAAAAGAATGGCTGGTTTTAAAACAAGATAGATGTTTAGTATTCTGTGGATATTCCCCTACCACATTGTAGCACTTCTGAAGGAGGTTAAATTGCAAGCCAAGACTGTCAAAATTTTCTCTTGATATAGCACCAAAATAGCCTGATCAGCCCAAAAAGCTGCTGAGCTGCACTATTAGGAATTGCTGCTATTCTGCACTGTGAAAGATAGGGGATTTGGTCTATTACACAGGGCTTTTTCTTTAGTCTCAGAGCTACTGCCTAAAGAACAAGAATTTCTGCTTGAGTGGCTTGATGTGACGTTTATCTCTAGTTTTGTGAATGAGGTCATAGTGTTGTTTAATGCATTACATTAACCCTTGTCTTTAAAATCTCACATCATTTTAGCTTGCAGTTTAATGTTACCCAGATCTTGTGTGTAGTTATGCAAGAAAGTTCAGATGCAATTCTAAATCAGGACTAGTCTGCAGGTCACCATTCATTCACCAAGTTTTATCAAGCATCTACTATATATGCCAGTGATATACTGTGCATAGAAAATTTGTAAATGATAAAACAGATTTTTTTTCTCTCGGGTCTGCTAAATTTTTCCTTACTATGGTTGATAGAAAATAAAAGACTTTTGACAAAAGTGCAAGAAAGTCTCCATGATAAGCTGAGTATCTCAATTAATGAGGTTTAATCCTCTTATTGACTGACCAACTTTTTATCTCCTAAAGAGAGGGAGTCATCATTATTCCTCTGGAGGACTTAGGAAGACTCTGGTATTAATTTCTACTTCATCCATGGGGGAAATGTGCTTAATGGATTGAAGGAAAATACAACATGGAGTTCAAAGTATGTGAGTTCAGTACTAGAAGCTTTAACCTCTGCAAGATCTTTTCTGTTAACAAAGAAATGTTGTTACAATATTACTGAGCAGTTTAAAGGCACAATTCTATTTTTATTTCAAGGAATAGAACTCTGCAAGAAAGTCAATGATTGCAGTGTATGTCTTTGATACTTGAATCAATAGAACTATATTTAATTTTTGGCATGAAAGAAGGCTAAGAGCAGTAGCTTTGTGATTAGAAAAGATAACTAGGGTGATCGTAGAATTTGCTCTTTCTAAAAGCATTTAAACACACTTCTTTCACATTTTTCTTGTATGTATATTGTCTTTATTCAGAATTAAGAATGTTCTTACTCAGTGAAATTTTTAAGGTTGTTTCAGACTACGTATTTCCAAATAATAAAATGTCAACATCATTTTCTAATATACAATTCCACACTCAGATAAAGAATATTGTGGGAAGACTCATAATTAAAAATTCAAATAAATATAACACACGTGTAAATACTGAATAGTTTTTCTAGTGTGAGAAACTGAAAGTGTAAATAAGGACTGAAAGGTATAATAGGTAATGTTAAATAGGAAGAAAAGGGGCAAAGGGGAAGGGGAAGTGGGAGGAGTAGGGGAAAGGAAAGAAGGGAATGGAATTAATATGAGAAAATGAAAAAATGGAAACAGTCTTTGTAAACAGGGAGGGATGGAGGGGTTGAAGGGAGGGCAGGGGAATGGGGTAAAAATAAGAATCAAGATGGATTATGTAAAGGTGCAAATTTCCAATAATGAATGTCATTATATTGTATACCTAAAATGTACCAATAAAATAAAAATTTTTTAAAAATTCAAATATCACTCTTCACCTTCATTGTCTTAGTACAGAAATGTAATTGTCTGATTATGTAAAATTATTTCTTTCTTTGACTTTTGAATACATTTTCAAAATTTAAAAAGTCTTCCCTAGGGCCAGGGATTTAGCTCAGTGGTGTTGTACTTGCTTTGCAAGCACAAGGTCCTGAGTTCAATCCCCAGTAGCAGAAAAAAAAAAGTCTTCCCTAAATTTGCTTGCATTTCAACAGTCACTTTTGTCCCTTTTTAGATCTGCATACAGGTATCACTGGGCAAAAGGTATCTGTGTATCTTCATTCTTTTTGTTCATGGGGTCAGTGCTCAATATAACTGGAACTAAATGAGCAATAGTTCCCATGTAATATTAAATAGCAATATAAATACATCCTATTGCCTGACATTATTTCTCTTAATTAGCTTTCAAATTCCCTTATAGCCCAAGGTAAAGAGTTATTGTGTGTTAAGCCTTTAGTATGATCATTCAAAATCAACCTTTGTGCCTCTATAATAGACCTCAATCATTAGAATGAAGAATTTCAGGAAACAAAAAAATAAGCATTAATACCTTTTGAACCAATGACTAAATGATTCCTAATGAAGATGTCAGTAGGTGAAAGTGGTTTAGGGGAATGTTTATCAAATTTTAATATGCATATGAATCATTTGTGGTAGCATGTGAAAATTCAGATTCTGATTCTTTACCTCTAATGTGGGACCTAGTAGTCTGTTTTTCAGTAGGTTTGCAAGCGATACTAATGTTACTATGTTTCGAAAACACTGAATAACAAAACTGTGAGATACTACTGCAAATTTTCACTACTGAGGCCCGAGGATGTAGCTCAGCGGCGCTGCACCTGTCTGGCAAGTGAAAAGTCCTGAGTTTGATTCTTGGCACTTGGAAAAAATCATAAAAAATATATTTTCACTACTGAAAATATTTTCAGGCCACGGAAGCATGGATTAGAAAGTTATTAGAGAGCCAGGGATTTAGCTCAATGGCACCGCACCTGCCACGTAAGAGCAAGGTCCTGAGTGCGATCTCTGGTACCAATTAAAAAAAAAAAGTTATTAGAATGCATCGTCCTGTATTAAACTTAAAAATATTGATGAGCCCTTTTTGTCTATGCAGCACTTAGTATATATGTACTCTATGGCAAACACTATAATACATTGGAAATTTATAAGTTTATTGCAGGGTAAATAAAAAATGTTATAAAACAACAAAAAGGAAAATGAAAAAAATGGAAACAAAGTCTTGTAAATAGGGAGGGAAGGAGGTGTTGAAGGGAGGAGAGGAGAATGGGGAAAAAATAAGAACCAAGATATATCATGTATAGGTACAAATTCCCAATGATAAATGTCATCATATTGTATACCTAAAATGTACCAATAAACTTAATTTAAAAAAGAAATAGTATTGACTGAACCATTTACCAGCTACAAAAGCTTAGACTTTGCACAATTGGAGTGAAGTTCTGAAATATCGAAGAAGAAATGTGAAAAAAATTAAGCTTTTCAGAAAGTAAGAGAAAAGAAGTTGTGGTATTGTATTAAGAGTATATTATAGGGCCGGGGATTTAACTCAGTGGTTTCAGCTCCCCTTTGCGCAAGCGCAAGGACCCGAGTTCAATCCCCGGTACCAAAAGAAAAGAAAAAAAGAGTATATTATAATCAAAGAAAGACTTGAACCAACCATAGCTTAGATGTTCAAATTTGTTAATGCATATAGTTTATTCATGTAGTTAGCAAATGTATATATGGCAGATACTATTTTATAGACGAAAAAAATTTGTCGGAACTAGATTAAATGATCTGATCTAGATCATAGTTAGAAACTGGTGGAGCCAGTATTACATACTAGGTCTCATTCCATAACCTTCACCAAAATTATTTTTGTTTGACATTAGAGAGCCTGCCTATCTAACAATGTGTCTTCATCTTTAGAACTTCATTGTAGTTTTCCTCAAACCATCCTGTTCTATTTGGCAGGAGGTATGAGACGACTGAATTTTAACTTCTTTCTTCTTTCTGTGCTTCTTAAAATGTTTCCTTTTGTTTCTCCTCCAGTGAATTTGTAAATTCATAACATGTTTGAACTCAAGTATTAATTTAAATGAATTCTTTGTCCCTTTGGTGCAATAAAATTTAAGCTCACGTATGTTCTTTAAATTACTTGAATATGTATGAAAAACTGAAATGTAAAATAAAATCTGTTTTATCTACACAAAAATCTACATGAAAAATGCAAGAGATGAAGCTAATGCTGTGTAGATTTTTCAAATTTAAATCCACAATGTTATAAATTATAAAAGCTGAAGATTATGAAACTCCAACTACAAATATTATTATGTTTCTTTGTGTATGTACATTGCTACGACTTGTGGAATTTGCTGCCAATGCTGCTTTCTATATGCAGATTTTAGATTTAGATTACATGCCCAAGAACCTGAGATAGCAGCCACAACCTTTGAATTTGTTTAGAATTTTCTGTAAAGACACACTGTATTATTGCTGTAAAATCACTGGCTTTGAAGTTCTACATAGTTGATAGTGCTCTATTCTTTATTATTTGCCTGATTATTTTTTATTTCTTGATATTATTAATAGTTTCAATTCACAGATGACTTCCAATAAACAAGTACTATCATTGCCAATAAAATTTCTTTGTTTTAACTCATAAATTTTTAGTTATTCAAATTTTTAAAAAAACTTTCATAAATGTTTTGCATGCAGTTGTCTAAGGTAATCTAAGGAGGAATACTTCTAAAATACAGAAATAACAAGAGTACAGTGACAAGATTTAAGATATTGGATATGTCCTAAGACCAGCACCATTGGTTGTGTAGTGATTTAACTCGCAAGTCTATGCTGAAATAATCAGAGTTTTAAATAAACTTATTTTCATTCTAATCTTAACTTTAGTTTAAGAAAAATTACTTTTTTCATCTACGTGGTTGCTCTGATTATTTTATGGGGTTTAAAATTTTCATGGGATTCAATACCTATATCAAAGATCTATTACATATTATATTATATATAATTATATATAATAATAATTATAAAATATTATATTTTATTATAGTATATATATTATATTCTATAAAGTTTTATGCTATATTAGGTTTATATATAAAGCAACTCCACTTTTCTAACCTTGGCAGATTTTAAATTACTTATTTTCTGTATTTTGCTTTTCACACTATGAAGTAATAGTACTAAATTTGTGGCCTATTCAAAACAATGACATTGTTTATTATTAATTTCTTTGTTAAATCTGTACTGAATTATAAAGAAAATTACTCAACAATATATCTGGATGTGTACTTATCTATTAGATTCCATGCAAAAGTCTCCTTTTTAAGGACCCATAGGGATTTGAGCTACTATTCCATTATAACTTTTCTCCTGTCATCTCCTCCCTCTGCCAGGGAAACACTTCCAGTGCCTAATGTTGCTCAGGCCTTCCAGGGCAGTAGAACACCTTGTTTGCTGAAGCTGACATCTCAGCAGCACTAAACCACATGATTTCTCCTCTGTATTATTTTATTTCCCATAAAATGCACAATGAGATATAACCTCAGAGCCAGAGCTTTTACTCCTCAACTGTAATGTAGAGTTTTATAACATTTTTAAGTTTATTCCAGAAAAATAATAATGTGCACAAAGCAAATCAGTTCCTCCTACTGCTAAAGCATTCTTAATGCACAGCCAGACATCATATTCATGTATTGACTGAAATTTCAGCTACTTATTAATGTAGATTACTAGGCTACTAGGTAAAGAAAACAAATTTTTGCAATTAGTAAAGTAGCTATACATTATTATGGATAAGATATGTGAAAACATCTCTTCAAGAAAAATGCTAGATGTTACTATCTTAAACCCAAAGAAAATAACTTGAAGACACATTTAACTTTATTAATTAATGAAAAATAAAATTTAATTTTCACTTTGTTTGAAATAGAAAAATTCACATTGTCCACTATAATCTCGTGTCTCTGAACCAAAACCAACCAACCAACCAAACAAACAAACAAAAAACCATGTTGGAGTAACAGAATTCAAATAAAATATTCAAATCTTTTATCTGAAAATTAGCATAAACTGCTCTGTTTCTCTTTAGGTAACCAATGCTTCCATGAAATTCAGTATTTTTCAAAAGATTCCAGCTACTAGAGTCAACATTTGCTGCAAGTGACTGCAGTTACAGGTAGGCATGGCTGGGCCTCTTGACCATAATGCCTGTTGAGTATTACTGAGAAAAAAAGTGGCGTTGTAGGACTGATGCTGTAGTCTCAGGCCTAAGATTGCATGAAAGACATTACTGACTGTACTTTCTAAAGTTAGAGAATTGAAAAATAAGGAACTAGTAGAAGAAAGGAGTCAGATAAGGAATGGATTGGTTTAATATGAAGGAGAAAGTAATACAAGATTTTTCTACTCTTCCTCTCCACACGGAGAGGACTAGGAACAATATATTTGCTGATATAATCAAAAATTTTTCTTCTCCTCTAATCTGTGGCCAGGATATTGTCATAGAAAATTGAGAAATGTATTAATATCTGAAAAGAGTCCCAGTCTTTTCTAAATATTTAGCTATAGAGTAAGAAAGTGCTTATTAATGTCTATAACAATAATAAACATGAACTCAATCATGGACTAGTGAGTATACTTGGAGTAAAAGTATTTTAGTCTTTCTAATATTTACTTATCCTCTTTCAATGTCCCATTCTTGTGCCTTATAATTTTTTTTAACAAAATCCTTTTCTTTTCTTAGTAAGCTTTCCACTGTTGTTTAAAAAAAAGTATTGTAGATAATCAACATGTAAAGAGAAACGGTTTGTTTTGGCTCGCAATTTCAGAGATTTTCATGCAAGGTCAGTTGGCCTTCTGTTTTCAGGTCTGTGGTGAGTCAGTACATCATGTTGGAAGCAGAGGTAGAAATAGGAAATGGCCACTGTGCAAATATCCCCTTCAAGTGCCTTCCCCTGATGATCTAACTAAATTAAACTAGGCCCCACCTCCTTAAGGTTCCACTGTCTCACAACAGTTCCACAATTGATGACCAAGTTTTCAATACTTGGGCCTTTTAGGGGAAGTCAAGATCCAAACTATAGCATGGCTTTACTTAATAATTGATGGGAAGAACATTAAGTAGCAAGTCCAGTGCGACAATGGTGACATGAAAATGCCAACAAATAAACCCATGGCCAACACTATTATGTCACCTATAAAGAAAGAGTTCAGGCATCCTCAACTTCTTCCTTCCTTCCTCCCTTCCTTCTTTCCTTCATTCTTTCATTCCTTCCTCCCTCTCTCTCTTTCATTCTTCACCTATTAAGAATGACTTCAGACATTCCCAGTTCCTTCATTCCTTCCTTCCTCCCTCCTTCCTGAATCCTCTTCCCACTTTCATTTCTTTTGCTCTTTTGGCTGCATAAACACACTTAATAAAATATTTTCTTTCTTTCTTTCTTTCTTTCTTTCTTTCTTTCTTTCTTTCTTTCTTTCCTTCTTCCTTTCTTTTTCTTTCTTTTTCTTCCTTCCTTCCTCCCTTCCTCCCTTCCTTTCAATATCAATCCCATTCTTTTGATAATGAACACTGTATCAATTTCTAAATTTTATAAATTTTCTGAATTCCATTCTTGGAGAAGTCCAATGGTATTACCATATTGCCATTTAACTAATAGTGGTTCAGTCTTTTCAGTGGACTTGCCAATTTGTTTTCTCAGTTTTAGAATCTGGCCAAAATTTCAGACTTAAATCAAGAATCCGTAATATTTTAAGAACTGAACAGCATCTCATAGATGAAAATCAAGTTGTCTCTCTTAGCTTATGGGCAAACTGTGAAACATTTGGCTCTCCTTATGACATATATATTTTGATTTAAAAGCCTGAGAGCTATTTCTAAATGACAAATATTCTTTCAAATTGTTTTGTTCATTCTTACCACCTTCACTGAAGCATGAATAGCACAGAAGTAAGCATTAGTCTTTGGCTTGTGTGTGATTTAATCAAGTGTTACTTGCATTCCAATTACTCAGACAGCATGGAATACAGCTGTGTCCAAGAAGGATTTCCGAGTTTCTTAACAAACTGTCTATACTACAATTGAATTTAGTTGGATTTTATCTTAACTGTTACAGTTTGGATCGAAACTCAGAAAGATTTTAAGTTGTTACTTCTAAAAGCATTGATTGCCTAAGATTATTGTCAAATTTAGAATACATATTATTTTTAAAATGATAATTTAATTGAGATTGTCAGGGTTAGATCACTTGTTCATATAGGTCAAGTTAGAGAATTATGAAACAGTGTCAGACTAAAATGACCATGATGACAATCTCTGTATTAAAGTAGAAGGTGCATGTTTGACATAGATAAAATTACCAAATTAATAAAATAATACATTTCACTAAATTCTATCCTTGATACTTAAAGCAGTGTGAATTTAGTTTTCTCTTGCTAGTTCCCTCTATTGTACTCCTTGTTGCAAGAATTAAATGAGATAATATATTTAAAATGTCCATCATAGCACTTCTCATCTACTGCTTATGCCATAAAGAAATTATTAGCTCCCTTACCCAGTATAATGAATCTGGAATGAGACCTCAGACAATACTTCATTATAAACCATTGAGTTTATTATATAAACACATAAGGTCAAAATAACTTCAATTTGAATCATTATATGCCATAACTAAATAGAAACTAAAGGTAAATATAATTCTTCCATGATAAAGCTGAAGCTGCAGTTTATCAAGATTAGAAATAAACAGAATATTCCTATTTGTCATCTACACTTACACAGGTAAAGATAATAAAGTACATATTGGACACCTTTTTCTTTTTTTGCCAAAACATAGTTAATATTTTAGGGAAAAAAGTTTTTAAGAAACCAGAATACATACCTTAATCTATTTTGGAAAAAGAAACATTTTACTTAATATGTACATAAAGTAGCCATTAATGAAGAAATAAGAAGTAAATTGTGGCCAAGGATGTAGCTCAGTGGCGCCGTGCCTGCCTGATAGGTGCAAGGTCCTGAGTTCAATTCCCATTACCAAAAAGTAAATTGTGTCTTTGTGTGTATTTGGAGTAATGGTACCTGTATAGTACTTTGTCATTTCATAGTATTGCTGTCAGTGCTTTAGCTATATTATTATGTAGCCATATAACAAAGCCACAGCCCATAGAATTCTTCCAATTACTTGAAAAGAATTCAATTTCCTAGACTCAGAAGTTTATTTCAGTATTTACTAAAAATATTTATTGAAATCATCCGTCCCTCAAATATATCCTTGACATACCAAGAAATGGAAAACTGGATTTCCTTAAGATAATTTGCTGCTAGCAGCATGTAACTCTCAGCAACACAAGAATCCTTCACAACTCCAGGAACAGTATCTTGAATAATTATACCAGGTTGGCAACAGAACAACTTTTAGAAGCTGTTCAAATTTCTTTCACGGCTTTTATCAGCACTTCTCTTTCTCACCACCACTAAGGTCTACAGTGTACAATGGAACATTTTAGAGAGTAGTGTTGCAGATTTTTGTGTTACTGCATCATTTCTCTATCACTGTTTTCTTTCTTTTAAGAGTAAGTATAAAAAGTATGTAAAAGTCCAGTGTAAATTGCTGATAGTTGGAGAGATTCTATATATTTTGGGGCTGGGAGTACATGAAAAATTACAGTATTTTCTACATATATGGTTGTGAATCTAAAATTGTTCTATAAAATAAATTATATTTAAAAACTGTGTAAAGCCAAAATGATATAACATTATTTTCCTGTACTTTGTTTTCATTTTCATAAACGAAATAGCTTGACTGGCATAATTTGAAAAAAATTAAATACATTTTAAAAATAAAAATACTTGCAATAATTTCAAAATATAAATACATGGTGAACTAAAAGTTATCGTGCTAAAGTCTGTTCATATTTAACTTAAAAGAATGGACAATTTTGGAATTTTACAACATAAATGAACTATATATATATAGTTCCAATTTAAAACTAGAACGTCAGGTCACAGAGGAAATTAAAGAAGAAATTAGATAGGTTCTTCAGGTAAATGATAATGCCAGTACAACATATAGGACTGTATGGAACACAATGAAAGCAGTTCTACGCAGGAAATTCATAGCACTGAATGTCCATATTAGGAAAACAGAGAGAACTCAGATAAATAACCTAATGCAGAACCTCAAACTCCTAGAAAAAGAAGAGAATAACAAACCCAAAGCCTGCACAAGAGAGGAAATTATAAAGATCAGAGCAGAAATCAACGCAATGGAGACTAAGAGAATGAAACAAAAAATTAAAGAATCAAAGAGTTGGTTTTTTGAAAGAATAAATAAAATAGACAAACCTTTAGTCAACCTTATCAAAAAAAGGAAAGAAAAGACTCAAATCGATGCAATTAAGAATGAAAAAGGGGAATTCACAACCGAACCAGCAGAAATCCAGAGGATCATCAATACCTACTTCGAGAACCTGTACTCTAATGAAAGGGAAAACACAGAAGAAATGGACAGATTCCTAGATACATGTGAATTGCCAAAGTTAAATGAAGAAGATATAGAAATTCTAAACACCCTAATTACAATGAGTGAAATTGCAAATGTAATAAAAAATTTACCAACAAAGAAAAGCCCAGGTCCTGATGGCTTCACTGTTGAATTCTACAATATATTTAAAGAAGAGCTAACATCATTACTCTTTACACTCATCAAGGAAATTGAAAAGGAAGCAAGGCTTCCAAACTCATTCCTGGAAGCAAGTGTGACTTTGATCTCAAAACCAGGGAAAGACCCAACCCAAAAAGAGAACTACAGGCCAATCTCACTAATTAACATAGGTGCAAAAATCCTCAACAAGATACTGGCAAACAGAATATGGAGGGTCATCAAGAAGATCATACACTGACCAAGTCGGATTTATCCCAGGGATGCAAAGATGGTTCTACATTTGTAAATCAATAAATGGGATACACAATATTAACAGAGTCAAGGACAAAAACTACATGATCATCTCAATAGATGCAGAAAAGACATTCAACAAAATCCAACACCCATTCATGATAAAAACCCTACAGAAAATTGGAATAGAAGGTCTTCATCTCAACCTGATTAAGGTTATCTATGAAAACCCAACAGCGAACATCATACTAAATGGTCAAAAAATGAAAACTTTCATGCTAAAATCAAGAACAAGATAAGGATGTCCACTATCACCACTCCTGTTCAATATAGTTCTGGGAACATTAGCCACAGAAATTAGAAAAGAGAAAGAAATAAAAGAAATAAAGATAGGAAAGGAAGAAGTTAAACTTTCATTATTTGCTGATGATATGATACTTTACATAGAAGACCCAAAAAACTCTACCAAAAGACTTCTAGACTTAATTGACAGGTTCAGTAGAGTAGCTGGATGTAAGGTCAACATTCAAAAAAGCATAGCCTTCTTATACACAAATAGCAGACTCATTGAGAGAGAAATTAGGGAAACAATTCCTTTTATAATAACATCCAAAAAAAATGAAATATCTAGGAATCAATCTAACAAAGGAAGGAAAAGACCTCTACACTGAAAACTACAGCACTCTGAAAAAGGAGATTGAGGAGGGTATAAGAAAATGGAAAGACATCCCTTGTTCCTGGGTAGGAAGAATCAATATAGTGAAAATGGCCATACTTCCAAAACTGCTATATAGATTTGATGCAATGCCAATTGAAATTCCAACAGTATACTTCACAGAGCTAGAGAAAACAATCCAAAAATTCATTTGGAACCAGAAGAGACCTAGAATAGCAAAAGCAGTTCAGGGCAACAGAGACATTGCTGGGGGTATCAAAATACCCAACTTGAAGTTATACTACAAAGCTACGGTGATAAAAACAGCATGGTACTGGCAAAGAAACAGACCCAAGGATCAGTGGAATAGATTAGAAGATGCAGAAACAACTTCAGACATACTCAGCCACCTCATCTTTGACAAAGGAGCCAACCACACTCATTGGAGGAAAGATAGCCTATTTAATAAATGGGGTTGGAAAAAATGGATTTCAACCTGTCAGAGATTAAAACTGTACCCATATCTATCACCATGCACTAAACTAAAATCTAAGTGGATTAAAGATCTAAATATTAACACAGAAACACTAAACTTGCTGGAAGATAAGTTAGGTAGAACTCTTGAAGTTATTGGCATAGGAAAAGACTTTATGAACAAAACCTCAGTAGCACGGGAACTAGCAGAAAGTATCAACAACTGGGATTGCATCTTAGCAAAAAGCTTCTGCACTGCAAGAGAAATCACCAACAGAGCTAACAGACAACCTACAATATGGGAAAAAAATTTTAGTAGCTGTAACTCAGACAAAGGACTACTAACTAGAATCTATAAAGAACTGAAAAAAATCAGACTCCCCCCGCAAATTCAAAGACCCAATTCAAAAATGGGCATCTGAAATGAACAGACATTTCTCAGACAAAGAAGTAAAAGCAGCAAATAAACATATGAAAAAATATTCGACATCACTGGTCATTGGAGAGATGTAGATGAAAACAACACTGAGATTCCACCTCACCTTAGAAAGAGTGGCTGCTATCAAGAAATCAACAAATAACAAATGCTGGCGGGGATGGGGACAGGAAGGAACCCTTCTCCATTGTTGGTGGGAGTGCAGACTGGTGCAACCACTAGGGAAATCAGTATGGAGATACCTCAAAGAACTAGGGCTGCAGTTCCCATTTGACCCAGCTATTCCCCTGCTGGGTATTTTCCCAAAAGAATTAAAAGAATCATACCACAGACATATATGTGCACCCATGTTTATTACAGCACAGTTTGTAATAGCTAAAGCTTAGAAACAGGCCAAGTGCCCATCAACTGGAAACTGGATAAAGAAGATGTGATTTTTTTTATTAAATAGAGTACTACTCAGCCATAAACAACGAGAAACTAGACTCATTTATAGCTAAATGGGTGCATATTGAGGCCATACTCTTAAGTGAAATAAATAGGACACACATGTATCAATACCGAATAGTTTCTCTAGTGTGAGAAATTCAGAGTGTAAATAAGTATTAAAAGGATTAATAACTAATAATTGCTACTTTGAAATAGGAAAAGGTCCAAAGGGGTAGCGGTGGTGGGATGAGATGGGGAAAGGAAAGAATGGAAAGGAAAATTTATGAGAAAAGAAAAAAACATGGAATCAAAGTATATTTAAATATGGAAAGGTGAAGGCTTGAAGGGCACACAGATAACAGGGAAAAATTAAGAACCAAGATACATCATGTACAGGTACAAGCACCCAATGATAAATGTAAACTTATTGTATACCTATAATGTACCAATAAAAGAATTTAAGCAAAAAGAAAAAATAAAAACAAAAAACAAAAACAAAACTAGAATTTCAAATAAAGGCAAATTACAAGAAATGAATAACATTGAAAATATACTTCACTTGTTAAACTATTTACCATGAGAAAAAAGGCTATGTATGGCTTAATATGTCTATGATAGTGACTGTGAATTTCATGTTAGGAGTTGCACAAAAAATTTACAACCTAAAATTAATTGAAATTTCTGATCCAAAAGTCATTTGATCTACAAGTAAACTTTTCAAAAAAAAGGAACTTAATTTTAATTTTAACACTCTACAATCTGAACTCATACAAATTTATGATGGTAAAAACCATTTATAAGTTTTTGATATAAAACATACTACACACAAAGATCTGAAAGCTAAAGCATTTACTGCTGTGAGGCACATTATCAGATAAGAATTTTAGAGTATTAAATAAAGCATGCTAAGTAGTTTTAAAATAGCTAAGTCCAAATAACCTCCTTATAAATTTGGTGTTATCAAAGATTATGAATAAAGTTTTAAAATAGTGTTGCAGTAACTAAAGTAGTTCTTCTAAAGCCATTATTGAAGATTTGTTCAAACACATACTCAAGTATACAAAAATATTCACACAAACAACTAAATTGTGACCCCAAAGAATAGCACTAAAACACTCAAAAAGAGTCACTGCCAACATTTAAAACCTATCATCAGCAGAAACAACAGCAAAAGACACAGGAAGAACAAATGACTCTAAAAAACAAAATTAAATGATGTTGTAGAACGGTATGCAATGAATGAATGTTAAGTACAGATTGTCAAAATACTTGCATCATCTCTGAATCATGAAATTCTATGAGCATTCACATCTGTTAAGTGAGAGACTAAGTGTTCTATGAAACATTGCCCAGATCTCTTACTCCAAACATCTAAAATAAACAGTATTTTGTTATACCTAATTTCTGTTTGAATTTATTTAACCTTAAAAATGTTACACTTTATAGTTTGCATGGTCTCCATATGCCAAAATGGCTGGAACATAAAAATTTAGAGGGTAATAGTCCAAAGAGTGATAATGAGAAACAAAAATTTGTATTTCCACAATAGGCTCTTACTTGATGAAAGAGATGTATTATTGTTGAGTGACAGAGAATAGATGGTTAAAATATCATTATTAAGAAGTACAAGTAAAGATTTGAATATTGCACTGCAAGAAACTAAACCAATATAAACCAATATTCCATGTGAATAAATAGTTCAAAACTAAACAAAATGAACAGATTCCTGGTTTGGGTAGACTAGTTGTTCAAGTTAATTCTAGAAGGGAGATGCATATTTAACAACTAAACCGCTTTTACTAAATGTCTTTTCAGGTAATCCTTTGTGAGAATATGATCAGAAATGTGACCCTCGGAAGCTCAAAATTTATATTAAAATATATGGATTCATAAGTTATGAATCTCTCACACCAATCCTTCACAACACTAAGACCATCAAAGTGTAGAGTCAGTTTCAATGGAAATGCAAATGTTGTCAATACTATAGTTGCGATTAGTGAAACTCTGCACTTCAGCTTGGTACAGCATTGGTCTGTTTTTGTTGTAGAAAGGATTACTGGAGAACTGGCTGGATGGCTCTAAATTGACGGATCCCAATGACCATTCTCTACAACATTTTTACATATACTATATAACAAGAACAACAAAAAATGTGGCCCATATGAAACCCAAGAATTCAAGCCAAAAGTCTTAATAATCTGCCAGTAATTTATAAAACTCCAAATAAATGAAGTAAATTCCAATGATTTCCAGTTTTAATTTCTTATTATCTGACCTTCTAAATTCAATTTAAGGGCTTGAACTGCATTCAGTAAGTCTGGCAATTGATCTACAATAACCTAAATTGAATAATAAAAAGAAATAACTTTTATAATATTCAGAAATGAAGATTATTGCATTTTTAAGCACAGTTGATCTGACCAGACTGCACAGTGGGGAAAGCTAGTTCATCTGTTCATCTACAATGGCTTACGTAAAGCAGAGGCACTCGGGTGAAGGGTCCCATGGAGAACACAACAAGACTGAGTAGAGCGAGATATGAGCAGCTGACACCACAGCCTAGATAACATTCATGCTCAGTAACGGCAAAGGGACAGCAAGTGAGGAGTCTCTAAGGATAATAACTTCGAAATACCTTTCAACCCTTCAACTAGCTTCTTCCTCTAGCAAAGGTTAAAAGTAAGTTTGACACCTTGTTCTATTGCCTGCACTTACCCTCAGGTATTAAAAGAGACAATGAAATATAATAATGGGTCCCTGCGCTCCATGGCACTGTATAACATCTACTGCACATCTCTAGAAGTTCAAACACACTCTTCCCAGTGATTTTAAATCACTGGACTATGTTTAAAAGAAAATAAAAGAAAACATTAGAGTAGAAATGTCACAAGGTCCGTGTTTTTTTGCCCTTCCCTCTGAAATGGCTGACATCTTCTTTAAAGCTCTTTCTTTGCAGTCTCTAACAAACCTGATTTTGGTAAGGTTCTAATGCATTTTTGGCCAGCTGACCAGCAACTTATTAGTTAACTAGATTATTCTTCTATCATTTTTATTATCCTAATTATATTTTTATTAAGATTATAGATTATTAGAAATATAGAAAATTGTATTAAAATGTAAAGAGCTAATTTGCTGAATGTTCAGTATATACTAAGGATTGTAATTATCTTAAGTGGATTATTTAGCTTTTTTTCTTTAAAAGCAAAGATACTTAGAGTGCACAAAACAGCACATATGTGTAAAGTGTAGTCTCCAGACACATAGGAAATATAAATATCTTGAATCATTCTAACTTTACTTATGTAAATACAAATGAAACAAGAAAATAATTCCATCATGAATCACATGTATATAGGAACAACTATTAGTATAAGAATTAATTTATGAAACTTCATAAGTAAGTACAAAGAAGTAATCTCTGCAATTTCTGTCTTCAGCTTTACTAAAAGATTCTTGCAGAAAGATCTTTAATTGTTCTTTTCTTCCTCAGTGATTTATTTTTACAGTCCCCCCTCCCAGCCCCTCAATCTTTTGCTTACCATCTTCTAAGATCAGCAAACACTGAGAATGTCATTGCTTGGTTGCTTGAAAATTGCTCTAAGGTATTCATTCCTCTCAACCTATTTAGTTGAGGTTGAACATCAGTACTTCAGGCTGTTCATGGGATATCTATGGGAACTGTCTATTAAAGAACAGCACAAAGTACAAAGCACAGAGCTAAGATAGAAATTGCTGGGAAAGAAATGCAATCACTCAAAAAAATTTCCCTAGTGTACAAAGTGACTCGCGAACCGAATGCTTAATTTGTGCCTGAAGGGTGTGTGCAGATACCTAGCAATGTCCATTAAGCTGGAAAAGCCCCACCAGTCAGCAGAAGGCAGGACAATTGATGACAAGAGTCTGTCAGCTCCTGGAACAGAGGTCTTTCTCCTCCTTATCCCTTGCCACTTCTACCCAGCGAGGAAGTTTTTCACATAGAACTAAGGAGCAAACACTATTTCCCACATTTTCATTCGTCCTTTCAGATAGAAAGATTTTAGATGCAGTCTGATTCTATACAGGAAAATTGACTCCAAAAACTGCCTTTGTCACATGTACTACCCTTCAATCAACATTCACTGAATCTGCTTCTGTACAGCTAGGAATAAAGAAATTAAAAGAACATATTTCATATGTGAATAGCAAACTTTCAGGAGTTTTATGTTTCAGCTTTTCTCATAAGAGCTAATGTAATCAAGTGATTAATAGAATTTCTTAAAAATAAATTTAAAAGTAGGTCACTTATGTGTCAGTGAAGTAAAATATAAATTCATTATCTTTTTATTGCCTGCTAAAATACATATGAGTTTATATAAATGAGTACATGTACACTTATCAGTGTGAACACTTACGTGAATCTACACGATGTAGAGCACTGTACAGCAGTACAATACTAAAAGATGGTAAAGCTTTCATTTGCTTACATTCTTGTACACATGACAAATAATATTTCTGTGAGGATTTATAGGAGTGAATAACCTACTGATTTTTAACACTAATTTTATGTTGTAATATCTTTAATTATGACATAATTTTTTGCAGTAAATATCAATGCATGAGAAATAAAATGTAAAAAGTAACAAAAATAGGAACAAGTAAGTGATATTTAACAACTAACATTGTTAAACAGAAGGAGAAAGAAAATTTGAAAAATCTCTGGGGATGAAAAGAGTAAATAAAGGTCTTTCTGGGAGAATTTCCAGAAGAATGTTGCTCTGAAATGGAACAAGATGCCTCAGTGGAACTGGCCTCTACAGAATGTCAATGCTGTTCAATAATTGAAGACTTCAATGCTAAGTCTTTGTTAAAATGTTTATTTCTACAATATCCATATATAATTTTAATGAGCCTCTGTATCATAAAAAGTTAGAACACTCCATTTCCAGGCTTCATTCTCCAATATTAAAAGATTAGAAAATTGCAAGTCCATCAGAGCTTCAGATAAAATACATAAAATATGTGAGACAGAGGGCGTTTTTACACTGCAAAAGTGAAGCACTAGAATAGGATGTTCAGTCCCTTGATTCTTAGGAGTTTACATATAAAAATAATTGTAGGCTTTGTGTTGAAATAGTACAAGGGCTCTTAAATGTGTCTTTGTAATATTGCAATATTGAGATCTTTCTAAACCTTAATGATTTCAACTGTTCAATGAGAAAACTATGCCTACAATTTATAGCATATTTATACTTGTAATGAAGCACAAATATAAAATATAGGGCTAGAATGATTTTGAAATTCTGGGTAAGAAAAGCATGATTACAAAAAAGAAACAGATAATAACACGTCTTTCTCTTTTACCATTATTATTTGATTAAGAAATTTTGCTTTATTTTTTCATAAAACAAGAAAAGAGAGGCATGATTAGAACTGGACTATTAGATATCAAATGTATTATGAGTTCATTGTAAAACTTAAATAATAATTGACAGGTAAAAGTGATAAAATAAAAATAATATAAATGGATTATCCAATAGGAGAATTTAATTCATGACTAGAGTAACAAGGAAAACCTTTAATCTTCAAAAGAAAACTTTATTTGAAAGACAACAGTATGACAATTCTAATTCTTATCATGTCCCCAAACAAAATCTCTAAAAAATAGGACAATAACACACTAGTAGTTTTCAAAATAGGAAAAAATACAGGTAAATAATTTCCTAAAATGTTTTCTAAGCATTAGGGTAAAATAACAATAAAGTAAAAGTTATTCCTACTGTACAAATATTGTTGTGTTCATAATAATGTAACAATATTAAAATAAATAACTGGGGAAAATGTCACAATATACAACCAAATATTATAAATATTTTTATAATATATTGAGATATTTAAAACTCAATAAAATATAAATATGCTGTAATTAAAGTAATTACAATTATTAACAAAATATTCATGATTTTAAACGTGAAATATCAACTTATATGTGAAGAGGATTGGAGAAATAGACACATTGCCCTTGTCTGTTGGGAAGTTACATCAGTGTGATTGTGACTGCAGGTAAATGTATTGATGTAAATTGAAAAGCTTAATATCTTGCTTTATGATTCAGTAATTACACTTTTAATAATATATTTATAAATAACTATCAGAGATGCTCACCAAAATAATACTATATAAAGTTGAAAATTTAAATATACATTAGAAAATCATAAACTTCTAAATCAATATAATCAAATTTACTAACAAAATTAGCAATTAATATAGATCTTTTCAAAGCAGTGGAAGGGTAAAGAATTTTCAGTTTTTTCTTGTTCTATATTATCCTAATCTTCTACTGCAAAGCTATGACTCATACACAGTAAGAGATATTGTTATAAACTTAGTTAATACATGATGTGATGTATGATGAGCAAGGAGGAATTTTGTTTGCACTTGTACAATACATAGGAGAGTGGCAGATTGCAAAGGGACCTAAATGCCTGAGTAAGGAATTTCTATGTCATTGAGTAGGCAGTGGGGAGTCATTGAAGTTCTCTGAGCAGGGAATTCACACAGTCAGTGTGATGGCTATGTGCAGAGCTAAGTGAAGAACTTTGCATCTAGTTACAAAGAGGCCAACTGCAATCAAATTACAATAGTTATGATGCAGTTTGAGTTTAGTGGTCATAACAGTGCAGCATCAGAAAGTTCAAGATAATCTAATACATACAAGTAATAAATACCACTGATATTGAATATTCAAGAAAAGGTTTTGCTTCAACTGCCATATGTTGCTGCAACATTTTAAACTCTGTGTCTTCTTTGTGTTATCTCTTGAAAAGAAAGTGCATGAAGTTCATGTGTTTCCTGTAAAGAACCAACTTCCAGCACCACAGCCACAATCTGGATCCTGGGGTCTTAAGCCTGCTCTATTGGTTTTTGGCTCCAATGAGCTGTGAGAATAATAAGAAATGTGATTATTTCTGGTACTTTTTACCAGTGAGTCTATGAATTGAACTGTCGGAAACTCAAATATTTCACAATTCCTTGAAAAATTAATGAAGTCATATCAACTTTTAAAGAGGTCTTAGATACATAAAGCATTGTCAGATTTGCTATATCAATGATGGCAGCTGTTTTAGCCTTAACATCTACTGGAACCACAATAGTTTACACATAATCCCTTTAGAAGATAACTAAACATGTAAATCAGATCTGGTTACACAATAAGATAGTACTAAACTTTAGAATTTCCTGTTTTCTGCAAAATAATACTTCATCTCACTTTTAAATCATTTCCAATTCATGGACATAAAAACTATCTCTTCATCTCTAAAATGCTTTTTAGATATATTTCCTTTACAAAATAATCTCACTTTTGAACTCAAGTCCTCTGTCTCTTCATTCCAAGAGTCTCTGCACTCTGTCACTTCACTGCTATCCTTCATATGCAATCATATGTCTTGTCACTGATATTGTTTCAAAATTGAAATTTCCTGGTCTTGCAACATATCTCTTTCATGCAATATCGTGTTCCTTTTCTCTAGTCACATCACAAATAGATTTGGAAAGAAGATGATGTAAACTTGCCTACACTTTTGTGGCAACAGGCAAAACATATAAGGAACTGTAATTTTTTGTTGTAAGTATCAAAGTAGATAAAATGGGAAGTTATTTTTAGTCTATCAGCAATTTAATAAATTAAAACGGCAAAGCACTCTGTTGGGCAAAAGAGCTCTAAAACCTTGGAAATAAAAACACAAGAAGCAGAAATTTTATTGGAGCTCATAAAACACTACACTCTTTGGCCTCAGACTTGAGAACACACTCTAGATTACTGGAAAAGAATGGGTCATTGACAGGAAAATGATGAAATAAATAATTCTAGCCACAAATTCTCTGTGTGCCCAAAAATAAAATGAGCACATACATTAACTCTTACAAGCCTTGTCTATTTGTGAAATAAATTTTTAGTTTTGAAAATTCAGTTTCCAAAGAAAACATGATTTTTGACTGTGTGGACTGGAAATGATCAGATATTACAGATTAAAAGTACCTACCCTTAGAAGGTGAGTGAGAGGTGGAATGATGCAGACTCTTTTGAAATTGAGTGCCAAACTCAATTTTTGAAGTTTTTTAAAAAGGCAATTCTTTGTAATATTTCTTTTTCTTTTCTTTTCTTTTCTTTTTTTTTTACAACCACTATGGAGACCAGTATGCAGAGTCCTCAAAAAACTAACTAGAAATTCCATTTGCCTTAGCTATTCCCCTTCTAGGTATCTCCGTGAAAGCTCTAAAGTTATCATACTACGATGCTACTGCATACCCAGGTTTATAGCCACACAATTTATAATAACTAGGTCTTGGCAACAGTCTATGTGTCCATCAATAGATGAATGAATAAAGAAAATCTGATATTAATGCACAGTGGAGTACTACTATGTTATAGAGGTTAAACCTGAGGCATTTTTAGATAATGAATGCACCCTGAGACAATAATGTTAAGTTCAATAAGTCGGACACACAAGTTTAAAGATCACATAGCTTCTTCTAAATGAGAAACCCAAAATGTAACTGAAAAACCAGGTAAAACTTAAATAAGAAAGTACAGAGCTCTTTTTCAGACGGGAAAGGAACAAGAGATGGAGGGAGGGGAGAAGGACGGAAGAGAAAAGGGAATTAAAGGAAAAATGGAAATAGAACTTTTACAAATGGACAGGGGAACAAGAGTTGAAGGGGGCAGGCAGGGAGAGATGGGAGAGAATTAAGATGTGTTATGAACAAGCTCCCCATGATAAATGTAATCATTATGTACCGCAAACATCTGCTAACACTTTTTTTGAATTTTGTTACTTTTTCTTTTTTACTATTCTCTTCCTTCATTTCTTTCTCTCTCTTAATTTTGTGTTACATAGATGCCTATTTTCTTCTGAACCATTATATTAATATATATCTGAAGACGAACCTTTACAAAGTTCCAGAGCTTATAGTTTGACAGCTGCTTTAATGAACAATATACTAATGGGACATGATCAGTATATTTACTATATCAAATACATAATTTTAATGATGCACATTATTAAAATTAATAATCTCAAAAATATATACGTCTTTGTAGTATAGGGAAATATATATATACATTATGTATTTTCATATATATCTATATCTGTATTTCTATATCTATGTATTAGTTCATACTATAAAGAAATAAAATGTTATATAATTTTCTGAGTCAATTACAAATTTGACTGGCATTCATTTGGTGACTAAGATAGTGATACTATTGACTAAATCATTAAACTTTTCAAATATTTTCATTATCAAAATCAAGTTAATGCTGTTAGAATTAATAGAGATTAGATATGTTACATGCCTTCATTTGGAAGGCAGTAAGTATCAGTAAACTTGCTTGTTTCACTTATTCTGTGGATTAAGCTGGATAGTTATGTTTTATGTTTCCTATTTATCAATATGTTCATTCATCCAATAGATTTGCTAAGTACTGGTCCTTGCTAGATGTATAAGGGTTCTATGTTGAAAAAGTAAGAGTTCTATGTAAAATACATGAATGTAAGGTACTCAAAGCTATGTAAGTATTCATTGTATTTTTTGGCATTTTCTATATTAAGTATTAAACAAAAGATTATATCTAAGTGAAAAACAGAAGGCTAATTCTCAGTTATGATATCATCTTTTATGAAAAGTTAATTTGGCCATGCTGCAATTATAATTTTAATATTCTGGAGAAGAGGTGAGCTGCTCCCAGCATGCAGGAGGAGGCTTCCAGGCCACCATGCCATCACCACCCCCAGCACAGGAGAGGTGAGCCGTCATGCAAATGCCAACAGCAACCCCCCCCCCCCGTCAGAATGAGAAGACACATAAAAAAGTCTCAAAACCAGACTTCAACATCACCTACAGCAACCGCAAAGGGAAAGGAGATGGAATACTCTGATACTCAACCATCTGGGCTCCCTAAACTGGCAACAAAAGAGGATCTGGAAAAAAAGAAATCAGAAATAATTTCTCACATAACAGCAGAGATTGTGCCCATAGTGCAAGACACGATTAATAAATCTAGAGAAGACACAGATTAAAAAAAAAAAAAAGGAGCTGAGGAACATGATGGAATCCCAACATAGGAAACAAATGGAATTCATAAAACAGATGCAAACAGATTTCCAGGAGATTAAAAACTCCATTGAAAGTTTTCACAGCAGAATGAGCCAATGTGAGGACAGAATCTCAGATACAGAAGATAAGATTGCAATTAGTGACAAGGAAAAGAAAAATTTCTTTAAAATTGTAAGGGACCACGAGGAAGCAATCCGGCAGCTGCTAGACAACACAAAGAAGAATAACATAAGACTGACTAGAGTCAATGAAGAAACAGGAGAGAGTGCAGATGATATTAAAAAACTATTCACAGAAGTGATGGCAGAAAACTTCCCAAGCAGGGGAAAAAAACTTGAGATACAGATAAATGAGGCACATAGGACTCCAACTAGCCTTGATCAAAAAACACCTACACGTAGGCATATAATAGTTAAGATTCCAGAAACCCAACAGAAGAAAAAATTCTACAAGCAGTTAGAGAAAAGAAATAAATCACATACAAAAGAAAGCCCATCAGAATCATAGCAGACTTCTCAACACAAACCGTCAAGGCAAGAAGAGCTTGGAGGGATGTAATTCAAGCCCTAAAGGAAAACAGGCTCCAACCCATATTGATGTACCCTGTAAAACTATCTTTCAAAATTGATGGAGAAATAAGATACTTTCATGACAAAGAGCACCTTAGGAACTTCATGAATACCAAACCAGCACTCCAGAAAATTTTGGACAATATCCTAGGAAAAGACAATGAGGATCATAACCCCAGGAAGCCCAGCAAAATGAATCCATTGGGTGCAGCAAGAAATTAAATGAGAAGGGGGAAAATCCAACAAAAAGAAAAGTTCGTGACAGATAAAGAGTAAGCATATCTGCCCTTGTTCCCCACCTTAAGGAGAAAGCATTGTATCTTCTCCATTCATATAAGGCATTTCTGCTGAAAGTATGGAGTACATGGCTTATCTGTTGAGAAGGTTCTGTTCTACTTCTAGTCTCCTGATAGCTTTTACCATGAACAGCTGTGGAATTTAGTTCGCTACTTTTTCTCCAACTAGTGATAGGATCATATGGCTTTTTCCTTTCCTCTGTTAAAATGATGACTTTTGAGGTTGGATCTTCCAATGCTGAAGCAACACTGCCTTCCCTATAATAAAACCACTTTCTACATACTGCCAGATCTGATTTCTAATAGTTTGTTTTATAAAACAAATTTTTATCTATGTTCATACTTTTTTCTTCTGTTACCTTTATCCAGTTTTAGTATTAGCACAATGTAGATTTTCTAAAATGAGGGAAGAAGAGTTCCTTTTTTCCTCTGCTTTAAATGTTTGATATAATTTACCAGTTAAAATGTATATGAAACTGTTTTTGTCATACAGGTAGGTTTACAAGCTAGGAACATACTTTCTTTAATAGGTGCTATTCAAATTTTATATCTCCTTCAGAGTCAGTTTCATTAATTTCTCTTCCAAGGTACTTCTTAGAAATTGTCAAATTTATTTCAAAAGTATTTTTGTAATATGCTTTTTATATCCTTTTAAATTCTGTAAAATCTGTGGTAATGTCCTCTAAATTTTGATACTGTAATTTAAAAAATGAATAATTGATATTGTGTAATAGGAAGAAAAGGTCTAAAGGAGTAGGGGAAGTGGGAGGGGTAGGGGAAAGGAAAGAAGGGAAAAGTAAAAGTATGAGAAAAGGAAAAAATGGAAAAAAAGTCTTTGCAAGTAGGGAAGGGTGGAGGAGTTGAAGGGAGGTCAGGGGAAGGGGAAAAAATAAGAACCAAGATACATCATGTAAAGGTGCAAGATCCCAATGATGAAAGAAACTGTATTTTATACCTAAAATGTTCCAATAAACTTAACGGAAAAAAAAATATTCTGCACTGAAGGTAAGCCAGTTCTGATTCATGGTCCACTTTTGTTTAAAATAATTAAATGGTACACACAGATCATTAACTATAAAGATGACAACATAGCTTTACAGGACTGCATAATATGCATAATAAGTAATTGATAATGTTTTAAATCATAACATATGCACTCAAAAAGTGACCGAAGACAAAGTGATGAACAATTTGTTTTATCATTTCAAGGATGCAAAAATACCACCT
Source organism: Heterocephalus glaber (assembly GCF_053883595.1). Classification (NCBI taxonomy): domain Eukaryota; kingdom Metazoa; phylum Chordata; class Mammalia; order Rodentia; family Bathyergidae; genus Heterocephalus; species Heterocephalus glaber. The sequence continues at coordinate 2,929,646 of NW_028258358.1, forward strand.
AAAGAAAAGTTTAAAATACATTACTATTTATGGAATTTAGCCTATTCCAAACATTTATCACAAAAAAGAAAGAACTATCTACAAAGTCATAGCAGAAACTGAATGAATTAATGTATTTAACAATGAACTTGACATTTCCTGTCAAATAAATTCATAATTTTAATGAAATGCAATTCCATCATTTTATGATATAATTGGAGTAAGGGTACATTGTACACTCTAGTAAATTTAAATACATATACATTAACTTGTTTTAATACTGTTATAAAAAATATTACCATATGGACTGATAAAGCAAAACTATTAATTAGCCTACAAAAATATTTTAACATGATTTTAACAGTTTGACTGTAGTCCATGATTGCCATGTAATATTTGGCCAATTTTAATTAAAATAGTGAAGTTTACTGGAAATAATGTAAGTGATCTCAACCCAGTGTCTGGGAAAGATCTATAAAAACTAAAAATATATGTGTACATTTTATAAAATATTCTTTTCAACAAAACCTAATCCAATGCAAATTCTCAAAAACCTGAAGATGTAAAAAAGGTAGTAGAGATTAACTGTGCTTTCATAAGAAAAAGTAAAAGTCATCTTTAACTTCTCGAAATTGGATACCCTATTACTACTTTTTCCTCCCTCCTCTACTCTTTCCCCACTCTTGGCTCATAACCTAACATTATTTTACCAGCTATGATCTTGATTTATTTTGAAGTTTTATTTGGCCAATGGGACTTAATAACTGTGTTATTAAAATGATCAAATTCATGTTTCTAAATAAGCCAGTTATGCAGCCTATTTGCATAGTTTGGCATATTTTCTTTTTCAAATGCACCTGTTTTCATTTGCCGTGCTTATACAGATCCAGTCCAAGTCCGGACATCGTCACTAACTCATAAACACACATAAACCTTCACTCCTGATTTTTAAGAAGATTTCTCTAAAATTTGTGCCTGATGCATTCTAATCCAAAAATCAATATTTATACTAACCATTTAAATAAATGCCTCTAGTAAATTCTAGTTTTTATCATCCTAATGACATAAGAATTATTTGAAAATACTTCCCCAGTAAGGCTAAATTGACTTTCACGCTATTTTAGAAATAACAGAATATTTTATTTTAGATAAAAATTGTTCTTCAGGCTAATAAAAATAACTGGGTCAAATATTTATTATATTTCTCTATTTGGTTTTGGGGAAAGCTCATTATATTTAAGCATCACAATGAGACTTACTATGTACATAAAACTTACTTAATATGCTATATTTCTGCAATATTTTAAAGAAAGAAGCCCTTGATTTCAAGTACTTAACTTAGCATTATACACAGGAAAAAAAATTAACAATAAATAGACCAATAAAGCAGTATCTAAGTACACATTTTGCACCATTATAATATGTTTAAGTGTGCCATGTGGTAACTTATGGAAAAGTATTCATCTACAAAAAAAAAAAAAATTAAAGAGGGACATAAGTTTTTAAAAGTCACACAGCATGGTGTTGTGTAGATAATAAACCAGGTGGTCCCTGAAATGTAAACCAGTAATGATGTACAATCAGTGAACAATAATTTCCAAAAATACCCGATGAGCATATGACCACACTCTGTGTCTTTAGAGGAGCAAAGAACCATGAAAACAGTATAATTACTGCATTTTCACTGAGAATTAAAAGTTAAATATAAATTTGTGACTACATACTTAGTTTATGATGGTGCATTTTAAAAAGCAATTCTAAAGAAGTGGCAGAGAAAAGACTCACATAATGGAGCTGAGAAGCTTTCATTACATAGTTTTAGTGATTGACAATTACTGAAGGTCTCCTACACTCAGGAATTATAAACAAAATATTTCTAATCTTAAAACAATACAGCAAGGTTAGCGTGATCTTTATTTTACAGGTGAGGAAATAGAAGTGTACTGAATCTAAGTAACAAACCCACCACAAAAATGACTAAGATTTCATTTATATGTCAGTTCACCTGTTTGCCAATAGGTCCACATCTATTTTTTTTTAAATTATGTATCAATAAAGCAGTCTCCCCCAGTTCTTCCCTGTCCTACTACCCTACTTCATTTCCTATATAGTAATCATCACTAACAAAAATTATACAATTTATTCCTTCACAAATTTCTAGACATAGACTAGAATGAAAATCCCACGAGGCCAATACCTCTGGACTTGGAGCATTTACAACAAGGTGACCACTTGATGGACAACGGCTGATGTCAGAAACAACTTGCAGCCCAAACTGATCAAATCTTACGCTCTTTTCCTTCTACCGCACACAATTCCACCAGATAGCTTCTTGGAATAATATGTCTTCAAGCAAAATGAGTTAAAATTTGAATTTTCTAGGTGTCTGTATACAATATTGTATGTCACATTTGGTAAAGTAAACAGAGCAGGTCAAATTAAGTGCATAGTCCCTGGTAGAAAATATGAGAAATAATGAGTCTAGTAACATGTGGAATTAAAAGATAGTCATTATCATTCTGCAGTAATAACACACCACAATTTTCTACATTATTCTTTTAGACAAGTGACACCTCAGGCTATATAAAACTTGACCTGAACAAAATTAACAAATGTTTACTTTCAGGGTACATGAGCAATGTGCCAAAAAGCAAAACTTATATGGCACTCTGCATGTATGGTCTAAGAAAGGGGTGAATAATAAATACCAGCCAAGCCATAATCCAGAATAAAAAGGGCTACTAACTTCTGATCCTATCACTAATTAAAAAAAAAGTTTAAGGGAGTTTAAAATCCACTGTCATTTATTTATATTTAATTATCTATTATAAAATTCACAGAATGTTTTTGCCACTTATTATTCAAAAGGTATATTTAAAAACTTATTACAATGTATACAGGATAGTCATTGGAATTAATGTTAAGCCTTTTTATTTATTTATTGTTTTGAGTGGCATGGATAAGACCACTGGAAAAAAATGGAATAGCTACAAAATGGAAAAATGAAATAGCTACAAAACAATGATGTGACTGTGTATAACTTTTACCTTTGTATGTTAACTAACTTCCCATGGCTTCATTGTCATTTATTTATGATATACTCATTAATTTTAAATAAGTAATGGTGTTGTTGCCATATCCTGAATGTAATTTTCCGGAAAGTCACATGAACTTTTACATGCATTCAGTTTATCCAACCACTAGATTATGTCATACTATTGTATTTTTCAACTATCAACAACCATATTAGTTTTGTAAATATTTTTAACAGTGCAATATGACTGTTCAGTGTTACCTATTTCATTTCCTGTACTTAAATTGTTACCAGCTTCCTAGATGCAAGCCCCAATTTTTACATATTCCCCTGTTCAGTATTCTGTACAACATTCATGACTGTGAAGATCTATTTGCTACTTCCTTACTAATATTCTGTCTCCAGGTTGTAACTTTATTGGAATTAATTTCAAATTTACAATGCAATTCTGAGTATAACACAAATCAGATCAAAGCAGTCTGCAATCTAAACTAGATAAATATAACTGTATCCAAACAAAAACCGCACAAAATATTTGTGGCTATGGTCTTTTGGATTTGACTATAGAAAGAAGCAAAGGGGCATGTGCCATACATTCCTAATCCAGATGGCTTTCAAGTTCCATGTGTCATATTGGGAATCACAATGCTGTCAATTCTAAGCAAAATTCTTCACGAAACAAGAAATATACTCTTGTATCTTGTATGAGAGATACTTAATTCTTATCCCATATGGTATCAGAACACCTCACATTAGTTTATGCACTGCCAAATCAAAGGCCGGGGATTTAGCTCAGTGATTTCGCCACATGGACCTGAGTTCAATCCCCAGTACCACCCCCCCCCCCCCCCCCAAAAAAACAACAAAAAAAATCACTTTTCCGTCGGATTCAGCAACGGTTGAAATTGGCTATCAAACCCCCGGATCACACTGAGAATGCAGTCAGTGACATAAACAAAAGCATGTACTAATTAAAAACTAAGGTGTTCTCTGGTATATCACAAATACTAATGCTTTATACAATGTAAAACAAATTTTATTCATTTCCTTTTTATTTTTGGTACTGGAGATCGAACTCGGGTCCTTGTACTTGCACACCAGGCGGTGAAACCACTGAGCTAAATCCCCAGCCCTATTCATTTACTTTTTGGAATCAAATTAGAGAACATAACATAACTTCATTAAAACTCAGCAAAAGAGGAGTTCAATCTGCTTGAAGTTAAAACAATTGCTTGTGCATTACAAAAGTGGTGAAATCAGCTGACTATATGATCATTTTTTATTCTTTGAAGTACAGGAAACTCTATTTGTCAACTTTTTAATTGCTCCCCTATGTAGCCTTTTATGAAGTTTTATTCTTAATTTCCAGCTCCATAAAATTTTAATACAACAGATAAAATGTCTGTGTGTGACATATGTCTATCTGCACGTTGTGCATACAAAAATACTATTTTCTTCATTTTCCTCCCCCAAATCAATTTTAATAACTTTGGGGACTATATCTCTCAAATTATAATGTATACAGTATACAAAACTCCAAGTTTACATTCTAGGAAATATACTTCACAAGTGAAAATATATTTTCTGTAATTGACATTTTGAGGTATCTGCCAGTCATATAGTTTCAGCTGTTCTGTTTGTTACAGAAAGAATTTTTAATGAAAAGAATAAAATAAATGAAGAAAAGCAGAAAAATGTAAACAACTTTAAAACAATATATTGCACGGTTGCTCTGTGAGACAAGCTATTCATAAATATCATATTAAATATAAAACTCAACTATGTTTATAATTAGTGTTTACAACTAGTCCTGCAATGATACAATAGTACCTACTGTTGAATTTGTCTAACTTTGTAAACTAAAATCTTTAAAAAGTAAGGAGAGAAAACAAAGAAATTCGATAGTACAGGTGTCAGTGTGTGAAAAACTTTTGTGCTAAACAGAAATAATAAATACAAATAGATTTTTGACTTTATAGCCCAGAGCACTGGTGTTATGCAAAAATTCTTACATTTAAGTACTCTTTATATTTTTAAAAATTGTGAAAGTCTTTTTTTAATTGGTTCCCTGGCAACCATTTGGTTTATCTCTTCCTCATTGTTGTATAGTTTCTGTTTAGGATTTTATTTGTGCCATTTTGATTTTTGTTAAAGCTCTGTACAGATAACACTTGAGTTATAGAAAAATGATATTATATAGCATAGATTAATTTGCCCTGGTTTGGATTAACCACATAGTGATCTTCATTGAATCTTGTGATTCAATGCTATAGAATCTTTTAATCTTAGTAAATGATATTCTGTAACATGAAGTCCATACATTGTTTTACTGTAGGATGCATCAAGCAGTTAGCATTGTTTAGTAGTAATAATTGGATTTATAATTTGTCCCTGGTTTTGGTTTTGATAAAGGCTGAGGTGGTACTTCAAAGGCTAATATTAGCAATTTCTGGGATGTCTCTATGTGAGAAGTACACCCTCACTGTGAGCTGACTTTGAACATTCTGTCAGAGCTGCTTTGCCAAGATGCCAATAGTGGTTGGAGTTCTAGACACAATGCCTTAAGCAACCATTCCTCAAGTGTAGAAGACAAAAGAGCCTGTGCCTGATAGCTCTGGACACTTTTCAATGCCAGTCCTTCATATGTGTCTCTCCTATAACTTTTGCCTGAAATAATAGTGCCCATTGAGACTAAAGTAATACTTGCGAGTCTTTTCAACAATTAAAAATTTAAAATGAGGCCAAGCGTGATAGCATATACCTGTAATACCAGCGCTAGGGAGGAGGAGGAGGCAGGAGGATTGCCTTGAGTCCAAGGCTACCCTGGGCTACATAATGGGTTCAAGTTCAGCCTGAACTGCATAGGGAGACACTGCCTCAAAAAAAATTAAGAGGAAAAAATCCTATTTAGTACAGTTAATAATGAAAATAATTCCTAGTTTCAAAATGCAAATTTTATCTAATGGAATGCAATTGATTATCACCATCCTCCAGGATATTTACTTGTTTTACAGTTTTGTATCCGTTGTAAATTTATTTCATCATTCAATTTCTGACATCCTAGTATGGCATTTTGGGATATACTCTGGATTATATATATTAACTACTTATTAAGTAATAAAAAATCAAAATTTGACATTTTCACTTTATATCTGGATGACAATAATACATATCAGCCTATATCAATAGTTACAGTATAGGTCAGTCATTGTAACAAAAGTTACTGTTTGGGCTTTCATCCAAATTCTGGTGCCAGCTAAGTGGTCTTTACTACATTACAATACTTACATCCAAGTATCTTTTTCATTAGCTGAAAAGGGCATTGGATAATACAACATTCCCATATTGTTTTAAATCAAGCAGTTTTTGTTTTCTGCAAACAAAATGGGAATATATCAACTCTTATCTCTGCTTTTGAAAAGAGTAAATGAGAAAATACATGCAATCATCTGAGACTGGAAAATGGTTGGAACTAAATATTAGGAACTACTTCAAGTAGCAACGGCAGTATTGGTGGTACTTGAATTGCTATTGTTTTCTTTTTCCCTTTATATTTATTTACTTTTTTAAAAAATTTATTTTTTGGTACCGGGGACCAAACTCGGGACCTTGTGCTTGTGAGGGAAGCAGGTGGCGGAACCACTGAGCTAAATCCTCAGCCATCCCTTTATATTTAACTAGAATATAGTTGGTTTTCTTCCTGTTGCCTGATTCCAACATGCTTTCATTCACTGACTGATTGGGAGAAGTGATACGAGCTGACAAACCACAGAAATTATTTTGTTTACACTTTTCTCTTGGATGATTGATACTGGAGGATTATTATAATTCTTTTTCTATGGAGAAACTTATAGAAAGATCCAAACTAGATATTTTAAAAAGTGATACTAATAACAACCAGAAAATGGAAATATAGTCACACAGAATAAATACACAAGAAAATACTACTGTAATCATTATATTTAAGCTGAAGAAAGAGGGTAATTCAAAATTCAATGCTCTGTTGACTGCAACATACATACTGTCCCCAAAGCAACACCAAGTGCACCTCAGAAGTTCAGTCAAGGTATCAAACCCATTCTGGCAACTTTTGTGGCAACCTATTGTCAATGTTGCCTCTCAGGGAATTTCCATTTTCACATGATCTAGGAAAAATTTTATTCACAACTTTATGTTAGCAAACTTTTCACATTAACTATTACAGAAGGAATAAATAGATAGTTCAGGGAGATGAACTTTAAGGATATGATCTTAGGCCAGAACCATTTAAATGAAACAGGAAAAAGGTGTCTTGACCAATTTTTAAAGACTTTACAATACTGACCCTAATTGGAGGAAAATTTGACAGGTTATAGATAAATGAGTTGTCTCTGGTAAGTAGCAAATCTGTAGATACATTTTTCTGTATTCCTTCCCATGTCAGTCACTAAAAATGCTGGTAAATGGGCCCAGCTGAATTGAGCCATTGAAGGCAAGAGTAGGGAATTAATTGTGTTCTCTCGCATGTTTTCCTACTGCCAAATAAAAGTACTATTGTCCTCATTCCCTTTTCAGGCTGGAGAATCGTTGCCAACTTCACTGAGAAAGTCAAACTGCATATCCACATGGAAAGTAGAAGGGAGATGCACATCCAGTTTAGTTTTGGGGGAGGGTGCTGAGAACTCTCTAAACATAACCATCACTCAACATCACATTTTAAGTTTAAGTGGTGAATAGCTTAATGAAAAATGAGAAATATGGAAGACAGAATGAGGGAAAAAAAGTAAAACACAAATTTATGGCCTGAATAAAATTTACACTGAATACTATTTACGATGTATTTGTACACATGCTATGAAATTGCACTTGTTAAATGCATCAGGGATTGTGGAACACAGAGAACAATTTTAACTGAAGTAACAATATAAAATGTCCAATTTCTCAGATGAATGGATGCATTGGATTTTTAAAAACACTTTCTTTAATGTGACCTAATTAAGGGTGTAAATTAAAAAGGATTTTGAGTCATAAAAATGTCAGATTTCAAATACAGCTTATTGGAGGATTTGAAAATAATCCACATAAAATACACGGAATGCATAGTTATTCACAAAGAAAAGGATGTGTTATGATAATTTCCATGAGGGGTATGGATAAGCAAACTAGATAGTCAGGGCTATAATACATAAAATTTATGAAAAATATAATAGTCTCTAAATGAAAAATGATGTTAAATTTTCAACATTGAGATTGTCTGAACTCAATAAAATTTTGCCTCCTAACTGGTAGTTAGGAGTTCACATGGTCAAAATTAAATCACTTTATAGTAAGAAAATAACTACTTTCTCTTGATGAACTAAAATCTGCATGCTACAGAAATTTCTGTTGCAGTTATTGTCCATGAAGATACACTATCCCAACAAAACAGATAGAATGTTATATTCATTAGGTTAAATGTCTTCCTATCTGTTAGAAGTAATGATAACACTAGGGAGAAATTGTCTGTATTTTTATTCACTCTTCTAGTTTGATTTCATTTTCTTACACTTCTTGCAACAAGAGAATTTTTTATTAATTTACTTTTATTTTGGTTTTGTGAAAATCTGGGCAAGCAACCCTGCAGAAAGCTTCTAAAAACACTGGATATGTATAGTAAAAACTGTGAAATGCATAAGCCAACAGTTTTATTTGGTAATAAATTCAATCTTATGGCATAATTGCCATATGGCACAATGGATTTTGTTTGTCTGTGTTTCATTAAAGTAAGCTCTCAACATTCCTTCTTTGCCTGTGTAAGATCTATTATAAATGCGATGTTCTGGAAAGCAAATAAAGTGAAACATATACACCTTTAAATTAACTTTCTAAGTGACCATAGATTTTTGCAAAGCAAGAAGCCAGAGAGAATGATATTATTCAATTGAAGACTGGCCTGAACTTAAGATCAAAATTTAATCAAGCTCCAAAATATTTATATCTATGACACTGCAACACCTTCAGACTACAACCTATTTATCCTAAATACCTTTTCCTAATAAGTAATTTTCTGGACCTCACGACAATTTACTAGGGTCAGCATCCAAATGTAATACAAGTGAGTTATTTAAATTAGTCTATTTGCTCAGAAAAAAAGCTATATGATCTGGCATGCATTATACAATTATTAATTTACATGTGCTGGGGATTTAAAGCATATTCTTTTTAGTAGCAGGTGGTTTATAACAGTAAAGTAAAATACAAACTGTGTAAAATCATTTTTAGAATACATCAAGTAAAAAAAAAGAATGCCCTTTCAACAAGGCTTCAGTAGAGAGAAAATTTAAAAATCTCCATCCTAAAATCTACTGAGCCTAAAGGGCTATAGAGATTAGAAGTTTGCTTTCTCTTTTCTTTGGGGTTTGTTTGTTGATATTGATTATTATTAGTATTATTGCTGTTATAACTATAATATTTGAATCAAATGGGTTTGCATATCCTTGGTCTTAGCCTAGAATAAAATATATAACATACCTATATTATCCTGGAACAAAATATATGACATACCTATATATTATCTGTAAACAGTCATAATAGAAAATTTGTGATTGTTAGGGTCAACACATCCTCATCCTTACCATCATGAAGATTAGCACAGCCTCAGTAAGCAAGGAAAAGGTATTTATTTCCATATCAATCTCACATCATTTTAAAAATTAAAAATGACTACAAAATGTCTTTCAGATTTTGTACTAGTATATATTGTTAGTATAAGATAAATGCAGAACTTTCTACAGGGACATGAACTATAACAGAAAACAGTTATGGAATGAAAGACTCCAGTAGACACTGGGAAGGTATACAATCAGAAAGTATGGGTAACTTAAGCAGAGAAATACATAAATTCATTCATTTCTCCAGGTTTCAGGAGTAGCTCTTGGAGCAAGGCCTTGATTTGTCACATGATGCAATCTACTCTGAGAGGCAGAAACCCATATATTTTAGAAATGTTTACACCAAGTTTCCCAAAGTTAGCTTTTAAACATCAGGATATGGCACAAACGACTGAGCTGGACAGATGTTTTCAGGACATTGATGAGTGGAACAAGAGTAATTAGGAAGATACTGAATCAAGTAGCCATGAGCAAGCTGGGCTAGAAACATTGAATATTAAGCAATTTAGTGACATTTGTTTCGCTCTGTGATTTTTCACTGTCTTTATTTTTTTTTTCAGAAAAAAAATATATGCAGAAAACAATTAATACATGTTTGTCTTTCCTGCTATTTATAACTTCATATAACACTTCTTTAATAGACTTATACCACCTTTAAAAATAGAAAATATATTAAAATATCCAGAGAATGTTAAGACTTTTTATTGTTTCCCAAGCCTATAAATGTCTGTAGTGTGTGAACTAAAAGTAAGTCTTATAAACTCTGCTATCTACTGTGCCAATGCATTAAGAGATAACAATAACATTGTATGTAAATATCTTAAAGTATTTCATAGTAATTCTAGAAAAAACATTTATATTTGTATTATTGTTCTTATCTGGATCTATATCCAATTTCTAATCAAATGTGCAAGATAGTTTTCTCTTTCTGCAAAGGCCATCCTCTGGAATGCAATATCTGTGAATCTTTACCTATTCACATGACTTATCTCTCCAATCGGAGATTAAGAATAAGTGTTTATATTTTTTCTGCCACTCACAACTTTGCATTATCTACCCAGTCTTTGTTCCTATATTATTTCCCCACTTTTTATCATTTGCACCCCTCAATTTTCAACAATTTAAAGTATTATTTTCTTTATAATTATCTCTAACTTTTCTCCTTCACAAAAACATATCTGTTGTCTCATTATTGTTTGCATAAAGTTTTACAATAGTGCAATCACATTCTATCAGTTGTTTAGTCAAAGGAATATTTCATCCAACATGACAAAATTTAGGTTTTCTTAATATTTAGTCAATGATGTCACAGATTACATCCTCTTTAAATATTTGCTAAAATAAATTCATAGTATTCAATCCCACTCATGTAATATACTTCCAGTTTTCAAATGACATTCTCTTAATGCTAATGATACAAAAATATAGATTTTTGAAAGGAGACAATATACCTTTAAAGACAGCTAAAAATATCTCATTTTAGAGAAAATCACTTAGACTGCTGCAGAGGAAATGGGAATAGAGGCAATATTCCATTGAGAAGGAACATTTCTTTGTCAACAAAATCTATTTATTAATCTATTTAACAAGTGATAACTTCCTACCATACACTCAGTAAGAATCTGAAAATATAAATTAATGATAAAATTAGGGAAGAGTAGTGGGAGATTCACATGCATATAAACCTATAGGGAAGTAATCTTCATCTTTTTTAGGATATTACTTTATATAAAATGTTATTTTTAAAATTAGAGAATTGGTATGATATAGAAGAATCAATATACTTTACAAGATTTGCAAGTATAATTTATGTTGCCTATACAAGGAGTCTGGGACACACATGCTTCTATTCTTGCTTCTCTTGGAAGATTCAACTGTTTGTCCCACAAGCAGACAGAGAGCCTGAGCTGTCATTTGAAACTGTTAAACCTGCAGGCCCCATGAGGTACTGTATTGGGATTGGGGAAATCTGTTCTGTGTTCTGCCAGAGAATTACAACATATTGCTGCCTGGAGCAATGTTAACTTTTAATGTCTGTGTTGTGGTATCTTAAGCTTCCTTTCCATCATCATACAGGATAATTATTTTTTCTTGCCTTTTCTACATTCCTTTGTTTCACATTTTCTCATCGTTTTTTTTTTTAACACATTATCAGCAATCCTGAGGGAATGACACATGTATACTCCCTTTAGAATTTATAGTTAGAAAATACTTGTAAGAGCTATGAATAGCATTTTCTTAATAAAAGATCATACTTCTTTTCCTCTGTCTATAAGAAAACTCTTTTGTTACAAAGGATAATGTGGTCTGCATTTGATAGTGAGAGAGATTTGTCACTATGTAGGTGGTGCCATTGAATAACTGTGATTTTACAAAAGACATGTAAGTGCTCTGGCTTTCAATTTCTTCAGATGTAGATGTTTTTGTTTGTTTTATCTTTAATGGTATGTGGTTTTATTATGACCAGTATACTCTAAAAAATCACATTGAAGGATAACATGCATCTATCTTATAATGGCTTGAATTTAATAACTGGGATTTTATCCAAATTCTATTATTTAGTCTGTATTCCTGGTTATGATGTTTTCTTTTATTTTTCTTATTTATAAATAATTAAATAACAGATATGACAATCCCAACTTCAATAAAAGAAATTACATCTTATTAAAAAGCTTTTGCTAGGAGCTGGGGATTTAGCTCAGTGGTTCCAGCGCCTGCCTCAGAAGCGCAAGGATCCGAGTTCGATCCCCGGTATCAAAAAAAAAAAAAAAAAAAAGCTTTTGCACTGCAAGAGAAACCACCAACAGAGCTAAGAGACAACCTACAATGTGGCAAAAAAATTTTACCAGCTATTCCTCAGACAAAGGTCTCCTATCTAGAATATATAAAGAACTCAAAAAATCAGGCCCCCAAATATAAAGATTCAATTCACAAATAGGTATCTGAAATGAACAGACATTTCTCAGAAAAAGAAGTAAAAGCATCAAATAAACATATGAAAAAATGTTCAACTTCACTGATCATTCAAGAAATGCAGATGAAAACAACACTGAGATTCCACCTCACCCCAGAAAGAATGGCTCCTATCATGAAATCAACCAATAAAAAATCCTGGCAGGATTGTGGGGAGAAAGGAACCCTTCTTCATTGGTGGGAGTGAAAACTGGTGCAACCACTGTGGAAATCAATATGGAGATGCCTCAAACAACTAGGATTGGAAGTCCCACTTGACCTCTGCTGGATATCTTCCCAAAAGAATTAAAAGAATCATACCACAGTGATATATGTTCACCCATGTTTATAGCAGCACAGTTTGTAACAGCTAAAGCTTGGAAACAGCCCAATTGCCCATCAACAGGAGACCAGATGAAGAAGATGTGTTTTTTTTTCTTAAAATGGAGTACTACTCATTCAGAAAAAATGAGAAACTAGGGGCATTTATAGGTAAGTGGATGCACATTGAGGCCATACTCTTAAGTGAAATAAATAGGACACACATGTGTAAATACTGAATAGTTTCACTGGTGTGAAAACTAAAAGTGTAAATAAGGATCAAAATGTATAATTGATAAATGTGAAATAAGAAGAAAAGATCTAAAGGAGTAGGGGAAGTGGGAGGGGGAGGGGAAAGGAAAGAAGGGACAAAAAATATATGAGAAAAGGAAAAAAATGGAAACAAAGTCTTTGTAGATAGGGAAGGGTGGAGGGGGTTAAGGGAGGGCAGGGGATTGGGGAAAAAATAAGAACCGAGATGTGTCATGTAAAGGTATAAGATCCCAATGATAAATTTAACTGTATTGTATATCTAAAATGTACCAATAAACTTAATGGAGAAAAATAAATCAATAAAATAAATTAATGCATATATGAATAGATTATGGAGCTTAAATATAAGCACTAGACATTTTCCTCCTAAGGTAGAGATGCTTGTGAAAAAGTAACAATATCTCTTGAATGCTCTCAATTCTTTGGCCTTTTACATAAAATTTTTAGTTTATTCCTAGAAATGACTTCATTAAACATGTACTGTCTCCATTTCATAGTAGAGATAACTGACACTCATTGTAAATTTATTGTTAAGAAATAAGGTATTTTATTCAGGTTAAGGTAATCCCACTGAACAAATCTCATGTAGCAATTGGATCCATTCTATTACTTTTAATATGTAGATTAGTTTGCACATGAAACTAATTTTATACTTTTAGAGAAACAATTCTGTCACTATTTTGTTACTGACATAAAGTTAATGTATGGACCAATCAAAATTATTATAAAATCTCCTAAGTGTTCATTAGGCTTTCTCAAGCATTCCATCATTTTTTATTGACATATTAATAAAAGCACTTGAAAATTCAGTTGACTGTACCTTTTGACCTTGGAAGAACAAAGTGTATGTGCTTTTGTAGATACGTTATAGCAAATAATCTTTTCTTCCCGTCCTTATTTGATTCACAAAAGCTAAGTTTTCAGGAGAAGAAAATAAATATACAAATACTGCTGTACTTTCAAATGGATGTCCATGGTAGCCTATATCCTGTTAGAAATGCTGATGTAACTACCCAAAGCTCCTTCTTTTCCTCTACCAGTCTATTCTCAGCTACAGCAAATCAAGACTTTGCTGTGCTCCAAAATGCCACTCTACTCATTCATATATAAGTCAAAATACAATGCTTTCTAGCCTTTATAAATACACACAATATTTAAGAGGAAAATTTCTGTTGTCTTCTTTTTTCTAGTTCAGTTTAAGTTCTAGCTTAACTCATATATTTTTACTCAGATATGTCTTACTAAAATAATTTTATAAGCCATCTTGGTTAGTATGATTATTAAACTATGAAAATATAATTAAAGAGAGTTTGTGTCTACAATTAAACTTAGTATCTGTCATCTCATTCTTATTAAATCTAAATATAATATAAGGTATTAAAGAACTAGTTCTGATATGAAGAAGAATTTGAAATTTTCTAGGAAATGATGTAAACCCTCAAATATTGGTTGATGTCTGTAGTTTTACTTTATGAAAGATCTTGGCAGAATAGATAATAAAATATCTATTATTTATATGTCTATTATATACAACTATTGAAAATTGTTTTTGATGAATCAGTGAATCACTTAGTCTTAAAGACTATTTCCAATTTCTAAATTCTCAAAATATGCCTCATCTAAAGATTAAAGAAAAAATTTATGAAAATTATTGCTATCGTGCCTAGCCATGACTGAAAATGAGTTTTTCATGATTATATGCATCTAAAATACTAAGCAGACATGGATTCTTTCAAAAAAGTAAATTGTATAGACCTTTTATTAAATATTATCAAAGCAGTTTCACCTGTAATATGTAATATGCTATTACCTGGAAACAAAGGGGATCAAGCAGAGTTAATAATAGGTCCATCTCTTTACTATTCATGACAAATAAAATCAAGGAAAATATTAACCTCAAGTGCATAGATATAATAAACATACACATTCATTTGATGAATTTAATATTTGCTTGGTGAATACCTGACATGTATACAAGAGTATTTTATATGTTTTGAAATATAAGAGTAAATAAATAATCTGAACTTTTTCCTCAATCAGCTTGTAATCTTGTAAGTAGAAAATCATGTTAAAAATTAATTCTTTAACAAGGTAGAAGGTCCTATGGGGCTTCTTGATTAGTTTTTCTCAATAAAACAACAAACATATTGTTGGGTGCCCAGTATTAATTTATGACAGACCCAAAGCACTTTTCAAGCAACATTATGCTTTATTAAATTTAATAACCTAACACCTACTAGCATAGCACTATACCATTTTTATAGCATTGTTTGTTGATGTAGATAATTGACCTCATAAGACAGTAATTCTCTTCTGTCTTGATTAAATTATTAGAAGAGGAAGAGGGGACAGGAGATAATAAAGGAGTCTTGTTTAAAAACACACAGTAAATTAGAACAAATGGTACCAGAGGAGATTTTGAATTCTCTTTGATTTTATGTCTTTGCTTTCTTCCCCACAGTCATTGCTATCTAAACTAGATTCCAGCTGACCTGACAGAAGAATAAGTTGTTAAAGAAGCCTTATCCCTGTGGATTAGAATAGTTTCATTGCTATTGAGAAACAGATTTCTCTGTGCTTTCTGTGTCATGCAGTCTTGTTGATGACAGGAATGTATTTAGTTCAACCTCACTGGACTTTTGGATTTAGCTATTCCCATGATCCAGATGGGTCCTGGTACAACTTCCTAAATTAACACATTAGAAGTATAATCTTGCTTAGATTAACACAGCTGGTGACAAACTTGGGCCTAGAACCCAGGTCACATGGTGTTAGTGTGGAATGTAGACCCTGGGTGCTGCCATTCACAGAACTTCTGACTTTCAGTAAGTCCTGCAGGCTCAGTTTCTTTTGTTACAGAATATTCATAGATGTGTGAGAATTCAGTAGAATAATACAGGAATAGTATTTGTATCCAATACAAAGTACACAGCATCAATGTTCACCCATTTCTCCTTAGGTTCTAGATCAGACTTTCTACAGTTTACCACTGGGACCCATACAGTCTGACTTAAAGCCTACGGTGTCATATACTGCAGTACCTTTGGGGCATGTAAGTTAGTGCTGGTAACTGAAAGATAATGCCTCTTATTAGAAACAATTAAATGTTACCTTTGTCCTTTATTATTAATCCTTATCCCTCATTGCAATACCTTGCATGGGTATGCAGGGCATAGCTTAAAATAAGAGTTCCTGACTTAACCTTGCCCAGGGAAGGAGGGAACATAATTATGGCAGGAGAAGACCTTGTTTTTTATTCTTTTGGACAGAAATATTAAGCTACAGGAGAAAAAAATCACAGCATATTTTTGGACATGGCATGAAAAATGGGTAAGAATTAGAGATTTTTGAAAGTATATCACTAATATGTTACCCACCTCAACATCTGGTTCCGGATCATGGGCATTGTGCTTGTACACTGCAATGTAATAGATTAATGATGATATTGATGTAGTTCCCACTATTTTAATTCATGGATTTGTTATTTAGTAAACTTGTACATTCCAAAATACAGTAGAACTTTCTCTCTCTTAAGTAAGCATTTACCAGGTCTATGTAACAAATATATGGATTTGCAAATGCATTTAAAATATTTAATTGGTAAATTGGTTGTTTAACTGAAAAAACAATGCAAAATATCACGATGAGATGGCTAGGATTGTTCACAGAATCTGTTTGACTATCAGTTAGTTAATCCTTAAGAAGTTACTCTTCTTATATTCACACCTAGGAAAAAACCAGTAAGTTTCCTTTTTATCTTAATAAGAAACGGGTCCGACGTGGAACAGAATTTTTAGATAGCTGAAATTTAGCTTGGGCACTTCCCGAATATCCCTAAGTGCCCTCAAGCTATTTTAGCCCATGATATTGCATTTCCATGGCAATAAAGATTTTTTATTTCCTGAAATCAATTGATATTTGCTATGTTGTATGTGCTATGGAATTATGCACATATTAATATATAAATGACAGTTGCCCCATGATGAACTCAGAGATGATTATATTAGAAAAAAGTATTCCTTACTGAGGTCAATAGTAAATTAGTAAAATACTGTCTCTAAATAAAGAGAGAAAAACCCAGACAGCCATTGGAAGTGGCTTTTTTTCCTTCAGCTTTTGGTAGATACACAAGGGAATGGTTCAGCTGCCCTTGGGAATTTAGTGGAAGACCAGGCTGACAGGGTGTTCTGTGAGGGCATCACTGCCCAAGGCCACTTTAGGACTCTAAATTCTGATGTGCATACTTCTGTAGACATTTCTGTCCTTTGGTGCTTAATTGCCTTAGCCATATTTTTTCTTTGTGACCAGTCTAGATATGCTCAACCCAATCATTCTTTCCTGTGAGGTGATGGGAATTTAAAGTAACTTGGTAATGACTCTTTTCTAGATAACTTAGAATAGTGGTGGTGATCATATGTCGTGTGTGCTGCAGCATGCTGTTTGTATCATTGAAAGCTCTATTATTGTGTTTTTCTTTTAAGATCAAAGATTATTTTTTTTCCAAACTAAAACCATACTATTCAGATCTAATTGCAGTGTTGGCATTTTGTGATAAATAAATGGGTTTTGGGTTGCAGTTTGGGCACTTCATGTCTAAAAAGTTTGCCATGATTGGCTTAGAACATAGCAGGTTTGTGGGGTCGTGTGTGTGTGTGTGTGTGTGTGTGTGTGTGTGTGTGTGTGCTCTGATTAGAACAGAACAAAGGCTTGTGATGTAGAGAGGGAATTCTGGGAATTTCAAGTCACTCCAGTTATCTCTGGAGTCGGCTTTGGTATGTATTTCAAGGTATATATCTAAATATCCTTCTTTTGTATCAAGCCCTGCTTTTATAACTGCACTAGTGTGTATATCAACAGTTCCTGCCATCTGTTACAAGGAAGTCAATATTTGGGACATGAGCACATTTATGTTCACAGAATAATTTGCAAAGCAGTGATATGTGTAACATTTTGTTAATCAAGAAAATGCTTTTATTATTTTTTTCCAGATGAACTAGATGTTTGGAGACCTTTTTAGCACCACTTGTTTTTGCCAAGTAGGAGGGTATTACACAGGTATTCTCATCAAAGTAATTAGCTTGCTAGATAGGCTCTGCAGGTGGCAGTTAATGTGATCCATTAGTTAAATTATAGTCCCAAAGGCATGTGGGAATCAGAATTGGAAACACTGAGTTCCCAAGTCCCATGAACCTATCACTTTAGGGTGTATCTCATCTGTAGTGAGAAAGAACACTGCAATAACAGAGCATCATCATATGGGTATGAATGAGCCAATTCTCTTGGAGAAAACACTGGTGCAAAGATATTCATGTTCAGAGAAGCACATTTGGATATGCTGGAATTTTTCCACAACTTTCAGACATGCCAATCAAAGACAACACAATGCAAGTATCTCTGAGTGACACTTCAAGCTGCATTCATAAGCAACCTGCCTCATTCAAAGTCAATGAAGTGACGGGTTTACAAGCCCATGCTGAAAAGTTATTGAAATGTGACTGACATCTCAAAGAAGTGGTGTCAAAGGGTTTGTATGACCTGGTGCTAAAACCCAGCAGGGTTAATCAAAGTTATGGCGGTTGCGTACCACAAAGGTCTTCCCTAGTTTATTGATTTATTTATTGTATTTAATTCATATCATTCAGTGGGATCGCTATCACCCTTGTACACTTTCTCTGACATTTCATCCCTGGGTTTTGCTGTTTGTTGTAAACTTTTACTTTCCCTATGTGTAGAAGTAGGGAAGTTGAGTCTGTAACTAGTGAGACTTCTGTGGATAAACGATGGTGTTACATCTGCTGCCATTGTTTAAATTCCCCTAGGAGATCTTGAGCTTCTACTGTGATGTTACGATATGAGGTGCCTCCTGGGAGAGGAGGATGGAAGAGCGAATCTTGTCCAAAGAATTTTCGGTAGTACATGAGCTTACTGTTTTACTGAAACTTTACCTATTCTCAGAAAGGGTAAGGGAAAGGATAGGAAAGGTAAGTTTGAGCTTGCTCTAATTGTTTTGTCTCTTCCCAGTGGCAGATACATTTTCCTACCCAAAGCTATCCACTTGACTATAGGAAAGTAACTTTTTCTGTTTTTGAATTTCACCTAAAGACAGAAGTCAGTACCCTGAGAACATTTTGTTGTAACATTATTGTTAATAATAATCCTCAGCAACTGTGTTATATTTCTATTTTATGCTGAATGTTTCTGAGTCTTACTCCATATCATTATGAAGTACAAAGGATATATCATCTGACTTACAATAGTTAATAACCTTGCCTAACAAAACAGAAAAGGACAGAGTAAAAGAAAACCTCTTTACAATCTGGCAAATGCTATAATTATATTCATGGTAATTACGCCCATAGTTTAAAAAGTGTGACAAATTATGTGTTATGTTTATACATGTTAGAGGGTAACAATGCATAATAGAAATTATAGGCATGAAAAATATTTGCATGTGTTTCAAACCAATATTGTGGCTTTACTTAATCTCTACATTTGGGTCCAATGTTTCTTGACTTTTTCACCTTTTGAATTTATCTGATACTAGATATGAGTCACTACTTTAAATAACATAATCTTCAGTCTCACCATGATTGCCTCTTAAGTGCACCGATGTTCTCTCTTTCTTAAAATCAAATATATGGCTGTGTTTATCTAAATGTATTTTTCTTCTCTATAACTAAAAGGCCTAGGAAAGAAATGATTTTCTTGTCCTAGTAGACAATTCTATGACAATATAAGTGAATAAGTATAAGATCTGATAAAATTAAATAAATTATCTGTCCTGAATTCAATCCACAATTCATATTGAAGTATTTCACAAGAATACAAGGAAAATATGAGAGAAAAATGACCATTTTACTTATTTTTAATTATTTTAAAATTTTTAGAAAGAAATGAGAGACTTGGAAAAGATCACCTTGGAAAGAAAGTATATCAAACATGATAGCAATGGACTTATCTTTTATGAAGAATAATGGTTTAATGTTTAATTAATCTTATCCATTTCTGCATTTATGGGAAGAGAAGAGTCTGCTTTATAATGTAGAAAATTAAATATTAAAACCTTGGTGCCTAGCAGACTTACATTTTCTTATTATAAATGAACATTTTCACTTTCTGAATGCACAAAGAAAGAAACAGTAGATAGATGTGGTCACTCAGCTCTTCAGTAAAGGGTATTTCAATATATTTCTGATACTATCTTGCTGCTAGGAACAATACATAGCAAAGATGAATAAATGATTAAAACCAAAACAAAGGAGTGCAAGACTGTAGTTTGATCATTTTATAATATATTCATTCTTAATTATAAATATAGTAAAATATCTTTTCAGATTTTGTTCATATCTAAAATTAATAGATCAAATGCTCTAAATTTTTATCTTGCTTAAAGGATTTTAAAACAGTTTTATATTCTGTGATGCCTTTTCTAGTGAAGGAAACAGGTAAGATATTAATTAAAAATAATAAAATGGTGCTAGATTAAAATACCAGAATAACAAGAACAACAAAAAAGAAAAATCATATGTATGAAAGGTCAATCAAATGGTTTACTATTTACATATAGTTCGAGACACAATATATTTTCTAATTTAAAATGCAATTTAGAATTACATTTTAAACTGTAATTGGCCCTTTGATCTCCAATTTGCTATTATTTAAGTAAGGACTGTGGTAGGGAAGAATGATATGGCTCTATTACAAGAATCCCTTAAAAAAAGGATGTGAACTATAGTCATGATCACTGATCATGGGAAATGATTTACCTCTTTATGGCTGCTTTATCACTCCAGAAAAAATAAAATTGTTTGGAAAGCAAAATAAGGGCACATTTCACAAATATATTTCCTGATTTTAAAGGGTTTACACAGGATGTAACATAGCAAGTCCTCCTAATTTTTTATATTTCTGAACTTTAGACCTTTTGATTTCTAAAGTTATAATTTGTATTTAACATTAAAGCAGGTAAGAAAATTTTACTTCACAGTAACATCTCAGCAACATGTTATTTTACAATATCATTTATTAGAACACATTAATAAAAAGTATGAGAGAACATAGCAAAAATGAACTGGAAAAGTTCATAGGAAGTTGGGAAAATAAATATCATCCAAAGACACTAAGTACATGATTTCATTTTCTTTTCATACACTTTTCTATTTCTACCTGAATAGTTACCTTCAACTATCACAGACCAAAGGGTGTGAATTTTAAGACTTTGCCACTAACTATGGCCTCTGAAAAAGGAATTGTGGATGTGATTAATATATGTCTTCGGTTCCAACAAGTATTGTAATAGCATGCATAGTCATCATTGTCCTGACAGCGGAAGACAGTTGTTATGATTTCAATATGAAGTGTCTCCCAAAGGTTTATGTATTGATCTCTAATTCAGTAGTTCTCAGAGTTGAAGCCTAGAGAGGTGACTGGATCATGAGGATATTAATTTCATCATCTGATCGATGGACTAATCCACTGATGAGTTGAATAGGTTGTTAGGAGGTAGACCCTGGTTTATGAAGGCAGGTGGCTGCATGCATGGTTTTGGAGGGTATGTATCTTCTCTGACTCTTTTCTTTTCTCTCTGTTTTCTGGCTGCCATGAAGTAATCAGCTTTCTTTAATTATGACCTTCTGCTATGATGTTTCAGCTTTGGAGTCAGCTGGTCACAGACTGAAACCTCTGAAGCCATAAGCCAAAATAAATCCTTTTTTTCCTTTAAATTGTATATGTCAGACATTTTTTCCCAGCAGTGGAAAGCTGACTATTACACCTTCTTTCAGTAGGAATTGTTTGCACCCACCTATGCTTAACTACCTGATTTCCACACCAAGAGAGTCAAATGCCTTCCTGGAACTTCAGCTATTATCAGAAAGCATATGTTCTCTTTTCACAAGGACTATAAACTTACATGTCTAGTCCAGTTCAATTATCTATCAAGTTCCTTTATGGACTAACAGATATGATGGAAGTTCTAAGAAAGTATGGGGAATCATAAAATTGGAGATTTAAAGTTGACCTTCTCTGTGGCAACAAGGAAATACAGATGTTACATCAACTTCCTGTGCAATCTAAAAATCTTCCTTTATTCACCATGTTTTAATCAGTGATATAAATTAAGATGTGGAATGCATGTGGATCTAATAGAAAGTATCATATAGCTCATAATAAGGGCACTAATTAGAAAAATTCACAGTAATTTTAACACACTGTAATAGTGAGTCAAAATCAGCAAGATAGAAGTTAATGATAATTCATGCCAAATACAGAACATAGCATAAATTTAAGTGTATGACCACACAAATGGTTGACAAAGAATATATTAAAAATATCCCAGTCTTTCTGATATTATTAGGTCAATAAAATTCAAAAATTCAGTACGAAGTGTTATTTCAGACAAAAGGAATATTCTACTCCTTTTTCTAGTTAAAACACTATGCATCCCTTGCTGCTCAGATACAATTATATCCAGAAAGTCTATCCTCACTACATTTTTGAATTTCTGCAATACTAATTTTTATGTACTAGCATTTAAACTATAACATATTTCAGTGAGGTATGTCAAGAAAAAAATCCACAGATTTGGTATCCAAATCATAAGAAACAAAATTTAAAAATTATTATGTGCCAGCCATTGTATATATGAGACTTCTTGTGCCCATATAAAATCTGAATATCAGATTTTGAAAGAAGAAATACAGGATTTCATAAAACAAGATAGTAAATAAATTTGGACTATAGAAAGAAAAAAACTACTTCAAAATTTGATGATTTCCTATTTGGAGAAAAGTTGTCCGATCGACTTTTGTTTCTAGGCACAAAAAGCACGTATGAAATCCCAGAATTCTAGGCGGCTGACACAGGAGAATCTTCAGGACCAGGATCAACAATGTAGTGACTAAAACCTTGTTTCAAAATTAAAAATATTAAAAGGCCTGGATATGTAGCTCAGAGTGAAGGCCCAGTACTGCAATCAATCAATCAATCAATCAATCAATCAATGCAAAAAAAAAAAATAGGTACAACAACTAAAAGGAAAAGGGAATTATTTTAACTTTATGTATATTTATAACTGAAGTCCCTAGTAAAATAGGCGTCCTTTAAAAATTATGGGATGCATTTGTATAGAGATTGAATGACATTGTAAATAATTTTTGAAGTACATTTCTTGAAATGTTGAAGTACATGACTGTAGGACTTCTTTGAATCTATAGTTCTATAATTTCAAGTCTAAATTCTATGCCATAACATTAAAGCAAAAGTCTATCCCTCTTCATTAGTTTAGTGCTTTATAGAATCCTGGCCCGTTCAAAGAGAGATAAAAGATTTGCTTAAGGGGAAAATTGGAACAAACCCAGGTTTCCTGGCAGGCAGTTTGTGTTTTATCTAAATGACTGTATTGCTACTTCCGTTGCTCATCTAGAAATCTAAGGTTATAAAAAGACATTAATAAGAATGTAGCTTAATAATCAAGATTTTACTTTTGATGCAATAAAGTAACCAAAGGAATGCTTGAAAGAGTGACTGCTTCAAGTATTTATTTAGTGTAGGGACATGCAAAAGCCTCATGCGTTTCCAACTAGTCAACAGTGAGAGAGGAAAGTCTTCTACTTACAGATATTTACAAATGTTTATATTCAGGTAGTTTCTTAAAAATACCTGGGAATATTCCTAATCAGAAAGGTTTTAGAAAAGATAAAACTGAAAATTTATTACAGCTAGTCTTCAAGACTCAAAAATTTTGAATCAATAGAATTAAAAAAATTAAAATTACAGATGTTCAATAAATAAGTTTTATGATGAGCAATTTAACTTCTCATAAATTTACTTATTATTCATAGAAACCTCTAAGACGGCCTCCAAGTATTTTGTATTTAATAGTGAAAGCCAATTTAGACCAAAATATTCAATTTAAAAAACAAAAGTCCTAATAGTTACATCCTATCCTTTTTCCATTTCCAACATAGGAAAGATCAGGATTGGGAAGCATTTAAAATTCAAAACACTCTTTGTGGTTCTTAAGTATAAGTCATTTCATTAAGATAAAATATAAACTTGTAGTAAATGATAAAAATCAACCTTTAGCGCTGAATTAGGTGTTTTAATAATCCAGAAAAGACTATTCATTTTGGTACTCTAATACACCATGGTTTATGTAAGTGGTCACTTAAAGGTGACCTGGAATCACTAGCATTGACCATGAGCCGAGAGTTGGTCAATGAAATTTTTTTCTCACAACTAATGTTATTTTGCTTGCTTTTTCCTCCAAACATATGAATTGTTCTTCATTTAAAGTATTTCTTTCTTTTAATTTGAAAATCCATTAATAAGAAGTAAAAGGTCATGTAGCAAATAGCAGACTCATTGAGAGAGAAATTAGGGAAACAATTCCTTTTAAAATAGCATCCAAAAAAATGAAATATCTAGGAATCAATCTAACAAAGGAAGCAAAAGACCTCTACATTGAAAACTACAGCACTCTGAAAAAGGAGATTAGGAGGATATAAGAAAATGGAAAGACATCCCTTGTTCCTGGGTAGGAAGAATCAATATAGTGAAAACGGCCATACTTCCAAAACTGCTATACAGATTTAATGCAATGCCGATTGAAATTCCAACAGTATACTTCACAGAGCTAGAGAAAACAATCCAAAAATTCATTTGGAACCAGAAGAGACCTAGAATAGCAAAAGCAATTCTGAGCAACAGAGACATGGCTAGGGGAATCACAATACCCAACTTGAACCTATAATACAAAGCTACTGTGATAAAAACACCATGGTACTGGCAAAGAAACAGGCCCAAGGATCAGTGGAATAGATTAGAAGATGCAGAAACAACTTCAGACATACTCAGCCACCTCATCGTTGACAAAGGAGCCACCCACCCTCATTGGAGGAAAGATAGACTATTTAATAAATGGGGTTGGAAAAAATGGATTTCAACCTGTCAGAGATTAAAACTAGACCCATATCTATCACCATGCACTAAACTAAGATCGAAGTGGATTAAAGATCTAAATATTAACACAGAAACACTAAACTTGCTGGAAGATAAGTTAGGTAGAACTCTTGAAGATATTGGCATAGGAAAAGACTTCATGAGCAAAACCTCAGCAGCACGGGAACTAGCAGAAAGAATCAACAACTGGGATTGCATCTTAGCAAAAAGCTTCTGCACTGCAAGAGAAACCACCAACTGAGCTAACAGACAACCTCAAATGTGGGAAAAAATTTTTAGCAGCTGTAACTCAGACAAAGGGCTACTATCTAGAATCTATAAAGAACTGAAAAAAATCAGACCCCCCCCGCCCAAATTCAAAGACCCAATTCAAAAATGGGCATCTGAAATGAACAGACATTTCTCAGACAAAGAAGTAAAAGCAGCGAATAAACATATGAAAAAATGTTCAACATCACTGGTCATTGGAGAGATGCAGATGAAAACAACACTGAGATTCCACCTCACCCCAGAAAGAATGACTGCTATCAAGAAATCAACCAGTAACAAATGCTGGTGGGGGTGTGGAGAGAAAGGAACCCTTCTCCATTGTTGGTGGGAGTGCAAACTGGTGGAACCACTATGGAAATCAGTGTGGGGATACCTCAAAGAACTAGGGCTGGAGGTCCCATTTGACCCAGCTATTCCCCTGCTGGGTATTTTCCCAAAATAATTAAAAGAATCATACCACAGAGATATATGTGTGCCCATGTTTATTGTGGCACAGTTTGTAATAGCTAAAGCTTAGAAACAGCCCAAGTGCCCATCAACTGGAAACTGGATAAAGAAGATGTGTTTTTTTTTTTATATAAAATTGAGTACTACTTAACCATAAAGAATGAGAAACTAGAGTCATTTATAGCTAAATGCATGCATGTTGAGGCCATAATCTTAAGTGAAATAAATAAGACACATGTGTAAATACCGAATACTTTCTCTAGTGTGAGAAACTGAGAGTGTAAATGAGGACTAAAAGGATTAATAACTAACACTTGATACTTTGAAATAGGAAAAGTTCCAAAGGGGGTAGGGGTTGTTGGAGGAGATGAGGAAAGGAAAGAATGAAAAGGAAAAATTATGAGAAAAGAAAAAAAAATGGAAATGAAGTATGGAAGTATATAAATAGGGAAGGGTGGAGGCGTGAAGGGCACATAGGTAATGGGGATAAAATAAGAACCAAGATACATCATGTACAGGTACAAGCACCCAAAGATAAATGTAAATGTATTGTATACCTAAAATGTACCAATAAAAGAATTTAAGCAAAAAAAAAAAAAAGTCTGTGCTGTTGGCTGGCTTGCTGCTAGAGTACCTAGAAATACTAGCCAACAGCAGCAAACAAACCTAGCAACATACATGGGAGCAGCCAAGCCATGTATAAACATACTCTGGTAGGTTTGAAACAATACAAAGGTAGTATCTGACATGTGTTAGGTGGCAGTTAAACTCCTTGAACAATTCATTCAATTGCATGTTTAAGACTGTTTCAAACAACTGATTATTGAAAGAGAAGGAAAAAAAAACTTGTGTTGGCTGAATTTTTTGCCATAGCAACTGGAAAGAAGTTGCATTTAGAAGTAGCAATGAAATGTAAAGAATAAAAAATTTCCATTCATCTTCGTAGTGAGCATGGATTCCTCCAAAATTATTTCTGGGTAGGGAAAATTACCATAAACTTCATTGATCCTATATCACCATCAATTATATAGTTTATTAGGATTTCCTGTGGCATTAAACTTGTTATCAGCTTTCAGATACCACTGACTGTAACATGCAGCAAAATTTAAGAGATTTAAAACTTATTAATTGTTAAAATATATTATTAATAAGATTTTTATTCATTCTGTGTGTTGTCTAATAATAAGGGATGATGAAGGGACTTGGAGGATACTTCAAAGTCAGCTCAAATATTACATGTGGTTTCAGAACTCAGACAGGAAAAAGAATCTAAAGTGCAGTTGTGTACAGTTAGTTCACATATTCTATACCTTCTCCCATTTTTCCCCATAACGCTCATTTTATAAGGGAGTTTTCAGGCCAGGGATTTAGCTCAGTGCTGCTGCCACCCACCTCACAAGTGCAAGGTCCCGAGTTGGATCCCAGGTACCAAAAAAAAAAAAACCCCAAAAGCAAGCAAACAAAAAAACAGTGCTTTTTATAAGGGAGTTTTCTTTATTTTTTCACTTTTTAAAATCTATCTCACATTGATTCTCACATAAATCTTAAAAGTTTCTAAAATTATGACCTAGAATATCTAACGAAATATTAGTGCTTCACTAGACAAGGTAGCTCTACCAAAAGAAAATGAGTGAATGGTGTGTATGAGATCCCGCTAATTAGGAATTTATCGACACCATGGTTCTGAGGTTAAGAAGTACAATGAGCATGGACAAGAAGAATCTGGAAATGCAAGTCAGGAGACAATTAAAAGCAAAAATACTTGGAGAAAAATACAAGAGAGAGGAATTAAAGTACATTTGTCAAGTGGAGAGTAGGACTGTCATAGTTTCCTCTCAGATTTCTTTTAGATACATTCTTAGATGGTGAGACAATTAGTGAGTCGGTAATTGATTTCAGGAATCTGTGCTACTTTTGTGTGTGATAATATTTCTTGTTCTTGAAAAACAAGAAGAGTATCTCTGAAAAGTCTGTTGTGTGCTTCCTCAAGTGTTGTTTCTTCCTTTTCGTCCATGCTTTCACCCATGCTCTTCATCCATACTTTTACTTTAAATAAAAGTAATACGATGGGAATGAATTAATTGGTCTTTCACCACAGTACCTATTCCTCCTCATGCATATCTGCATTCCAGATGAGAGCATACAATAGGCCTGTGATTGGGCCTTTAAGTTTGTTGCATCATGTACTACTAAATTGAGAAAATTTAGGAAAACAGACTGTATTTGAGAATTTGACACATTATATTTAACTGTATCCATAGAAAATAAAAGCTAATTATACTGTCTACATAAATGCTATCATTAGCCTGCTGTGATGGTGCATTCCTGTAATTCTAGGGAAGTTATGGAAGGAGGATTACCACATGTTCAAGCTTGGGCTATATAGTGAGTTCAAGACCACCTGTAAACACATGGTGAAATTCTGTTTGGAAAACCACAAAGGAACAAACAAAAACTCCCAAGCGTTAATCTCAGATAGCTAGCACTATCTAATCTCTTGAAATGGAGGCTAAAATTGTAGTCTGAATCAAACTATTGGACATTAATTTTATATTTTACAAATGTTAGGTAATAATAATATGAGTATTAAAATACCTGTGGCACCATTTTCTCTGTCACCAAATAAATATGTGTTTATGAATAAGAAGTTCAGTAAAGTTGACAGGAAAATGAGTAACATATTTATTTTGTAGTGGTATAGCAATGTAAGAAGCTGGAACTTCTCATACAATCATTTTATTCAGTAACATTAGAATTGCGTATCAAGAGCTAGGAATTGATGTATGTAAGACAAGTCATATTCAGGTAAGAACATAAGTATGACAACTGGTTGGTAATCTATTCAAATCAAATCTTCTCTTTGAAATCTCACTGAAACCATCAGAGTATCTATTACTATTTCTTTAGTCTGCTTTGTCAAGTGTGATTTTTGTAGGTCAAAACTTTGGAGAAATCTTCTTGCCTTCATCACAAGGATGAAAATACAGCATGAATTATCTTCAGTGATAAAGATTACCAAAATAGAAATGACTCAACTTTTGCACAGTGAATCTATGTTGTAATGGAAATTGTAATGGAAATTGGCCTTCAGCTGCTGTGACATGAAATCTTATAATACATTTTAAAACATTTAACCTATCTACATTTTTTTCAGCTCTGTGTGCAATTGTGAGAGGTAGTGCTATTGTTACAGAAACTGCTAAAGCTACTTATGGGCTATTTATATACAGCCATGAAAGGAAATTCTTTCTTAACTGGTGGCCTCTACCACCTACTAAATACATAGTTTGGCCTAAAAATGTCATCAGCTACAGGGATTATTTGAGTTGCTTTGTCCATAATTGATTACGTGGCTTTTGCTAAAGAGCACAACTCAAAAGTGTCCAAAAGGGAGAGAAAATATGTTCGGTGTCATGTCAAAATTTTCTAAAATTTTCGAAGCTGAAAGGAATGCCCATAAACAATCTGATTCCAGTCTTATTTTCAGTACTCATGCATAAACCATGTAACAATGAAAAAAAGACAATGATGAGAGAGAGAGAGAGAGAGAGAGAGAGAGAGAGAGAGATTTCTTACCTAAACTGGTATTTATACAAATTTTAAGCCAATTGGGAAGAAGTCCACATTAGCTAAATGGAAAATACATGAACTTCTTTTCCACTGGAAGTAGCTTTAAATCTTAACTTTACAATTTATTTGAAAGATTCTTACCCAACTACTCAGTCTCCTTGATCCTCATTGAGATCATCTCTGTGAGATTATTTGATCAATAGAGCCCAAAATAATACATACCTATTTCATTGAGTTGGGATGACCAATGAGCTGAAATATTTGAACTGTTTGCACACTGTCTGGTACAAAACAAACCCTCGATATAGAGTGTGTATTATTTATATGAGTTAGGTAAGTTGCATGAAATATTTAAAATAAGATTATGATGGTTTGTATTTGTTCATGCTTTCTTTATAGCCTGTGTCACCTGTTTGTCATAACTTTATTGAACTTACTTCTACTATGTTAATATAGCATTGGAAATGGCCCATAGACCTCATGGTTACTAAATATTTTTATTAAGCCTCACAAAATTCTTGTACAAAAGAAAGTGAAACAGTTATATTTCAAAGTAAAATAATAGGAAACAGTGCGAACTCCATGTATGCCTGAGTGATTTGGGGAGTAAGTCTCCCATAATAATAGAAATCACTAACATGATAGCTGTATCTGGTAGAAAAGCCACTCCCTGCAGTTCTCAAGGGCAAAACTCCACTCAGTGAAATCACATGTACATCTTCTTCTAGCCTAACATCTGCCATGTCTTACTTTGCATAAGCCATGGTAGATTCTGTCAAATGAGCCAAGTAGTAACATAACCATCTGACACATTGAGGGAAGATTTTCTTCTGACATCAGCTGTCACATTGTGTGTGAATCAAATTTGCTTCATTAAAATAATTTAGTTTTTGTTCCGACTGCTCAATGTTGCCATTGGAATCTGTGAGCCTCCTTATTGACTCTTCACTGCTATTAACACATCTTAATCGCTCAGAGATTCAACACAGTTGGATACTGCAATCAGAGCAAATTCCCCATTTGATTCCAGCACAGAAGCTACCAATGAAACTAGCACAGTGATAATGCAAAATTCTCTGACTTCATCTCCTTCCTCACAATTCTCTGTGAATAAAATAAAACCATGTAGGAACTTACTTGTAAGCTACCATTTCTTGAGTTTGTAGTATCTATTCATCTGTACTATCAACAAAGTTTTAAATATAACCCCAATATATTACTATTACTTTATAATTAGAAGGATTGCAACAATTAAGAGTTTTGCTTTTCAAAGTGTATGACTTGTACATCTGGCTACCTAATCCAGTTGAGAGGCAATCACAGTAATAAGTTCAGGTTGCACCATAGCTCGACATCTGCTCTGCAGTACCCAATCTGACTTTGCATGCGAACCCTCAAAATAAACTAATTATGCTTCCATTAACTGCAAAGCAGTTCCCATCAGCTTATATTTGTTCACAAACGATGGTCTGTTAATAATTAAGCCTACTGAACTATGCTTAAGCAGTCTTTTTGGTGTTTGAAATTATTTTTCCGACAAGATTGAATATTTTTCTTTATCCAAAATACATTCTTGGGCTGGGGATTTAGCTCGGTGGTTCCAGTGCCTGCCTGGCCAGTGCAAGGTCATGAGTTCAATCCCAGGTAAAATAAATAAATAAATAAATAAATAAATAAAATTAAATACATTTTTGATGAGGTAATTCCATGAGTTGCTTCTCCTTCCGCTACTGGAAATATTATTTTCTGATCATTTCCCATGACTTTATATTTTAAAACAATATTCTCAGGGCTTAACAAAGAGTTAAATTATAAAAGGACATGCTTTTTAGCATCAATGGCTACTGATTTATGACAAGAGCACTTTTAGTAGGTTATTGCCTGAAAGACTAAAGTACCTCCTGGGATCCAGAGTTTAGTCTGGCTCTCATTGCCAGAATTGACCATTAATTATGATGATCACAGGTAGCAATCCATGTATATCTTAGCTTTTTCTGGAAAACTTGCAGTATGACAGCTATTAGTGGTAAGGTAAAAGTAAATCCACTGTTGGAAGCACAAGAAACAAAATATGTATTGCAAATTTAAAAGACACTTTAAAATAACCAATTCAATTTGATTCATTTAGAAATCAGAAAACTCAGGAGAATAATAATGAAAACACATAATGCTTACATTTAGCTGCTTCAAATCTTAAAAAAAAAAAAAAAAGATTTTTTTCTGTCTGAGTTATGAGCAGATAAGGTATTCTCAAACCTGAGGGCATTTTATAATTACCTTCAATGTGTTAAATAGTAATTTTTGGTTTCCACCCCAAAAGAGTCTAATTTAATTGATTTTGAGCCTATAACTAAGAACTAGTGTTTCTTATAAGTCTCCCAGTAATTCTAATGTGCTTTCTTCATTGATCTCTTTATTCCAATATTTTATGGTAAGAAGAGAGACGATTTTTTTTTTCTCCTACAATAAGAACCAGTTTGTTTTTATTTTGAAAAAGTCATGTTTTGGACATTATGGACCAAGTGTAACACATTATTTCATTATCTTGACCACTTCAAAGTTTAAAGTTAAGTATGAAGTGTAATGTGTTCATTAGGTGCCAGGACATGCAATATTTTTTGAGTACACTTTATGATTTGAAACTTTTTTTAATTTTGCATTTCCCCATTCACTTTTAAGGTTTACTTGCTTATTGCTTTATGTATTATGAGAAGGCATCTTTGCAGAACAACTTGGGACATCAAAACGATAAAGAAAAAAGTACAAAAGAAAATTATATGATTAACTATATTGAATCCCAAATTTACAAAAACACAGTAAAATGGAGTCATTTTGCTTTGGATGAACAAAAATAAAGGAGAGAAAAGCATATATACAATAGAAGGAGTAGGTTAATATTATAAGTGGGAAAAGAAAGAGTGGAAACAGAAGACTGAGGGGTTTAGTAGTGGGAAGAAGCAAGGTAAGGAAACAATAGTGGTATATCCACATCGGGACACATAGGGTGACAGGAGCCTGAGTTTTAACCTAGAAATTATGCCATGTTTATCCTTCCATATTCTATGGCAACATCATATGGAGTCCATTCTGCATCAGCAATTGTTTCCAGTGTCCATTAATTGACCATTTGTCAATTCAGTGACAAAAGCCTTGCCTCTCTATCATTTAAAAATATGGAATTTGAAGTTCTGTATAAAATGATTCCAGATAATACCTGAACACACTTTGGGTTAGGAAACACTGTGGCAGTAGTAATGATGAGATGCTATATCACCATTAATTTTCCGGATATAAAAGCACAGGAAGATAGATACATTTAAAAGGCAAAATGTATTTATTTGGATCCAGATTATGGACAATTAATCACTTAAATTTCATTATTTAGTATAGTAAGTTTTAAAAAAAATTTTAAAAAGTAACCTTTTCATGGTCTAATAATTTTATCAATTTTAATAAAGTTTTAGCTGGCTCTGTTTGTCACCATAGTTGCATCAGTGAAGATCTTACATTGATTAAATATGGAAGCAAAATTGCTCCACCTCAAAGACCTAGAACAAAGAGCTCAAACATATTCTCTGTCAAAAATTGATATTTTTTCAAGTAGGATTTATAATTCTTTTTCTGGTTTTTAAAACAGCAACAGTTTCCATTCATAAGTGGAAACTATGATCCCATTATAGATGATGTTTGAATTTTAAATAAAAATTAAATTATAACTTTGTTCATTTCTTTCTTCCTGGTGATTAAAAGCAAGTGGTATATAGTGTGCTCAAGAAAATGTTAAACAATAAATGAAGATAGAGAATGTACAGTGATATTAAATAAAGGTAAAATTAAAATGGCAAAAGGATAAATGCACACAGGTACTAAGGAGTTTAGAATTGATTAGTTTCTGAAAAGGAAATTTTCACAAAACATTAATATAATGTGAACAAATGGAATGCAGAAGTAGACATTAATGCATTAGACTTCTTTTCCTTAAAATATATACCGAATACATTGAAATAAGTCTGTTTCATTAAATACATTATTAGTACCTTGGACAGCAACATGGCGGGCCTATAGTCATTTTAACAACTTATTTTTGCATCTTTCACTCTTTAAGCTTTCCCACAAATTCTTCAAACTTTGCTTCCCAACAATCCCATGTGGTTCACAGAGGATTTAATACAAAGGAATTTCAAATTTACTATTAAAAGTCTTCGGTTTGAGTTTGTCGTGCTCTAGGTTTGGGCATTTTACGTAGTGGTACTTCTGCTAGATCTTGGAAAAATGGTTCTGGTCACACTGATTTCACAGTGATGAGTACAAGGTAATATGGATCTCATACCAGGCTTCTCAGCTCTTCTTCATTTGCTTTTATTCATAAACTGAATAGTAACATTCCATCATTCCAGACAATTTTCTCAAAATTATCTAGAAAGAAAATAAATCTGTAGCATTTGAATTACAAAAAAATGTAGAAGTTTCTGAGAATATGTCCCTTCTCTATTGGGCTTGCAACTTTAGGAATATCCCAAAAGTCCAAATAAAAGGGGAGGACGCAGCCAGGGCAGGCCAGACTCACAGCAGGTGAGGCTCAGGGAAAGAGAGGGAGGATATGAAATAGCCTACATAAAAACAGAACCTCCTCAATGAGGGCTATTTCTGAAGTCCTATGGTAAATATAACCTCATTTTAATTCTTATTTGGTGTTACATACATTGGGCATAGAGTAGGAAAGGGGATCCTAAAAGGAAATTAATCTTTGTAGATAATAAGGTGAGTCATAAGCAATATGCACCTGTACATTTTGGAAAAATAAACACTACCAGGGAACACACTTGCTACTTCTCCTTTGAGGAATCACAGGATTTCCTTTCAGGAATTATCTCCCTAAAGAACATTAGAATTATCACCGAGAAACTCCCTTTAGTAGAAGAATGGCAAAAAGGTACATTTGGGAGGTTTTCTGACATAAAAATGTACAAAGAGAAAATGCAAATTGAACTCTAGAATAACAATTCCCATTTCCAGTGTTGCTACATAATTTCCAAAAGAGATTTTTAATTTACTTTAATGGTTGTGGGCTTACTTGCCAAAGAACAATTTAAGAATGAAACTGATTTAAAATGAAAATGGCAGAAGATGCTACAACATTGTGAAATTTGTAGCTATTTCCAAAGAACAATATTGTTTTTTCCATCCTTGTTTTTTATTCTAATTAATAGTATTTGGGTAAGAAGAAAGCTTCTTTGTATGTATGTTATTATTGGTGTTCTTAAAGCAAATCTATTTATGGTGAAGTTTGCATTTTTAAATTTTTTACAAGAAATTCATATATGTTACTTAGCAAATTTCAAGAACCAAGAATTTGAATAGAAAATTATTTATTATTTTTCATTGCTTGTGACATTCCAAAAATGGAACTGTAGGTATAAATGTGTTAATTCTGAACTACTTCAATCAATTAGTGAAACGTTTACACATTTTATAAAATATTCATACTAAAAATTATCTATAGCGCTGGAAACAAGTACATGTATTAAATGTATAAAACATTAGACACTTGCTATGTAACAAACTGACACTGAAAAAATAAAAATGTCAAGCATCCTAAATCTTTGTATGAATCAGTTTTATCATTCACCACTAAAGAACACTAATAGAGTGTCCAGAGATAATATTTTATATCAGATCCTGTGGCCCTCATGATTTATTCCACTTACTTTTTAAAGGTGTTGATAGAAGATGAGTATGGAATACATTACATTAAAAAAACATGCGGGGCCGGGGATTTAGCTCAGTGGTTCCGGCGCCTGCCTTGCAACGCAAGGACCTGAGTTCGATCCCCGGTACCAAAAACAAAACAAAACAAACAAACAAACAAAAAACATGCTAATAGGACATTCAAATGTTCTGTATTTCTCTATGTTCATTATACAAAAAAAGTAAGACGAAATGGGAAATTCTGTCTTAGCAGTTACATTCTTGGATTAAAAACATTCACGTTAGTCGGTGATGTAGATACTATCTGACACTTTGACCCACTTAATTCCTACAATAATTTCTTTTAGCCCATAAATTACACAAATGCTTCTGTTTTATAAGTACACCCATTGAGTGAATTAGGACCTGGACATGTTCCCAGACTTTCAGATACCCTATCATCTTCTGACGTTTGACATAAAAATATCAGGGAAATGAAAGTCATCTTAAATTAGACATTTTCTGCTTAATCTGTTTTAAAGGGAAAATATTTCACATACCATAATACAATGAAAATAGTAGTCCAAAATCCCTATCCCAGCATGCATCACATGTCTGTCCACAGCTTTTTTTGAATAACTGTCTAAATATTAGTATAAAGTGCCCCCCAAAATGTAGAATTCTTCAAGAATTCATGATTTAGGCTGAATAAGATGCTTGTTAATGAAGAATCTTCCTATTAATATACTTAGATTTCTTCCAAGTATCCTGAATTAATTATTTTACCTTGTCAACATTTTTGTCCTTCCTTTCTCATACATGATAGGGATGCTGAGGAATTTTCAGCACCTCATTTAATACCACCAAAACTCAAGAGTCTTAAGATAAAGTATATTTTCTCAATAGCAAGAAGAGATTGTTTATCCCTAATGGGAAAACATATTTTGTTCTATTAAATTATTATCATGAGCATTATAGTTTATGTTATAGGGTCTGTAGACTCTACAGAAAACATCTTTTGAAGCTTTTGTCATGCACTGAGATGCACATCCTATATCCTTGAATTCAGGAATAAGTAACAAGAATCTTCCATAGGAAAAGCCTAAGAGAAGTATTAATACATCTAGTCTATCTCACAGGCAAATTAGTCCTGGGTGGCTACTGTATATTTTTACAGCATATAAAATATACTGATATAATGAATGAGATGTCTTCTTAAAGTTTTTAGAAAGTCACCTCAATGACATTCCTCAAACTTCAAAAGAAATGATATATCTATCAATAAAATGACACCAAAATCATATTTTACAATGATTTTTATATTAACACTTGCTTTTGAAAGATGACATTATAGGGTCTTAATATCTATAATCAGAAATCTTTTACTCTTAACTTACAAGGCAATAACTTTAAGAATTAATTTTGTCTGCTTTAAAGCAGGCTTGCTTTAATCTTCAGATTTAATAGATCTCCTTTTGCTGAATGATTTAGGCAGGTAATTGAGGAAATAGCCCATGTTCCATTTCAGTCAACATAAAATGACATTGAAATGTCTTCAAATGTTTCCAGGAAGTTCATGCTCAATAGTCTTTGTCACATTTGGTATTGAATAAGAGCAGAAACCCTTGTATTTAGTAAAGCTCTTGCCAAGATTCTATGGAATGAAGCTGCATGCTTATGCTGCTTTATTTTACAAATTAAGATATTGAAAAATTAAATGTATATAATGCACATATAACATTCATATGTGGGCATATGATGATTCATACAATGGATAATATTGCACATGACATATATTCTTTCCTCCAACTAAATGTATCTGTATGGTTTTGAAGCCATATACACTGAAAATAAAACAAAACCAAACAAACCAAAATGATCGTCCTTGGTTTGCTGTGATGGACATCTTGATGCAGGCTTTCTGCCATTATTTGTGTCAATGGAGAGCTTGAAAAAAATCATCTATTCAGTAAATTTTGTAAAGTGAACAAAAAATATACATGAAACATCAGAAACAAGAAAATAACCCCTATCCAAAATAGATCCTTCCAGGAATCATTGAGACTGCTCACATTTATAAGCGGCAGTGGTTACATTAAGGACTTATGAAGAGGTTCCAATTCTGAAATGCTTTCAGTGCTTGTGGATAACTGGCAACTTCTTTCTCTTTTATTAAAAGTACTCTGCCAGAAAAGCCTGCTTCAGTCAAAACAAACTTCCACTTAAGAGCATGTTTTTTTATAAAGCACTTTCATAAAGTAAATAGTGAAGCCCGCCCCCCCCTTCTCTGCTTTTTGGAAGAGCTTGTCAAGGAACAACTGTGATTTGGGCTCTCTTTTTAAAGTTCATTCATTCATGATCCTGAATTTTGTTATATAGGTGCCCAAAGGCAAGTGGAAGCATTTTATACATACAAAGTAGATACACAATGTAGGGAAGATGCTCTAATGGACCGTTTCTGTGCTTGTCTCCTTTAGCCTACAGCATTTTATCTTTTCTGCAAGTATTATAGTTCATCTGAAAAGGCTTCAGGAACCATTGCTTTTAGACCTAGGGTCTCTTTCTCAGAAACTGAAAAGAGGGTGCTAGAACACTTCAACTTTCTATGGAAACTTCATTTTTTAAATGACAGATGAACGTTTTTGAAGGAATACAATGGGCTTATCTTTGCAATTACCCAAATCTACTCTTGGTATTGCTTTTTTTTTTTCTTTTTGGTACCAGGATCAATCGAACTCAGGACCTTGTGCTTGCGAGGCAGGCAGTGGAATCATTGAGCTAAATCCCCAGACCGTATTTCTCTTTTAACATCAGAGGTTCTGATGGGGCAGGAAGAAAGAATAACTGGAAGCTTACCTGACAAATATAAAACAGTGAACGTGTATCTACTAGGACAGGAATAACAGGCTGATTACAAGCAGCCACATAGTCAAACCCAGTCTCTGCTTTCCTGTTTGAGCAGCCTGCACTCCCCTGGAGAGGCCACGCTTGCCTTAATTTAAAATGAGCTCTTTGGTTAATGTTCACATCTGTGCTAATAGGGTTCAAGAAGGTGCCATGCCCAGTATTTTGTTTTTAATCAAACAACAATAATTGAAACAGAGAGATTTTGGAAGAAAGTCAAGAAATCTAGGGCTTTTCCTAAAACTACCATCTTTTTCATTGACAAGATCATTTCTTTATATTTCACGGGCACATTTAGAATGACCAATGTTGATTTTTCATCACATTGGGTATTAGGAGAAATACTTTGCAGATGAATTCTTAAGAAATAGCTGGGCTCTGGGGATGATCTATTTTTGTTTTCATCTGTGACCTCACACCCAATGTACTCCATTCTTCCTCTCTCCTAGCCTCTACCCTGGCAAATGAGTGTGCATTACATGCAGGATAAAACTATCATATCCTTAAACAAATGTCCTTTTCAAATGTATATTATAAAGCAGACCTAGAAAGTCTGCTGCTCTAATGATTTCATGTTTTGCTGATCCTGGTCTTTTCTTCTGAAAGGCTTTTTAGTGGTCCCCAGTGAAAAGTTGAGATCAGCATTGAAATGAAGGTCTATCTTTTTTAACATACCTTAAGTCCTCAGAAGTCACTAAGTCCCAGTAGCTTTGAGAATTTATAAGCATTTCTAGGATATGAAAGATAACTTCCATGTCTTTTTCCCCCTGTAAAATTACATTAATTGGAATTTGTATTTTTTCCCCTTTGTGATTTGAAGGAATCATACTACCGAATAAGATTTGTTCAAGACCATTTCTTTGTGTGAAACAGTTCTCCCCAGACAGTTTGGGACCAATTATAGGAATTCTTATATTCTTGGGATTTTTACAGCTGATGTACACTCGTTTCTCTCCTAGGTAACAGAAGCATGCACAAGTGCAGCAAGACATAGGGAAGAAAAAAAGAAATGAGAAGAGTAATTATATTGTTCCTTGTTATATGCAATAACCAGCATTTGGTTAGAACACCCATGCGAGTTTTAATTTTAAATGATAAGATTGAGGAAAAAGAAGCCAACATTCTCTTTAAAATCACCACTTTTCTGAATCAATCAACATATTCATTTAAATTTAAAACTTAGCATTTTTTACTTCATTATGTGTTTCATCTATATCCTTTGAAGTCCTTTCCCACAGTCTTTACATATGTCAGAAAGACATTTTTATTTACCAGTCGAAAGCCTAAGAAACAGCTGATCAAGGCCTGGAGGTTTCATATTCTCAAATGTTCAGGTCTACATGTTAAATTGCAAAAAGAGAGCCATTGAAAACTGTGAAAATAGTAAATAGACAAGTTTACTTTGATCTTTAAGAAATGTATCTAGGCCAGCTGTGGTGGCACATGCACGTAGTTCCATTACTGGTGAGGCTAAGGCAGCAGAAGACCCTTTTAACTAATGAGTTTGAAGCCAGCCTGGGCAACATAGGGACAGCCTGTTTCAGGAGAGAAAAGAAATGTGTTGCATTAAGTTTTTTATTCCTGTAATATAAAACCTTTGTATGACGTTGTCATTTGTAGTTAAGAATGGAATAAAAACAAAAAAAGCAAAAACAAATAAAAATAAGCTTTTATTGAGCATCTACAGCAAGGTAAGATACGGCATTTATATGACAAAATTTCAAGATATTTTCATCCTTAAGTTTGTGGTCAAACCTTTGTTTCTAAGTCCCTGATTTAATGTGCTCTATGGAATCAATCACTTCTTAGTATGTGGGGAAGATACCAAGACAGACACCTAGAATTTGTGACCTTTGAAAACCTTCTGCTTAAAGAGATGGAGGGAGGGATCAGGGACAGATGGAGAGGGGAATAGGATGAAAGAAAGATTCTGATGTGTAACCTACACGAAGCAACTCCCTACAATGGATGTAATCACTGCCCACTGCAAACATGTACTAAGAGATGAAAAAAGAAAACAAGCTCAGGATAAAAAGAG
Organism: Heterocephalus glaber; assembly: GCF_053883595.1. Taxonomy (NCBI): domain Eukaryota; kingdom Metazoa; phylum Chordata; class Mammalia; order Rodentia; family Bathyergidae; genus Heterocephalus; species Heterocephalus glaber. Next base: position 2,969,712 of record NW_028258358.1, read on the forward strand.
AAAGGTTAACGTAGTAAGGAAGTAGGCTCCTGTTGCTGACCACCTGAGTTGGGTGTCTACTTTAGTCCCTGGTCACATCACACTGGATATATTTTAAGTATTTAAATATAAATCTTTATGAAATATTGTGATGAAAATTTGGTATTTTACTTTAAGCAGTGTCAGCCACTGTTGATAAATATTCATTTTTCTGAATATCATTATTGTATTTAAAGGAGGAAATAAAAGACAAAACACAGTCTTTCATACAAAACAAACCAATGTTAAAGAGAAAATCAAACTATAAAATGCAAGTTGCTATAAATTTTCATTTCATTTTTTATGATTAGTTATTGCACAAAGATCACAAAGGAACTATGACTTCTACTTCTTTGTAGAAAATTTATTTGAAAGGTTTTTCCAACAAAAAAATCTAACATTATTAACTTTGAAAGTACATAATACAGTAGTAATAAAGATACACTGTATAGTGTTTGAGTTTTTTAATCTTGTTTGTAGCTGGACAGGTTTATACAAATTAGCTTACTTAATACTTACAAATGCTGTATAGTACTTTTATCTCCATTTTGCAGATAGACAAAGATTTAAGGTTACAGAACTTCTTAGTGGCAAAGTGGTTTTATTAAATTATATTATATTCTATCTCATTCAGGGCATATAGAGGCAGGGGTATTTGCCTTCCATGTGTTAATAATGAAATATAATTTGAGTTTTAATCAAAACAAAAGCCTAAAATATAGTTTTCCATAACAAGTGAAAAATTTTAGAATTTATAATAGAGACTACTACATGTTTAAAGTCATATTTTGACTATATTGCTAGTTAAAAGAATGGTGCTAGAATGTTTTTAACAAATGTTAGTCATAAATTTAATCACTAGCTTTCATATTCATTTTAATGATCTCGTGGCTTGCTCAATTTATAAGTATAAATGTCTTAAGTCATGTGATTTTCAAATACAATACATAAAAACAGGTGCTTATAATTATATGAAGGAGTGAGAACAATGATTTGTAAATAAATAAAAGCCATTTAGAATTAAAGCATTCTCATTTTTAATTTGCCAATGAAACCACTGGAAAATAGAATAACTAGTACTCGCCTTTTGTAATCATAGGGATTCACTCAACTAATAGATCTCGGGAAGACTATATCTTTCTATTGCTTTTCTACTTGTAGAGTCAGTAATTAATCTTTTTAAATCCAATTTGCAGTCTGAAACAAGATTAACTTTATTTAAACAACTTTAGTTGTGAGTTTCTCCTGCCTACGAACTTCCAATTGCTTCCCATGGTCCACTATTTAAATAAAACTTAGCCTATGTATTAATTCAACATGTATCATACACGACTCTTTCTTCATACTATCTTTCTCTTTCTCTTTATCTGTTTTAGGCAAGAAAAATCCTCTGTTTTTCAAAGTCCACTGGAAGCATCGTATCTCTCCTGCCGGTCTCTTTGGTCATTCTACTCGAAGGTAACCCTTTCATGTGAATGCCTATATCTTTGCCTTTTGTTTATGAAAATAACATTTGTAGATTTAATCTTTGTATTGATTTGAGATTAGGCCATTTGGGCTACCAGACTCAAATTTCTGGTAGAGAAAAAATCATTTGTTTTTTTCTTTTCGCTTATATATTTCCCCATTTCTTCTGTGTAAGAAACACTAGTATTTAACAAAAGGAGGAACATGACCTTACTTCCTAATTTCTTTACCATTCCCTTAATGAGTGTCTGGGCATGGATCTACATGGCTGCGAATGCAAAGGGAAGGAAAATTTGGTTCTACAGGTGAACCAGTAGCTGTAACTTTCTTACTTATTTGAAATAAATGGTCTTAACTTAGGTAGGAAATCTAAGAGCATTCATTCTACCTCATTCTACAATTCTACTTCATTCTACAAACCTATGTTAAAGCTGTAAGAGCCCTTATGATCCAACCTTGTTTCACACAACAGCTGATTACAGGGGCTACTATTCTGAAACCTGGAGAAGCTCAAAACTTACAAGAAGAAAAAATTCATCTTTTCAGTTGGTGAAAACTAAGGGATGTAACAATCTGAAGGAGAAAAATATAATTTTGTTCAGGAACCTTATGCTCTTAAGGCCTTGCAAGGCCACAGGAAATAACAACCACAGTAGAGCTATAGGGGACATCTCCACTTTATTCTGGGCACACCCATTTTCAAGGTTTTGCAGGATAGATGCTTTCAGCTTCTTCTAGCATCATTTTAAAGAGAGATAATTCTTTTATTGTAGGACAGAGTGAACTAAAAGATTGTTAAGGATACTTTTTCACTCATTACAAGCTATGTGAGAGAAATTGCGATCATATTTCACAAATTTCTTCAAATTTTATCTTCTCATAACTAAGGAACTTACAAGACCTTCTTGTGTTATGTTTGTTCTAAGAATTGTAAATTTTACATTGAATAAAAGCATAAGCAGCCCTTTGGAAGTGAGAACATTCTACATCCCTAGAATAAACCTGTATGTTTTATTGTTGATAGGAAACGGAACTCTGCCAAGCAGTGAACTAATGAATTAGAATTTGGCAGCGGTCCATGCCTGGTCCAATTATTTCAAATTTATGAAATCTACTCCTTCCAGAAATTCACTTGTGCCTAAGGCCTCTCTGTACCTTTCAGAGCAAAAAACAGACATTTCTAAACTTCAGATTTTACTTTATTAAGAAAAATCCTGAACAATGTGTTTTCCACACTAAATCTCTGAACGTTTCTTTGATTTTAAGACAATAGTAAATCAGCATCTCTTTGGTTCTAAATCTTTGATTAAATCAAAACCTCTTAGATACAACATATATAGCCATCTCAAGAAAATGTCTGTGGATGCACAATACTTGATGTCTTTGAGGAAATGAAGCACTATCAGTTCTGCCCAAGGGATAAAATCTTGTCCTTCTATCCATAAAACAAAATGGTGCCCTTTTGTTTCTTTCAAAAATGTGAAAAATATAAATAGATGTGAAGAAAGACTCATCATTAACACTACTTTAAACTCCTTTTGATGGGAGACCTCTTTCAAAATTGTATGACATAAATGAGAATGAGGAAGATGAGAAAGTTCTGTATATTTGATACTTAGGAAGTACAGCTCTTGGTTGATAATTAGAGTTATGAGGTGAGATCACAAGGAAGTAATGCCTTCTTTCTAAAATGCATAGTGGATGATGTCTCTTCCTTTTAAGTGTAGATCACCTCAACCCCAGGGCAGGATTTCAGACACTTCTCCAACCAGCCCTGTCCCTGTCACTTGGAACTATGTTCTTTTTTTTTTTGTATTTGGTAATTGACTTTTAATAATGAGACTTTAAAAGAAGAAACATACAGAGATCCTCACACAACTTGGGAGCCATTTAGACAAGTAAATATTTATTACATAAAAAGCATGAAAAATTAAAAATCCTCAAATTTTGAGGCAATGGTGTTCAAGTTTTTGATATGTATTTATACACGAGAAAACAAGTACAGTTGATCCTTGACTTACGGATTCAACTCATCCTTGAGAGCTGCTTCTAACTCAAGTTGGTCAGTTGAAGGCTCAGGTTCCTCTATCTTTGGTTTTTATGGACACACCTCCATCTCCCCTTCTCCTTTGGTGAGCTGACTCTCAGTCGAACTTCCTTCTTTTTATTGGCTCAAGGCAAATATTGTTTTATGCAACTAATTCAAAGAAAATTGGTGTACTGAATTGAAAATAAGTGTAAGAAAGTAAAGAATAAATATCAACAGATACTTAAAATGGCAAAAAGTCTTTTTGATGTAAGACATTAAGGAAAATAAATCACTAGGATAGAATAGTAAAGAAGGAGATTTTATCTTGTTTTGGTAACTTATGCTATGTTAAGAAATTTTATTCTATAATCATTTCTTTCTTCCCTAATTTTAATTGCATTCCCTTCTTATATATCTTTTGTCAAAGTGGTGTTATTTTCTATATAAATGACTTCCAATTTTCTATTCTGTTCTCCCATCTCAGCTTATCAGGTATTTCACACTTTCTTACCTACTTGCCTTTATAAATTCACAGCAGTTATTTTTCAAAAACAAACTGAAACTCTCTGGAACTGAATGTGATGGGCCACCAGGTTCAAGCAATTCCAGTATCATTCTTAAATTGTCCAGGTTTTTTAGAGATAGTTCAATGCTGTAGGCTTTTCTCATACATTAAAATGTTATAAGGCTTTGTTTAGTGATTACTTGACATTACTGTAGCAGAGGTTAGGACATTACATAAGCATGGAAAAATTTCCACATGTGAGGGGCATAGAAAACCAAATTTTTAATGTTGGAATATGATCATAACCTCAAGCAGTAATTATCAAACACATGAAAAACAAATATTCTTGTATTTTCTGCAGTGGAACATATGCTGATGTGCGATATGTTCCATTAGGTGCCTTTTTAAAAAAGCCATCCTCTTTTTACTTCCCAGGGGCAGTTTCCTTTATTCCTCTGTATTTGCTGAGTGATTACTCACTCTTGTCAGAAGCTGGATGCCCTAAGGAAAATTGTAAGAACTATACAGAGAGGAGTAAAACATTTGCCTCACTCTCAACCAACAAAAGGAAACCTTTTTATCGGAACAAAAAGTTTAAAAATAAACATTTGATCACATTTGAGTTTTGCATAAGTGGCTACATTCTGTTCTTACCTTGATACCCAAACTGGCCAGACTGGCTGCTTCGCAGCCTTTGTCTTGCTCTTCCTGCGTGACTCTCACATGTCTAGCCAATCTCACCCTCCAGGTTTCACTGAAATATTGTACTTTGGAAGATATTAGTCCTTATATACTCTCTAGCATATTTCCCCAGAGTATTTAATATTTTCTATTAGATAATATATGATAATATTTATCTCCTTATTTCCCTGCTTTATAAAATAAGTTGCATATCTTTCCAATTATCCCCCTGCATCCTGATATGTGTCAAATATTTATTGATTAAATGAACGAATAAATACTTTTCTTCATCAGTATAAATGTATTTTAAGAGCATCATGTCTGTTGTCTTTCTTTCTTTTTTTTTGGTACCGGGGATCAAACTCAGGTCCTTGTGTTTGTGCAGCAGGCGGCAAAACCACTGAGCTAAATCCCCGGCCCTCTATTTTCTTTCTTTATATTCTAACACTTTATATTTATTTTACCTAGCCCTCTTACACTCTCAGAATTTATGTAATTTAAAAATCTCCTCTAATAAACTTCAAATTTCTTAATAGTTAGGTTTTCTTTCATGTACTTTTGATATATTCATGCCTCTAAGACATATGTATGCTGTTCAAATAAATTATTTAAATAAATTGGATATAAATTATATTAATGGTAAGTGGAAAAAGAATATTTTCCCTTTTACCAGTAGCTTAAAATTATTCAGTTTTCTAAAATGTGTTGAGATAGCAACTGGTCCATGTTGAAGGTAAATGCAACTGAATTTTGAGTTAACATAGGATCATGCAAATAATTAGCTCCAAATAATTTCATTTTTTTCAATAGAAAATGCAAAGAAAACTTTCCATGCTAGTTGATGTGAAGGACTACAATACTTGACTTAATTAAAAGGAAATTATATTATATTATTTTATAATATTATTAATGTCATCAATTTTAGCCAAAATATGTATTGAATACATTTTTTCTATTATTAGAAGAGCATTTAGCAAAACAAAACTTTGAATATAGCACATTAACATACACAGATTCTAGGCAAGTTTGAAACTTTACTTTGAAACCTTAATGGGAAACATCATTTCTTCACTGCCAGCATAAGTCTCTCAGTATGGGCTCTGGCAGGCAAATAAGACAACCCTCACTACAACCCTGGAGGTTGACATTAATTAAAACCAGAAAATCATAAAGCATCTGCGGCAAGTATAGGTGCCAAATAAGATGGAGCAGCTTTAAATGTAAACTCTTTACAAAGGTAACTGAATGTCAAAATCTTAATTTTTTTCTTAAATCATGGTAATTAAAATACCTTCCTTTAGTGTCTTATATACAAGCTCTTCTAATTTAATTTACATGACTATTGTCACTAGATCTTTCAATATTCTTAAGAAATGAGTTACAAGAGTATAAATATTAGTGCATATATATCCTCATTCTGCACCATTCAATACAATCTAATAGAAAACACTGTCTATTTGGTTCAATATATCCTTGGCTGGAAACTTTATGTAACATGCAAACAGAGAGCAAGCATTGTTAAGTACTGAATTTCACCTTCAGTTTCTCTTTATCTCAATGGATGAAAGTCCCCAAAGCATGGATACTGTGGTGGCCAGGGGGATTGAATATTCATGTACTTCTAATGTTCATTTGTTGGAGTCTATTTCCTTAATGTAATGATAATTGGAGGTGAGGACTTTGAGAGCTAATTAGGCAGTAAGTATAGAGCCCTCTTTAATAGAATTGGTGCTCATATAAGAAGAAATAGAAAAGAAAAAAATGTTTTGCTCCCTTCTTCCTCCTCCTCTTCCTCCGCCTGTTTAGATCCCACTTTCCTTGGCCAGTGAGGACACAGGAGGAAAAAGATTTTTAGAACCGGAGAGTGCTCAGTAGGCATTTGATTTGATCTTGGACTTCCAAACCTCTTAAGCTGTTAGGAATAAAATTCTGTTGTTTAAATTTCCCAGCATATGGTAATCTGTTACAGTAGCTCAAACTGAGAAACAGGTTATTTTTGTCCCAATCAACTGATCAATCAATCAATGAAGAGATAAACAAAAGTAAAAAGATGAGCTCTTGGACCTCAAGAAGGAAATACTAGTACAGGGTCAGAGAAAGCAGAATGGATCCTCAAAGGTAGAGTAAAGTTTTTTAAAAAATACAAAATTACTTGAGACTTGCAATTTTTAAAAATATTTTCATTAAAATCTTTTTTTTTTGGTACTGGGGATCAAACTCGGGTCCTTAAGCTTGTGAGGCAGGCAGCAGAACCACTGAGGCTTCATTAAAATCTTAAAGAGAAAAAAATCTTAAAGAAAACTGCAGAAATAGTACTAAAGAGGCAGGTGGTGAATTTTTTTCTTGGCCTAAAAAATGGCAACATAATTTCTTGGAAAACTGATTTATTCAATAGGCAACTAAAAACAAGTTGAATCAGGGAATAAAAATTATTCTAATATTGAAAAAATGTAATAATTAGTACAAAGAAAAATAATATTATACTAATAAAAAGTAACTAAACTATTTCACCAAAATATTTCCTTTCTTAAAAAAATGAAAGTGGCCTTAGCCTAGTTTCTTTTTCTCTTTGTTCATTTTTGTTTTTTGTTTTAATGAGAGAAGAACTTGTTGGCACTAACTTTCCTCCTAACTCAGCCTCCAACATGATCAGCTTACAAGTGTGCATACCTGGATTATTCTATTCGTTTTTGCACATTCACTAGATTTTTAGGATTTCTTTGCAACTACAAAAATGAATACACTCTTGATGTGAACTTGTTTCCTACTTCTACCACTGTCAATGTGCTCTGCCTCAGCAACTTTCTGCACAGACTCCTTGGGTGTGCATCTCTGCCATCTGGAAAATTCTGTCTTTCCTAAATTTTTGTGACTCATTTCTCTGCAGCCCGCAGAATTCAATCTAGTAAGCCATCATCCATGACTACAAAAATGGAACATAAATACTCCAAAAGTTGTATTTGTCTTTTCCTATAACAAAAAATTTTCTTCATATTTGATTGAGTTTTGATTAAAGAAAATCAAGTCTTATGTAAGCGAATGTTATTCTTGTCAGAAAGATTACAATTTACAAACCGTGATTCAAGACAACATTTAGGCTATAGGACCCTTCACGCCATTATGTTTTAATCACCTCTAATATGGTACTTTATTTAAATTTGCTATTGTAATGTGATCCATAAACATCATGGGAATGGGATGACTCTTAAGAATGGCTAATTCTGTTCACAGGACTTTGAGAAGAAGCTGATTTACTGAGTCAGACTCAGGATTCCTTTCTGAACTTGAGCACTACTGAATTCTCACATCCTTTGAATTAATATGGTTAGGAACTACTTCATAGAGCAGCTAAACTATTTTCTTAGTCATTTAGATATTTTAAGCATATCTGAAACCCAAATACCACCGGGAAATTTATTTGAAATTGAAGATAATCCATCTGCAACAGTAATAAATAAGCCAGGTAGAATAATACTTTCCTAGGGTGATTTTATCACACTTCCAGATCTCATTACAATTAATGGAACAAAATGATTGAGTAGTCTGTGTATCTAGAAGAATATATTGCCAATTCTCTTCCTGATAGCAGAATGAGTCAGAATTGTTAGACAATTTTCTTTAATTTTACTTCCACTATAAATTTTTGTTCAAATACAAGGAAACTCTCACAGGAACAAAGCATATGCAAACAGACCATTCTCACAGTTAATGAAATGCCTCTGTGAGGACTGCAATCAATAAGAGTATAATCTATGTTGATAAATAAGAGTATGGCCACTTATTGAGGGCAGGGATCAATTATTCAGGAGTCTGCTTTGCTGTTCTGCTGCTACTTCCCTGCTTCCAACTCTTCAGTGACAGCAGCACCTGGCTTAGCATCCTCTGACTCTAGCCTGTTCTGAACAACTCAATCTCTGTCTTCCTTCTCCAACCAAACATAATTTACCATAGAGCCCAAGGCTTTTCTGAATGTGAACACCAAGAGGAGTAAGTAACTTTCTGCAGGCCACAGACTCTCAGGCAGAGCTGATAGCTGTAGAATCTGCCATTGGCAGTGTAGAGAAGACAAGAACCTGGACAGTTTAACTCCTAGGGACTTCCGGGCAGGGCTAATGTGAATTCTGAGAGGGAAATTAGTAGTTAATAAGGAGAATAATAGAAAAGGAGGCTATTTTCCCTTTGCTAAATGTCTGTAATTTGTTCTTCTTCCCATTAGTTTCAAAATGAAAGATAATAATAGCAACAACACGAACCCTCTAAGGATTATAAAGAGTTTTGCCCTTCTCTGGTCTTTCCAAAGTGATAATTGTGACATTAGATGTGCAATCAACAGTGCTTAGGAATTGGATAGGGCCAAAATTTACTAGCTAGCCAATCCACACTCTACTTTGTTCAAGTCAGCCTTCCTAAAGGACCCTAGGAGTAGAATTTTGCCACATCTTCTGGGAAGCAATTATAAAACCAATAATTTAGTGTTATTAATTTTTTATATTCAGTCTAAATTTTCCTTGGCTTTATTCCTTCCATTTATTAATGCTTATTGGCCTGAATAGCTATCCTAAATAATGTACATGTGCACACAACTAACATTTCTGCATTATAACATTTGATGAGGTCTAAAGATAGGTCAGATTCTTTTGTGAACTGAATTACAATTCTAATTTCTCCTAAAATATAGGTATTTCAAAGTACATATTAACTTTCAAAGAATCTGACTCTCTGAAAGCTTTTATCAGGAACTTTAGTTTCAACATTTTTATTGATTGGACTGGGTTTATTCTGTTGGGAATTTTATTATACAATAATTTCATATAAATTCATCTTTTCTGCCACATAGCAAATACCACAAGCAATGTTGACTTCTACTTGCCGGACTTCTAACTCACAGAACGACCATCAAAAGCCTTTCCTATCTGATCACCAGAAGAAATTCTTCACAGAAGGTCAGCAGAGTTTGACCTAGTTCCTGGCCTGCAGGAGTCTGCATCAGAAAATAAAATTGCCCATACTTCAAGGCCATCTTCTAAAGCTCTCGAGTGAGTGGAAAAGATGAAGTGCTTCAGAGTCTTTAACATCTTTCTGTACATCAGAGGGAAAGGAAAACTGGTTGGTTACCCTCAGACATTACAATTTCAGTAATAATGTATTCATGAAAAAAGACTGTGGAGTATACAACTATCAGTCAAATACATAATTGCCCTGCTGTGAACTGAAAAGCATAGCTCTGATTGGAAATCACTAAAAGATAAAATTTTCTTAAGTGTGTCATTAAATTTAGTATTCAAATTTAGAAAAAATAATGAGAAAATATGGGCAAAATCTCATATATTCTTCCGCAGTATTTTTTTTTTTTTTTTTTTTTGGTACAGGGGATCAAATTCAGGACCTTGCACTTGCGTTGCAGGCACGGTGCCACTGAGCTAAATCCCAGGCCCTTCCACTGTCTTTTATTTGCTACCAGTTCTTCCACATTTAGATCATAATGGAGATTAGTTAGGACAATTAAATAGCTACCATATATAGATAGTAATATTTTTAACTTAGGCTTATAAATCTAGAGAAGTAACTTACTCCTGGCTTTCATGTGTCATTACTGAAGCAACTTCATGTGCAGGAATGAGAATCAAAAGGAATCAAAAGCCACAAAGTATGTACAGATTTTACCCAGCCCAGATAAGGAAAAATGTGAACACAAAGATCATGCTTTTAGTTAAAATTGCACCATTTGTATAAATCAGTGTATCAGTGCTTAGTGGGGCTGAACGAAATCAATTTCATATGTAATATGTATTTCAAAAAATTTTCATAAGCCCATATTTGAGAAACTATATAGGATTTTGAAGAATGGTTTTGGAATGTGGATCAGACATTTTATTTTCATTCATCAGACATAGTAAATAAGATTATCAATATGCGCTCTAGCATTACTATATTAATGTGTCTTTCTGTCATTATGTTTCAAGCATTTAAAATTCCAGAATTGGGATAATATTAAACTAATGAGCTTCTGTAGAGCAAACAAACAACACAGTGAAGATATATCCTACAGCAGAAAGAAAATATTTGCTAACTATACACCTGAAAATTGGTTAATATCTGCAATGTTTAAGGAATGCAAACTACCTAATAGCAAAACAAAACAAACTGAAACCCTACAAAACAATAAAAACCCTCACATCGTTTGATTTTTGAAATGAGCACTAGACCTTAGTAAATGTTTCTGAAAAGAAAACATACAAATGACCAAGAGTTTAATTTTTTTCATTTAATTCACTAATCATCAGGAAAATGAAAATCAAAACCACAATGTGACCTCACCTTACTTCAGTAAGAATGGCTGTTACTAAAAACAACAAAGATAAGTACTGACAAGGATATGGAGGACAGGGAACGCTGACACCCTGTTGGTAGAAATGTGAATTAGTACAGGCATTCTGAAAACAGCCTGGAGCTCCCTCACAAACTTAGAAAAATAGAACGACCATTTAATCCAGTAATCTCACTTCGGGCAACATAAGTAAAGGGAATGAAATCATTATGGTAAGGAAACTTCTGTACTCCCTTGTTTATTGCAGCACTATTTATAATTGCTAAAAAAAGAGAAAATAATTTTTGTCTATGAAGTAATGAATGGATTAAGAAAGTGATATATAACCCAATAAAGTACCATAAAACCATTAAAAGATGGCATCCTATTATCTGTAAAAATGTGCATGGACTTGGAATTTATCCTGTTAAGTGAAATGTATTAGGCACATAAAGCAAATCTCACATGATCTTCCTCATACATGATACACAAAACCTTGACCTCATAGTTTCCAGAAGCTGGAAAGAATGGGAAGAGAGAGGGATAAAAACAAAGGTAGTCAACAGGTACTAAGTCATAGGAGAGAGCAGAAATAAGCTTTGGTTTTCTATTGCAGAGTAAGGTGATAACCAATGACAATCATGCATTATATATGTCAAAAAGTATAGAGAAAATGATTTTGAGTGTTTCTACTACAAAGAAATAACAAGTGCTTGCAGAGGTAGAGATGCTTATCCCAATTTGAGCAATATTTAATGTGTACAAGTCTCAAAACAATATTTACATGTTAATTTAACAAATAAATTCATGTGTCAAACAATTAAACAAATAGCTGAAAAAATAAAACTCTCAGAGTATGTTCTGTATAAAAATATCATGTCAAACACATTCAATTCCCTCACTTCAAATCATCTTTGCATCCCACTTTTATCTTGTAAGTCATGAAGACAGTAATTACATTTTCTGGTTTTAGTTATTCATATTGCAAGAAGCAAACCAAGAAAAATGTTTATTTTTAATCTAGAAGCTTTATGTGTCAAGTAACTGAATGTAAACACAGCATAATATTTTTCAAAGACATATAATCATTTATAGATTTAAACCAAAGTGTCCAAAATCCATAATTTTTCAGTAATAATCAGTAACTTAGTTTTTTTTTTTTCTTTTCTTTATTTGTGTTCAGGAGAACTATGCATCAGGAAACATAATCCCAATTTGTTTATAAGTGATCTGCAATGGCGCCATAATAGAAGGAAGCATAATGACAGGCTGGCTACTACAGGAGTTTTGAAGTACAAGATAGAAAGAGTCCCTACAGTTCATAAAGAGAATAAATGAAAAGACTTTTCCTTTACTTGGTTATAAAAATTAATAAGTTGAAAGTTTAGAGGATTTAGTTTTTAAAGTTTATCAGTCTTCTAGTCATGGTTAAACGCCAGTGCATTGCACAAGACACAGAGCACATCTCTCATGTTTTTTCTTCTACTCTAATAACCTTTATAAATATTTTTAGTTTTGTCATTTCTACACAATTTGAGTAACAAGATATATATATATATGTATATATAAATATTAGTTTAATTTTTAAAATATACAATATATCTAGTATAGAAAAACTCAAAAATTAGCAACATTGTTAAGGAGGCTGTAACCGCTGATTCTAGCTATAGTATCACACTCCCACTCCCATTCCAGTCCACCCATGGACTACTCTGATCACTTTCCTATTCCCCTAAGGGGCAAAGCTTGTTCTCATCTTGGTCTTCAGACAAGCAATTTTCACATGTCTGGAAACAGATTTCCTTTTATTATTTAACTTCTCAGATCTTCCCTGACTACGTTTATAGACAGAACTTGTGCCCTTCCCAATTCCAATAGCTTTTTATGTCATTATTCTGTTTTGTGTTCCTATACATGTAACTTCAGGTAATTATCATATAAATTAATCATTTGCCTGTTGAATATAAAACTTCATGAAAGCCCTACCAAGGGTGGACCTTGGCCAGATTAGGATCTATAGCAACTTCAAACTCTGAAACAGGGCACTAACAATGTGCAGGGTTTTAAGAACATATCTGGAAAAGAATAAAATACATTATAATTTTTAAAATCACATAAATCTTTCCACTCAAACACTGTTAATTATTTTTCTCAGTTTTTTTCATTAGTGTTTTGTGAAGATGAATAAAAAAGCCTGAGCAGTTTAAATAGTAAAATATAACACAAATATGGCTGTACATCATGAAATACATAGTTACTTTTATAAAGTGAGATACTATTTTGTACCCTGAATTTTGAGATGTATCTGTATCTTCCTAGAAAATTCAGCATTAAATTTTATAGCTGAATTTTGTGATAGGTAGAATATATCATTATGTATTCTGCAATAATAATAGTGAATAATTTGTGGGTTCTTACTACACTATCTTCTGTGATAAAAATCTTATGGTAATTACTTTATGTTCTCAGTAGCTCTTATATTGCTGCCTTTTATATGTGGTCAAGGTTGCTCTGGGGTGAAGCAGCCAAAGTGAGATTGAACTCAGTAAAAAGAGAGTATTTTTATTCTGTTATCTATGTATCCATTTCTTTTTGGGGGAAGGATAAGTTATTTCAACTTATATTACCAACAGGGCTTTATGGAAATATCTATTATTGAAATCTAAGTCAAAATTGGACACTATCTTTCAGAAAAATTTTCTCAGTTGTATAAGCTTTAATTACTAATCTGTGTTTATTTATATTTATTTCCTTGTAATTCTGAAAAAAGGTTTTGGGATGCATTTGAATCATTTGTTGATCTGTGATTACTTAACAGCCTATTATGCTCCATAAATAAGAATCTGTACACCTGTATCTATTTCAGACAATACATTTACTACAATTAATAATCCAGCAATATTTAAGACAGTATGATTAATTAGGTTTTCTAAATCATTTTTTATAGGTTAGAAAAGCTATGGTATGAAGTCAGTTTGCCTGGATGGAGAAGACCCTAGGCTTTGCAGGAGATTCCTTGAATTTTCCTATGACCCAGTGAATGCCAACTCTCAGACATAAATAACGGTCATATTCGCTGTAACTTCCTTACCTCTTATCCTGTGTGATTCTCCTTTGATGCTTTGTGAGCACCTAAGATACAATATATGTGTCTTTCTTTTCTATTTGATCTGGATAAGTTCCATGAGGACAGTCTTTGTTTAACTTAACACTAAATCTCTAGCCTCCAATGTGTAACATAAGCAGGTGTCAAAGTGTCAACTGGGAATGGATTGAGGTCATGAAATCTCTTATTGGAAGCTGTGGTTAGACACATGCTATAACCTTAAACGAGTCCCTTAATCCCTTTGAAAACTCAGTTTCCTTTTAGGCAAAATTATTTCAATATTTACCATGTGAGTGTGTATCTAAACTATAACAATTTAATGAGTTTATACAAATTGTTTGGTTAGTATATTGTCTTAGTTTGGTAGCATGGCACAACTGATATTTCCTATCAAATGAAAATGTCTAGTTTCTTTACACATATATACAAACATTGATCAGTAAGATTTTAAAGGTTATGACAGATTATTTTTTATTATTTTGCTGTGCTTTTTAAATCAGTGCTATTGTTATAATGTTATAATATTATAATAAGAAAAATAAAGCTCTTTCTCTCTGTCTACATAAAATGGCCTGCAATGAATGTACAAAATCTATGTGCATCTTGTCTGCCTGAAAGACCACACTTTGTCATTGTTCCCAATTGTATATAAAATATTTTTTTTGCAAATTAACATGGGAAAGAAAGGTTTGCATGGCATACGCAGTCATATAAGTTTAGTATGAACAATAAGTAGCAATTAGTAATACAATACTACAATAGTAATTACATAATTTATTTGGCATTTCTTGTCCTACAACAATACCCATTCTTTATCTTACAGTCATAACTTCTTACAAATTCTGTATGCATTATTAAACTACTGTACGAATCTAAGAATAAAATACTTAGCCCACATTACTTGATTTTTAAAAGACTCTATATGTCCTTAGTAAAACAGCTAACAGCATAATGAAATGCTTAGTAGTGGAGAAAATCTGGGACAATACTATGCAAAATTAAATATACCTCTGTTATTTAATAACTGTATAACTGTCAGAAAATTACTTGAAATTTTCAGGAGACTTGTTTTCTCTTATATAAAAACATAATAATAATCATATTTATTTCATAATGTGATGTGAGGATTCAAGATTAAATATAGGAATCAATAATGTCAGTACCTATCTATGAACAGACTATGATACAGATAACTCTTTAGTACTCAAAGTCAAATTCAGTTTCATAAAAAGATAAGCCACTCTTCATCAAGTTTTCAATTAACCATAGAAAGGTTTTTGATGTTGCCTTCTGAGTTTTTGATGTGGCCTTCTAACTCATTTTCTTTAAGTCAATATCATTTTGTTTACAAGTGTTTACATTCCTCTGTGACAGAAAAATCAACATTTTAAGCCGCTTGCTTTAAATAATGGACTGAGGCCCAGCTTAAGCATCTATGCATTTTGAGTTTGTTTTCAATGGTCTGAAAAATGCTGCAGTTCTAAACCCCATGATATCTGAATATTTAGATATTTTTCTCCTTTTATTCACGATTCCACATGACTGCAATTATTCTTTTTTGATGAGACTAAAGACAGATTAGCTTTCTAATGTTATATTCATAATCCATTATGTTAGCGATGGTGTTATGATGTAGATTTACACCAAAGAGTCAGAAACCAAGCTCCCCATAGTAAAACCAGGGAACAATGGACAGGGAAATAACTGTTTTCAAGAGCTTGATGTCACGTCCTCATTATTTCAAGATTTAACAAGTTGTTCACTTCACAGCAACAGATAAAAAATAGCTCATATTAAAACTGATAAATACAAACCTGAGATAAAAGAAAATATTCCAATAGAGGCAAAGTTGTCTTAGACAACGTCTCTAAAAAATCACTCATTATCCAAGAGTTGAGGAAACCCACATTCGCATGTGTGACAGGCTATGAAGAGACCTTGATTCTTGCACCCTACTTCCAAATGTAAGATAACGGATTTGGAAATGATTTTAATACATAAGGTCCCTGATAATTCCTAACATCATGATGCCATCCTATATTGTGACAGTCTTATCTTATATCTTATATCTATATCTTATATTGTGACAGTCAGGAACACTGATGCTAATGGTTGATATAGAACATTCATAACACGGGGAAAAGGAAGAGAGGAGAGGGAGTCTGAAGAATAAAATATTTTTATACAAAGAATGCTAAGAAGGACTTCAGTGACTCTAGCAAAGAGGTAATATGAACACATGAGAAAAATACCCAGAAATGAATGTCAAATCTCAATAATAATTTAATGTACTTTTAAAATTCTGTCTCAATATTTGAACATTTAAAATCTTAAATTTGTTGAGAAACTAAAAGTGTAAATAAGGATCAAAATATCAAACTGTATAATTGATAATGTGAAATAGAAAGAAAATGTCTAAAGGGGTTGGGGAAGTGGGAGGGGTAGGGCAAGGTAAAGAAGGGAAAGGAAAAAATATGAGAAAAGGAAAAAATGAAAACAAAGTCTTTGTAAATAGGTAGGGGTGAAGGGATTGAAGGGAGGGCAGGGGAATGGGGAAAAAATAAGAACCAAGATATATCATGTAAAGGTACAAATCCCAATGATAAATGTAACTGTATTGTATACCTAAAATGTACCAATAAACTTAATTAAAAAAAAAAGAAAGATAAAATCTCTAATTTGGAGGAGGTCAACTTTGTGTGAATCCCTGCAACTCTTTTGTGAATGTTTTAACAGCCCTTTATATGAATTAAGTCCAGATTCATTTTATTGTTCTTAATTCTGCTAGATGTTTATGTCTGTGGAGCAAATAGTTACAATATATATTTCATGTGCACTTTCCAACAGGTAAATTTACAAAAAGCAATAAAAATTTCTTAAGTTTAGAAAAATTATCTTATTCACATTGGTAACACTTGCAGTTCTCAGCATTATTATAACAAATAAATGTTTCTATATGAGTGAAAATCACAATAATAACAGAGATGACTTTGTCAACCATTGGAAACTCCATTTCTAGGAAATCAAAGCTATAATATTTAAAAACCCATGTTTGTGTGTATGTGTATGTGTGCATGTGTGTGTGTACGTATGTAATAGTTCATTGTGTTACTTGAATTTAAACTTAATGTTTAATTTAAGAAAAATAAGAGCGTAATCAAAAGATTGTATTTTCCAGTGTTCTGACATAGAAAAGCCCACCTATTTTCATTTTAAAAGACAGTTCTGGCATAGATTTAATTTCATAAAATATTGCTCATTATATTTCTTTTAAGCCTTAAAAACTAGAAACTTTTAACAGATTCTAAAATGTTCCTTTTTAAATTATTGTCACTGAAATATTCCATAGTAAAATAAAGTGATTATTTTATAAACTAACCAATGGTTTAACTTATTGAAACTGCAGTGCCAATGTTAACTCCTGTAAAATCTTAACCATAGTTTACTGAAAAAGATCCAACAAAATGTTATTGTATTTTCTAATAAGATATTTCAGGCCAATACATATTTATTATTAAATTAAAAAACCTACTTACCAAGGTGTTCGGTAAGTGAATTAAAATGTTTAGCCATTATTTTGCTTTTCTGTATTTTTTGTCAACTCATTGTGGAACGACTCACATGGGTCTTTGTTGTTTTCCTCTACCTCACTGACCATGAGAAATTATAATGATGGAAATCCATACAAGTCTGTCAATCTCACCAATGTTTGAGGTGCAAACTGATATGCTTGTATAGCATTCTGATATAATCCTTTCCATTTTTATCATTTACCACAGAAGAAGTATCTACCTATTTATATTGCTATCTCATTCTGGATGATACATTTGTTGAGGGCAAAAGCTAGCTATTCATAGTTACCGGTGATATAGAATCCTAAATCTTAAATTTATTTATGTTCTTTTGCAAAGTTCTATTTCTTCCTTATTATATTTTAATGATTCATTAAGAGCACTCAGTGAGTACGTACTCATATATTTCAATGTTCAGTCTTAATGAAATTATAACTCAATATAGTTGTAGGTAATAGTTTTAGCTTATGAATAGAGAACATAATTATTTTTTCCTGCGAAGAAGAATGCATTTTATTTAGGTTTAAACAAATGTTTTTGGAACTTTGTTTAAAATTTGGATAAATTATATGGTAAAATAATTATTTCTATACCAGATATAAAGAGTGGCACTCTAGAAAAAATGACAAATATAAAGTTAAAAATACTACTTGATTTGTGAGAGTAAAGGAGATTCAAAGAGACACTATCCTATATGTATGTATATATATATATATATAATATTGTAGAATTTATTATACTAGATAATTGTGTGTGTTTGTGTGTGTGTTTTATGAGACATGGGCTTGTTATGTATTCCAGCCTGGGACTGAACTCACTATGTAGCCCAGGCTGGTCTTGAAATGGCAGAGATCCTCCTGCCTCAGGATCTCAAGTCCTGGGATTACAGAAATACACGACCATGCTGGGCTAAGAATCAAAACTTTGCAATATAACTATTGTACATATTGAAATTAAATTCACTGAAAGGAGGCAGTGAAGAAGTGAGAATATCATGATTTAAAAAGCATATGCAATGACTCAGAGAAATATGGTCACAGTGCCATTGGGATTATCACAAAAGGAGATGCCTTAACATTTGACAATTCCTTGCTCACAGAACTGATCTCTCATATTAAAAACAGCATACAAAATCCATTTTGCATGAACTAATACCATAGTCTCATTGAGAGATATTTTCAGTTTTATTTTTCCAAGTAGATTTTCCTACAAGTAATATTTTTTATTAATTTCTCCAACTCAATCTTGAAAAGACCAAGTTGAATATGGGGCACCGCATTAAATGCAGGCATCATAAATATATACTAGTTGGAGTAGAATTTTAAATGAGGGAACCAATAACTTTTCCAGATCGAGATGGTTCTTGGGCGTCTGTCTCATCATTAGCAGATGCTTTTGGAGACCAGGAATGGAGGCCCATCACTGACCATCCTTCTCTGAGATGATCACATTCATTCCACAGCATCTCAAACTGATACACATCTTCCATATGTCAGAATGCAAACCGGGTGACTTGAGCCAAGAGACTCACCTGCCTATGATCTCACTCCCACTGTCAGGAACTAATCCAGGCAAAATTATGTTTTAAGTGTTTTATCTCTGGTTACACTATACCTTCATTTTTATCATGTATTTAAACCAATATTTTTAGTGGTGCAGTGAATTGAAACTAGTCATTTGAGAAATTATCCCTTTGTATATAAATCTTGCCTCAGTGTTCTATTGGTTCTGTGATCTTGAATGCTTTACTGAAAGCCACTGAACCTGGGTTTCTTTCTTTTATAAAGTGGTGATAATATTTTCCTGCAAACTGGGAAATTGTAGAGGTAAATGAAATAACCTGATAAACTACCTAATAGAGTGACAAGCACATTGTAAGCTTCAATACATGAGAACAGTAGCATTTATTTCCCTAAGGGCTTCATTGCTAGAGGTGTCTGCATTTCATTGAGTTTACTGAAAGATTAAAAAGTCTTAAAATGACTAAGGAAACCTAATATAATAGAGATGCATAGACAAAACTCTATGACCACCACCATTTACCAGCTTTATCACATCACATGAGATTTTGAGCCTCAGCTTCTTATTAGTAATTTTGAGCTAACAGGATTATTATACATTCTAGATCCTTGAGTTGTTTGAATCTGTCTGACAAAAAAAAATGCTCAGAAAATATCAGCTTCTATTTCAATTGCTGTTATAGGATCAATTCAGCTGTCCTTGCTGTTCTTCAGATCCCAAATACACGTCAGCTATACCTAGCATGGTTGCTCTTACAACCTGGTCTGGAAGATGGAACTGAAGACAAACTTTCTGAGTCTGAACACAGCCCCATTCAATCTAAACACAGCTTTTCACATAGACTACAGTAAGTCACAAGAGTTGACAGAAAATTTGTAACATCTATGCTCTCCCTATAGGATAACCAGCAAATATGAAGGACTTCAGTGAATGGGTGATAAAAATAAGTCAGTAAAGCTAAAGTAGTAGTAAGATGAAGAATGACAACAGGGGATTGGATGCAATAGATGAAATAATAGACAGTGGTGGGAATAATTCAAATTTGAGGAAGTCTGGATTTGATTTACTAAATAGTGACACTCCAGAAGGTTTTTGTAGGCATTTAATAATGGAATGGTATCCCTAGTTCATCTAAATATTCAATAGAAACTAGTATTTCTTACTCCGTTGGTACAGACAGCTAATTTCTTTAAAAATTAAAGCACTGCAGAACCAAAGTAAAGCAAAGCAGAAACTCAGAACTTTACAGTCAGACACCCAGGAATTCAGTCTGAAAAACAGAAAGTCACTCTAACTTTCTGGAATTCTGTTCTTATATCACTAGAAACTCAAAAATCCATAAAAGACATATTTATTTAAAAGTATATGAAAGGAGTATTAATTTAGGCCAACTTCATTGTCTTACAGAGATAGGCCAAAAAGAAATTGGAGCAGGAGGAAAGCGGGTTGAAGGCCATCTACATTGAAGTTTTTTCTCTCTCTGTAGTGATCTTGAATAAATAGAATTTGCACTTTGTTACATAAAAATAATAGAAGTAGGGTATCTGAGACATATTGGTATTGAAGACACCTTCCTGTGAAACACATTAAACAGAAAATGTCGGGGTGAATAGCTCAGACTCTTGAAAAGTATATCCTTTCAGATCAGCAAATTATATATATATTTTTTCCAACTACAACCCTGATTCTCAATCTAGGAACTTGTGGCTCATCTGTCAGTACTTAGCTTCATTTTCTCCTCTGCAGTCTCACTGCAGGAGTTTCACAAGACAGAAAACTCACTTAGGCTACCTGCTCTAGATAAAAGTCTGGAACAGTAAAGTCAAATCCCAAGAGCCTCTGGTACATACTTCAGTTCGACAGAGAAAAATTTTAACTGCACTTGAAAGAAAATGACCCTGGAAAATAGGTTAGCAAGGCAGCAGGAAGTGTGTGCCTTATATATTTTGAATATTGAATTCTAAGTGCTCTTTACAGGCAGAATATGATGTTTTATGCCTCCAGCTAAAAGACAAAAATAAAACAGAACCCCACCACCCTCTTTTCAAACTGTGAAACTCCTCCAAGAGGCTTGATCTGTAAAGTTTCATGCATGAATTATCCGTGCTTTAAAAAATAATTTTGTACAAAACCAAGAATTGTCTTTCAACAATTTAGATAATAGATTTTGCTCCTCAATAAAATTATCCATTAGAAGGGGACAAACACAATTATTAATTGTATGACTTTTAGATATTAATATTTACAATTATGTATTCCTATTATTCTATTTTTATTATCCAGAAAAAGATTTAAAGTATCTCTACTTTCTCAGAGACCATATAGTCTGCATAACAAAACATTGATTAAAGTAAGATGAATATTTATTTATGGGGAAACAAATTCACAGGGAGATAATTTGTAAGGAAATTGTGTACCTCTCTAATGTACACAAAATTCCAAATATACATACAATTTGGCCTTATGTACTAGTGTATAAAATAATAATTTTGAAACCTACTGTTAACAGCTAGAAAATAGGTAGATAGATGTGGAGAGAGGGAAGGAATGTAAGAATTTGTTGTTTATTAAAATGATAGTGTTTGAAAGCTCAGGTAAGAATTCTGCACTCTTCATTATGGAGTCTCAATATTGTCAATTATAAAACTGCTTATAAAAACTTATCTGCCTCTTGACTCAATAACCAAAGCTGCATTCCTCAGGTAAGTAAGCATGAGTGAAGTGGGGTGAGACACTGTGGAGGACCTCCTCTATCACATTAAATATAAGCATAATGGCTCATCCTAAATGTATTTCTATCTCAAACTGACCTTTAATTTATTGTTGTTTTAATGTCAAATTGATGTTTAATGAGTCTAATGTCAAACTGATGTCATTTTAAATTTAAAAAAGAAATTAAAGCCTCTTTTGTGTCAGAAAAGTAGTTATTTCTTGACTTTGATCTAAACAAACTTACATGTTCTTTGATAAAGGACCATGTTCACAAACTGAAAGGTTTGGGGCTAATTTGCTTTTGAACACTTTTGCAAGATATATATACACTTGCAAACAGAAGTAGAAATCCTTCATTAAATTTGTCCTGACAGGTACATAATGACCCACCAGCTTAGAACATAAGATAATCATGCCTGACAAATTTATGGTATTTCTCAAAGAAACTACCACTTTAATAATTAGAGTAATTATGACTATTGTTGAAAAGTAATTATTGTTATCCAGAATAAAAGGATCTTTGCTGATTTCTATTCATCACAATCTAAAATATGTTATAAATAAATAACGTATATGTGGGAAGTCATCTGAGCTTCTTTCTCCAACAATTTTATACCCATGATCCAATTTAGCCATCTGCAGAAACCATATGCAGGGCTTGGAACAAGTGGTAATGTAAAAAGTCTCTCTTCAATCAAGTAAATGCCACATACATGCATATACATACATGTATGAGTGATGTTTATTTCATGTGAGAATTGGGTTCCTGCTTGCTCGCATATTTTCACCTATACCTTCACCTCAAATTTACTTAATACACTACTCCAGTGATCCTGCCATTTACAATTCAGAGAACATCGTAGATGAGAGAAAAAGACTTTCTAAATACATACACAGAGAATGGAAATTAATCACTCATCAAATTCAATATAGATAGAATAAAATACTGATTTCTGTAACTCAAAATCTGTATAGTTATAAATCAGGCCTCCCATCCTGTGCCTTCACTTGTTATAAACAGAGTTATGATAGTATTAGCTCTATGAAATATTAACACTCAATACATTGTAGAAATGCATGAAAATGGAGATATGGAGAAACATGAAATTTTCAAAGATGTAGATTGTTTTATCAACACAATCCAAAGAAGCCCTTTTAAAATTTGTTTTTCTTTCTTTTTTTTCTCAAACTGTTCTGTTCACTCCAAGCAAGAAGATATTTCCAGCTGATGTGTTTGATTGAGCTAGCTGAAAAGTTTTATTGCTTTCATGTAGACAATAAAACAAATGACTAATGGGGGAAATTGCATGGAGTCTAACATGGAAGCTAAGTTGGCCTCTGGCTACTGAGTGTGTCCAGCTGAGAAATCCCCTAAAAACATAAGACAGATGATGGATATTTCATTAAAATAGGTGAACTCAAAATGAGCAGTGACAGAGAGAAAGTTAGTAAGGGAAGTAGGAATATGTGATGTTGCAATTATTACAACAGAAAGAAAATTACTCAATGCCCCACAGATCCTTCCAGGTTCAATCCCCATGCTTAACCAGATGATCTGTTTGTATCTTTGCACATGCTTTTCGCCCAACTCTTCGTTTATTTCCTCTTCAACTAAAAGGTTCTTTCATTTCAGTGTCAAGGATTTTGGTGAAAGTCATTCTACTGTCTAAATCATTATAATTAAACCCTCTCTGTATTACATGGTTCCCCAAAATAAAAATAAAATGAAAAGAGGTCTTGTATTAGGGCTGAAAAACATATTTAGAAGTACTTCAAATTCAGTATGCCCGATCTTCACTTTTCCTACAGAACTAACACTTTTAGACAAGGTGAAAATAATACATCTACAACAGAACATTATGAAATAATAGGCTATCCTTCTCCTTTACCTAGCATTATCTATTCCAATATCTGCTA
Source organism: Heterocephalus glaber (assembly GCF_053883595.1). Classification (NCBI taxonomy): domain Eukaryota; kingdom Metazoa; phylum Chordata; class Mammalia; order Rodentia; family Bathyergidae; genus Heterocephalus; species Heterocephalus glaber. The sequence goes on from NW_028258358.1 coordinate 2,993,547, forward strand.
GATTCTTTTATGGGGCTTTGCTTTTTTATATATTAGCATAGGCATTTCTTTTTTAAAGTTACTTGAGGATACTTGTATCAACTCTTTTTTAAAAATTAAATTTATTGGTACATTTTAGGTATAAAATATAATGACATTCATCATTGGAAATTTGCACCTTTAGATAATCTCTCTTGGTTCTTATTTTTCCACCCTTGCCCAGCCCTCCCTTCAACTCCTCCAGCCCTCCCTATTTACAAAGATTTTGTTTCCATTTTTCCATTTTCACATATTAATTCCATTCTCTTCTTTATTTTCCCCTATCCCTCCCATTTCCCCTTCCCCTTTTCCCTTTTTCCTCCTATGTCACATTATCTATTATTCTTTTTAGTCTTTATTTACACTTTCAGTTTCTCACACTAGAGAAACTATTCGGTATTTATACGTGTGTGTCCTATTTATTTCACTTAAGTGTATCACCTCAATGTGCATCCATTTAGCGATAAATGTCTCTAATTTCTCATTTTTCTGGCTGAGTAGTACTCATTTTATAAAAAAAACACATTTTCTTTATCCAGTCTCCAGTTGATGGGAAACTGGGCTGGTCTTTTATCTTGTGATAAATAGACGCTCTTCTTATCATAATATAATAACATTTAAAAGTATACATTCTACATGTATTCGTTCCCAGACAGCAAAGATAATGAAGTTGCTAAATTCCCTTGGTTCCTAAATTATGGTTCTCTTAGGTGTAATTTTTTTTGTACCAGGAATTGAACTCAGGACCTTGTGCTTCCCAGGCAGGTGCCGCACCACTGAGCTACATCCCCGGTCCTCTCAGTCATAATTCCCTCTTCTTATAAATGGAAGACAAAATCATAGTTTCTTCATAAATTTCTATGTGAATTAAAGGACCTTTTATGAATAAAGACCATTGTGTCCAGCTCACACCAAGCATTCAGTAAAGAACTTGTATTATTTTTATGACTATTTGTAAGTCACAGATAGTCACTGATATTGATTTACTACTTTCAGGACTGAGATTGTGTGGCATCTTTTTTTAACTCAGACACTTCTATCACTTCTTCTTCTTCTTTTTTTTTTCTACCAGGGATTGAACTTGGGACCTTTTGCTTACATGGCAGATGGTGGAACCACTGAGCTAAATCCCCAGCCCCCTTCTATCACTTCTTATTGAATAATGAACATGCATTCTCTTTAAATAAAATCATTTACCATGTGTCATCCCTCTAAACTTCTATATCTTTCCTTCCTTTTAGAATCTACATTCTTGAAAAAGGTTGTCATCATTCACTCTCCATTTCTACATCCTCACTATCTGTTCAGGCTCTCAACCGCCGTCCTGAGTCTCCTGTCCTGCTGAAACTTGTTTTAAAAGAGGCTTAATATCAGATCTTGGCAGCATTTGATACTGTCACTCTTTCCTTTGGTAGATCTCTCTCTCTCTCTCTCTCTCTCTCTCTCTCTCTCTCTCTCTCTCCATTCCTCCTTTCCCCCATTTCACCCTGTAACTCACATTCCTCTGTCCATCTCTGAGTATCCACATATATAATCTAGCTTCTTGGCACAATCCTTGAAAATTGGTGTTTATTCTTCTATATTGATGTTTCTCTATACTGTTGCATGTAAAACTTCAAATCCCAGTTTTTACCAGTAACAGTGATGGTCCTCAAGTCTTTGCCTTCCCATAGGAAGACATACTCCATACCCGACAATCTCTCAGATAGGGCATATTCCAGATACCTCATTCTCAACATGTTCAAAGTTGAGCCCACAATTTCTAACATCTATTCCTAAAGTCCTTCATCCACACATGTCTCATGCTTCAGTGAGAGGAAGCAGTACAGATCCAACTGCCCAAGTCAGGTGTGGAGGACAACTTTCAATCATCCTCACTTTAATACAATATACAATTAAGTACCATATATTGTTGACTTTAAATATTTCCTAATTTTGTTTTTTTCTCTTTATTTCACAGAAATTATTTGAATCTAAGTGACAAAAACCTCAATTTTCTTTTCAGTACTATAGCCTTCACACTGAGCTATATTCCCAGTCCTCTTTTTGGATTTTATATTTCAAAGACAGGGTGTCCCTATGTTGCTAACTTGCCCTGCCTGGGCTTAAATTGTGATCCTCGCTTGCCTCCAGAGTGCTGCGATTATATGCATTAGTTACTAAGCCTCACTGACTCTTGAATTCTTAGTGCTGCCATTGTCTATGTTAAATTCGTGTACACTTGGAAAGATTTTTCTATGCCACTAATATTAGAAAATATATATCATAGACATTAAAGGTCAAACTAAATTAGGGTAGAATTTCATTTTTACCATTTTAGTTGTATGATTTTGAGGAATTCACTCATTTCTTTCGGTCTCTGTTCCTTTAACTATAAAATGAGAGCAAATAATATGTTGGAAAAATAAATGAGATATTGTATATGAAGTTCTCAGAATACAAACTGTTCTAACAATCAAAAACTCTTTATTATTTCTGCATTTACTTCTGTCAGCTTTTCACATTAACATGTTGTGTGTTCTATTTTCTACATTTTCTTAGTTTATAATTAGCTTCTTCATAACTTAAGATTTAAATATTCTATTCATTTTATTCTATCATGTAGCAGTTATACTTGATTTTTTTAAAAAACTCTTAATTTATTCACCCCCAGGCTTTGAACATGGTATTATATTTTCTTGAATAACTATCCTTCTCACCTTTACAAATCAAATCTTGCTGGTTTGAGAACTTTCAGATCTCATGGTAAAATAACAGGTATCATTTGCCATATGATTACTTTATACCAGATATTGAATAAAAATTTACAAAAATAATTTCATTTTTAAATTCCTCAACACAATCTACAAGGGAGAGAGACTTCCCTGAGTTTCAATAGAGTAATATTTTAGGACCCTATTTTTACCAGAATTAGTACAATGCAAAGTTTTACTTAATTTTCTTCTCAGTTCTTCTCCGAAGTCTGTGAAAATAAGGATTTTAATAGAAACTTGTGTGTTTATGCTTGTATTTTCAAATAAACACAGTTATGACACATAATTTCTCAATAAATATTTGTTAAGTGATGAGTATATGAGTATTTTATTATGTTCCAGTACTGTCTTGAGTTTTCGTTATTTAACTATTATGAGTTACATGGTAAAATCCACTTTGCAGAGAAGAAAATTAAACTTTAAAGAGGCCCCACAGTTATTGTCCAATACTCACGGTAATTTTCAAAGTCGGTACTCACTTTCAGAAATGTCAAAAGTCAAGTTGCATAAATAAAATGCATTTTCTTTATTTGGACACCTGAGACCTACTTATAATGGGATCATTCAGGGTTAAGTAGGTGAAGGTGCTTTACAGAAGGGTCAGTGACTCCAACTGGTCTATAGCAATTTATCCACAGGCCATCAGCCAGATCCTATTCAGTATACCACTGCTAAATGAATATGAAGTGAGTTTGAACATGAGTAGATAATAGGTCAAATCAAAACTACAGAGACTATGTTCTAAATACCAGTTAAATCAAAAAAGAGGTTTCTAATGTTAACCACTATTTACTTAATTTATAATAATTATTGATATTAAATCTAGTTTTCATGCTTGTACTTTTTCAGACTTGAAGCTAACAACACCAGAAGCCTTTTAAAATTCACCGTTTATTAAGTAAATATTACTAGTTCAACTCTAATTAAGACTTCTTATTCTGGAAAGAAATGATTTTAAAAAATCACTGTAGACTATGCTATTCCTGCTCAGTTTCTTGGATGTGCCCTCATTACTCCTCTTGGGAATCTATTTCTATCATCTTCTTTAAACTTATTTCAAAGTCAAGGTCAAGAGGAAGGGATAAGAGAAGTAGAACATAAAGGCCGATATTGATTGTGGTACAGACTTCAAACTACAGTTTGCTAAGAAACTACGATCAGTATTTCAGGTATCCAAGAAAACTCTAAACTAAAATGTATTATTCTGCATGTATTTGTGGTCAATTAGTCACTCAAACTGTATACTGTTTTAACTCAACATATTACTAATAGATATTATTATAAATTTTCCCATATAGTTTATTACCTTGGAAGGTTATAATGAAAGAGCAAGCACATATTTGATTCAAGTGTAATATACTGAGATGCATTTTACTAAGCTATAATTTCTAGAATATCAGTTTCAACACCTTAATTATAAATACATTCTGCTTTGTTATTTCCAATAGAGAATAAAAGAATGAATCAGCTAAAATGCTTGAAGCTTACAAACTAATTTAACCAGGCTGCATGCTATATAACTAGTTGTCAAGAGCACTTTTATTATTATATCATATTATAAGTGTTAGTATTCAAAGATTTTATTATTTGCAAATCTGGTAAAGAAGTGGTTAGGTTCCTGTATGTCTCACAGAAAGACACGATTTTTCTATTATTACAGGTTGCCTCCAACTCCAAGTGTCACTTGCATTAAATCAATGGCTTCAAATTTGCTAATTCTCTTTTTATTATTGATTTTTAGATTTCGCTTTTGATCTATAAGACTCAGCACGGCCTACGCCCATTTAAAACAATTGTTCAGAATTCCCCAGTTGGTCTCTATGAGGGGAACTTACTTTGTGACCTGCTCCCAAGTCTTGGGTCACTGTGATTACCCCCTAGGCTTTTCTATCAATTGCTCCTTCTACCTTCAGAATTAATAGATTGGGGAGATTAGGTCAATTGGCATTTCTGAGGTAAGTTCAAATTAATTTTGTTTGAGTTGTCTTGTTGAATTGCGTACTCTGAGCATTTCTCACTGATAAGCAGATTATGATGCTGGTTCATGTTCAGGGATAGCAACTTCAAATGTTGTGTTGCTACCTTTTAGCACCATCAGTTACAAAAAAATTAATTGTTTATAAAATTAAAGCTCTTCATTTTAAACCTGTGTCAAGAGGCTAAGATAACTGTGATTTTAATTACTAAAAATAAATCTCAAATTAATGTGAAGTTTAACAGTGGGTGATGCGCAGGAACTCAGAGACAATCAGCTTGATCTTTACCTTAGATGCTGTCCTCTATAAAAAACATTAGTGTAATGCTGGTTTTCTAGACCAGTGGCTTTCAAACTAGGGTCCATGAAAAGTTTAAATTGAAAAAAGGAGTTTCTGCAGATTTATTGTTGAAATTGCAGTCACAGTAAATCAAACTTACAAACAGTGCAAATATTTTTTTTTTACTCCTTACTTGCAATAGTTTCATGGGAAGAAAAATCATAAGAAGTCACTGGTTTTAGTGTTTAGAAAATTATTACTGTCATTAAGCAGATAAATTTCATAAGTTTTAGAGGAAATTCATATCACAAGAAGTTTGAAAGGGAGTGAAGAGGAGAATGGCAAGAAGAGTTTATAGACAGACCATTTCAAATATGCTTATGAAATTAATATAAGTACAATGAGAAAATAATAGAGAACTAAAACAATTTTAACTTGTTTGGATGGCATGGCCTTTAATCAGTATTTGGGGCAATGCAATATATTCTATATAAGAACCCTAAAAATTTGGAGAATTATACTGTGTACCAGTCCCATAAATTAGAGTAAAGTGGCTTTATTTTGGAAAGAAAGGAGAATAATATAATTGAGCTATTCTTTTGATGTCACCAAAAGAATGTGATAGTGATTCAAACTGCTGTCGCTAAAGGGAGAATATAAATTAAATGACAAGAAAAATCTACCACAAAATGGGTTTGGGATCATTCTTTTCAAGACACAATATCTATTTTCCAGTGGTCAATTTTTCTGACTTAGAACATCCTCATGCACCCTCAGAGGCATTTCAGTAGCTAATTCTTCCCTCTTTCAGAAGTACTAGTTTGCCTGCACTCCACTGCCCTCAATTCACCCTCACAATATTGACTGCAAGTTCATCCTGTGTACTTGGGCACTCGCCCTCTGTGTCCTCTGGTGTAGCCGTGTCTCAGGGTTGTGTCCTATGATCTTTACTCATGCTTGCTACCAACACTGATTTCTATACCCAAGTATACATCTACAGATATAATCTACTAAAACAAGACATTTTTTTTCCTAAATCTACTCCAGACACAGGGTTCCCTATTTCCCATTTCATTCAGGTGGAAAAAAAGGATTTGTAATGTTGAACACAATCTTCTTTTCTTTCAAAACTTCCTATCTAATCTGTCAATGCCCTGTCTTCCCTATTACATGTATAGTACAAATCCCACATCTCTCTGTTCTTTACTACTTCATTAGCTGTATCCTAGTCCAAAGTATGATTTTGTCTCTCCAGCAAAGTCAGTTCTCTGCCTACAAATTGGAATGTTATTTTCAAATCATAAAGCTAACCCATTTCTCTGACGAAAACTTTTGAGTCACTTTTCTTCCCACTCAGAATGCATTCCAAATCTGTACTGATTAGAATTTACAGGAACTGATTTCTGATGACTCTTTAACTCATCAACAGACCTCAGTATAATGACAGTAAATGTTCCCTTTACAGATCAAGAAAGAATTGATTAAAATAGGTAAAATAAAGTATGTATTAATCCTTTTTGGAAAATTTTGGAGATAGATGAAATGTTTTGTGGCTCATCCTATAATGTTAAGTTCCTATATCCTATCATCAGATTCTCTAATAATAAATTCCTCACCACCATCCTGAACTTCCCTGATATATAGGAAGATGATCATTACAGGAAGAATCAGAAAGAATATTTTCATTTCCACAATGCAATTTTCTTAGCTATGAGCTGAGAGGAGAAAAAATCAACTTCAATTAATTTATAGATGTGAATGATTGTTATAAGGAATATCAATGCTAACATAGCCATTATCAATGAACAAAATAACAATAATAAATATGAGTAGTGTACACTTAGTCATTTAAGTACTTTTCAACTTTGCTGCAAAACACAGCAAATTCTAAGAATCAAAGAGGCTAAAAAAACTGTTCAAAATCACAAAGTAAATATGTGACAGGAGTTAAATCTATTTACACCAACCCTTACGTTGAACTTCTAATGCTTAAGTAGAAGAACAAAGTTACACAGGTAAAGTAGAAATTTGAGCAGAGTCTCAAAAGTCTGCTATGGCTTAAAAGTTCATGGATCTACCAACTTTTCCCTTCCTTTTTGTTTTTTAATCCACTCAATACTCCAAATATTTCAGCTATCAATTTTTACTACTGTCTCTCTTGGATCTCTGGGATATGGTTAAAGAGGAATGCCTCAGGGAAACCTAGAGAAGGCAAGCACCTAAATTACAAATCTTCTTCAAACTGTACACTTTATTTTTCAAAAGCAAAAAAAAATAATTGGATAACACCAATGAAGGCAAAGGAGAATTGTTGTTTAAACAATGTAGTTAATTTTAGCTTTTATAATGAAAGATCAATGTTATATTTTAAAACGATAATTTAAGAAAATATATAAATGATCAGTATACTACAAGTGGTCATAAAACATGATTTAAAATTGGTTTTCAGTGTCTTTTTATATATATTTTAAAATCATTCTAACATGCATTGGTACTCCCTTCCAAAGGGGATTATCCCAGTAATCCTACTAGTACCTTAAATGGTGCATTTTCCACTCTCTAAAGTGCCTGATAATTTGTGTGAGTAACTAAATTTTCTGTTTTATACCTAATAAAGTACTCATTACTTCACAACCACTTGGTTAGTGAAAATGTATGAAAAAATTCCTGTAGGTGGTTGATGTTAAAGCATCTGATAAAATGACACAGAGAACTCTGGAAATAAAAATCATTCAGCTTCTTTAACTGCCAGAATTATGAAGATAAAAAATATAATGGAAAAAGCAGTCAAAGTTCTTTCATGAATTCCATAGTAATCTTGAATGTCATAGATCTTTTGTCTTTCTGATATTGCTTAATCCACAATTGAGATCTCTGAATTTGTGAAGGTACAGAAAAACTAATGTGAGTGAAGTGTGCATTTTGGTGATAAATTTAAATGAAAATTCTACCTTGAAAATTGTACATCTCTTGTATTATCTTGGATAATAACTTTATGATTTTGACAAGTAAAACCATGAATCCTATAAGTAGTTTTCCACAGTTTTTCCTTCATTTAGAATAAACTTTTTTCACCTGTCAAAAGTTTATTCATCCTTAAAAAGATTTATGATATGTCACTTACATGTATCAAACACCCACAATGAATGTAAATATTATATGCATAAATATAAACCAATAATAATAATAATACAAAATGGAAATGGGGAAGGGGAATTTTAAGAAGGAAAGAAGGAAGGAAGTGGGTGGGAAAGGGAAAGGGATTAAAAAAGAATCAAACTTTGTTGTATACAAAACATAATCTCTAAGATGAATGTAAATCTTATTACTGGGAACATGTATTAATAAAATAAAAATAAAATAATAAAATCTCCACTTCATCTTTTTTTTTGTAGAGGAGCTTTGAGTTCCTTCTTTTTTAAAATTACCTTTATTGGTACATTTTAGGTATACAATATAACGATATTCATCATTGGAAATTTTCACCTTTACATAATCTCTCTTTGTCCTGACTTTTTCCCCATTCCCCTGCCCTCCCTTCAACACCTCCATCCCTCCCTATTTACAAAGACTTTGTTTCTATTTTTTCAATTTTTTCAGTTTCTCATATTAATTCCATTCCCTTCTTTCCTTTCCCCTACCCCTCCCACTTCCCCTTCCCCTTTGCCCCTCTTCTTGCTATTTTACATTATCTATTATACCTTTTAGTCCTTATTTACACTTTCAGTTTTAATGCATTCCTTTTTGGTCTGTTCAGTTGAATGCAACAAATTCTTCAATAGAATATCTGTAATAGTGTTGAAACCTTTTTTTAAAAATGACACATATTATATAACTTCTATGAGAATTACTTATCTATTTTTTGTCAACCTCCTTGCATGAATGTCATGCTAATTTCTTCATCTACAAGATAGTCTGGCTATTAAAATAAACATTATTAATAATCTATTAAAAAATTTAAAAACATGATTACCAAGTTATGTATTATATTTTCAAATTTATTTAATAATGCTTCTGTGATATAGATTTCCATTCTCATCGCTACATTTTCAGCATTCCTTTTTTTGTTGTTGTTTAGCAGGTATACTAAAACCACTGATGGCCTGTACATGAGATATATAAAATAACTTAAAAATTAAGTTCCTTTTTGGTGGAATGGAATTAAATAAAATACATGAATATTGATCTGGTGTTATAACAACTAGATACTTACAACTAGTTACCTGAAAATGTAAGGTTATGAAGTATTTTTGTAATAGGCATTAACAGATCTCGTAAGAAAAATTCTATGACTTTCTCAAAATTCTTATTTAATCTGATATTTTACTTTGAGAAGTCAGTGGAACTTTGCTATATGGGTAAAAATATATGGCCTAGAAAGAATTTAATTTATTAACCAAAAATAAATGCTTATTGAATGAATTAGGCTTTATTATTACTGAAGTTCTTGATATATAATTTGAAGTGGTATTCCTTCACTAATATTTTCTGGGATTAAAAATAGTTGAATATATGGATGATGTCAAATTAGAAAACATTGGCTAAAATGACATAATAAAAGATTTCTTACCTAAATTGTGATGAAGTGGCTAAAATTAGAATAAGGAAAAGAACATGTACATAGATTAAAAGATGATATCATGGGTGTGTGAGGTAGATGTGATGTTATAAAACAGGATTGTAGTTCCCTACTTCAATTTATTAATATTTACATTTGTCCCAACTGATATAAACAATCATATATAAAATAAGTATACATTACAAAATGAGCTTTATCATAAACGAACTAATCTTTTGTAGGAGACCAGATAGTGAGAATTGAGACCTAATTGACCTTCTTTGGGAGCAATAGGGAAAAAACAAGCAAGCAATTTCTCCTTTAGCAAAGTGCAGGCATGCTGTAATGATGTAAGTTCCAGAAAAGAGTCAGTACAGCTGAGAACTGGATGTTTACATAGGTACATGCTGCAGATAACAAGAGACAGATGAATCTTCTACTACTCTAATTGTTTGTTCCCGTGTCTAAATGAATAAAAGCAAGGTGAGCCAAATGCTCGGGACTCCTTGTCCACTAGAGGCAAAGAGCCCCCTGGTCCCCTCATTCCAAATTATCTTTATGTCTTTTGTCTTTCGCCCTTGTTCCACTCCTGGTCGGGGATAAACTCGTAGGCTGGTTCCTACAATCTTTACATGTAAAATTAACAATATGGAGTTAATGAACCATAATTAGTCATTTGCCCTTATTTGCTCATGTTATCACACTTCTGCTTTTAAGACTTTTTAAAGATTTTGTTTCACAGTGGGAACATACATTTGAAATCTTTTTAAAAAAACAAAAAATAACAACAAAAAACCTTGTGTTAGTGATCTTATACCATTGATATTCATTCTCCAACTAGTTGGAAACATTTTTACTAGGCATTTAGGAGTTTTCAAAAACTAAAATTGGTTCTATTGTTGAAGAAAACATAATACAGGAATAATGAATATGAAATCATATGCTGTCAAAAGAATTATGTATCTCATTTTCTCTTCAATCTTGAGAAGTATATCTTTAAATCAACAATATGTATCTTGATGGGCAAGGATAATCTGAAAATAATTTACGTTGACTCACCTTTAAGCATGTTGATTTATTCTGAAGTTGAAAACTTATGACTTGATTATTTTATATAGTGGAAAACACAATCTCATCACAGGAATCAAAATTTTGTTTTGTTTTGTTTTTTTGGTACCGGGGATAGAACAAGGAATCAAGATTTTACATAGGAATTATTTACTGTAACATAATGCCTACAACAAAATACTTCATCTCAAATTTTAAAATGTTTTCTAATCACCTGGAAATCTTGTAATACAGATTCTGATTCAGTGCGTGTGGAGATTCTGCATTGCTAACAATTTCTCGAGTGATCCAGATGCCCTTGGTTCATGGCACACAATACTGTGAGTAACAAGATCTTAAATAGAATTTGCCACAAGAGAACAGTATTAGGATAAATGAAGATAAAATGAAAAGTTATTTTACAGTGAAAATATCAACTGGATAATAACTCTAGCTACTGTGTTAGGTACATTATTCTTTTAGCATATTGGTTTGCTACACCCCAAAATTAATTTATTCCTTAGCTTTCTAGCAAGCTTCAGATATGGAAAATTCATTTGTTTTCTAACACTCGGTTGTTAAAGACTACAAGAAAGGCAATATTGTAAATCAAATCCTGTAATATTAAGACTAATTTCAATAAGGCATGTTATGATTAAGAGACAGGGATCCAAGATAATTTGCTAAGCAATTTACAAGTATTTTTGTTTATTTCTTTGTTTGTTTCAAAGTATGTAGACCCAAACCATTTCAACATTTTTCTTCTAAACTTTTCAATACAAATACAGCAAACATGTGTCTTTCTATGCACTGAGTTTTATATCTAACCTATCTCCCACAGGCATCAAAGCCGAATATGATGGTCATGCTTTTCCAGACAGCGCTGAAAGACAAACAAAAGAACAAACACACCCCAACGACTTAAAACCTGGAGCTAAGGGAGCTCTCCAGGTTATAGGATGCCTCTCTGATCCTCCCAGTAAATATAAAAAGCCTCTTTCTTTAGTAACTGAAAACAATCATAACTGTGTTTCCTCATGTCTTGTTGAACCTCTGGGGATAAAGGAAAGGCAGAGTATAGAAATGTGCACCAAAGTGTCCGAGGATGGATTTGATTTACACAGTATGGATTGCTATAACCTGTGAGGATTAGATAATGGGTTTCCTTAGATACAGTTTCTATTTCCAGCAGAAGACCTTCTAACAGCTTTAAATTGTACAGCTATAAAATTCAGGTTTTTAAAAGTATAAGTGTTCAAAGAATGTTCTTATTGAAGTGCATCATAGACTTTATAATAATACACAAGTGTGCAAAATAAAAAATATGATCACATCACATTTATTGATGTGTATTGAGTGTAATGAAATTTTAAAATTTCTGTTTTTATAGATGAAGAAAAATGCAAGTATATCCAAAATACACAGATTTTAAAGCCCATTTTCTTTCAGATTAAGTGAATTTCAATACTAAAGTATTAAAATATACATTAATAAAACTAACAAAACCATAGTAATAGTATAGTAATAAATTTCAATTTTAGGCAGAAATGGAAAAAACTGTCTAGTGTTTATGATATCAATTTCTTTGCATCTGTGTGAGATTTTTGATATTATTAAGATGTCACTTGCTTTATTGGGTGAACCAGGCCATTCTAGTATTATCATATAAGATTATTTTCTGTCATATTCAGTATTCTCATTTCTAATTATCAAAATTTTTCAAAAATTTTTACTGGATCTAAAAATATGAAGTTAACATAAGGGTTTTTAAAACAAAGATTTTGATACTTTTATTTTGATAATGTTACTTATACAGTCATAGAAAATTATCTTAATTTAAAGAAATTTTTGTCAAGTGAGGTATAATTCCTCATGTAATCATGTATGGAGTCACCAGAAGAAATGTCAATTGTGCTAAGATAAATTGGCTACAAATTTTCATAAGTTACCTAAAAAGAATTATATCTTTTCTTTTAATGAAATATTTGCAATCACATTTGAAAAGATAAGAAAACATAGTGATTTGTTTTAAATATTTGGATTTCATTGATGAGTGTCTGGAAAATAGGTTTTACTGTTTACAATATCTGTATCTATAATTGCATGGAAATAATTCCATCTAAATTGCAACAAAACGTAAGAGCTTAATTCAAGAAGTATATATTAACTTTTGTTTAAGAGTGTGGATTTTGTTGGTCAAAATCATTATATATTACACACCTATTATACATTAATTCCTGTAGTACTGTCCATGAAACATACACACCTAGCTGAAATGTAGATAGTAACAAAGGAGCAATTTTTTATATTATTTACTTTTAACAAATTAACATTTAAATTGACACATATAGCTGGTGTCTACTTTGCCACACCACACACAGAAAATAAAGGCAACAGGAATACAATAAAGAAATGTGTAATAAAGAAACGTGTCTAATAAAGTTTGTTTCTAGTTAGTATTAAAACATACACAATTTAAAAATAAATGCATGATTTTAGAACAAGATAATGATAGGGGTTATGAGACATGAGATACATATTTAAAAAGGAAAAATGAAATAAGCCAAGCACAGAAAGATAAGTACCACATGAGTCCACTAAAAAAGTTGATTTCATAGAGGTAGAATGGTGGGTACCAGAGGATGGGTAGAAAAGGATGTGGAGAAGTTAATCAATGGGTACAAGTTAGTTAGATGGGAGTAAGAAGTTCTGGTGTCCATTTGCGTGGTTAGATGACTGTAGATGACAATGAAGAAATGATAAATATTTGAGGATATAGGTGTGTTTAATTGATTTAAACATTATACAATGTATGCATATAACATCACATGATGTCATACAAACATGTCTAATTTTTATGTATCAATTTGACAATAAATTTAAATTAGGCATAGTGACACACGCTTATAATCCCAGAACAGTGCTGGGGATTTAGCTCAGTGGTTTTGGCGCCTGTTGTGCAAGCGCAAGGACCTGAGTTCAATCCCTGGTACCCAAAAATAATAATAATAATAATAATAATAATAATAATAATAATCCAGAACATTAGCAGGGCAAAGCAAGAGGTTCACAAACTTGTGCCTGATTTGGACATTCAGAAACTCAGACTAAAAATTTTAAATGAAAAATGAAATGAAAAAGGCCTGGGGATGTAGTGTGAAGGCCTTGAATTCAATCCCAGTGCAATAGATAGATAGATTAGATAGATAGATAGATAGATAGATAGATAGATAGATAGATAGATAGATGATAGATAGATTTTTTAAAAAGGATAAATGTCATAAAATACTTGTAAAAATATTTGAATAAATTGAGGGAGAAAGCTGTGTGATAACCTGGAAATCAATTGTCCCTGGTAAAAATGAGAAACTTAGCAAGAGAAGAAGTTATTTACTATGCATACACTTCAAGGAGAGGGTATTTTGACTTCAAGAAAAGTATGATGTTTTAATTTGCTTATAAAGATATAAATAGTGAATGGAATGTTTAAATAACATTTAAAATATTTTTAAAACAACATTATTAAAACAAATGTGCAAACTGTAGATATTGTATAAAGGCACATCACATATGTGTGCCATTCTTGACATTAAATGGATCAATTGAAAGCTTATTTACTATTCATCCACATTTTATAAAGCTTTTAATGTTCAAACAGTTTTGTGGAAGCCCTCACAGAAATTTTACTCCAAATTTCTGAGAGTAAAAATGAGGAGACTAAGCTTGGAGGAATTACCTGACTCTCCTCATTAGTCTATCAGCACTCAGGCCTTTTCCTACACTGTGGTGCTATCCTTCATCTCTCACGCATCAAAACATTGACACAGGAAATAAGACACACAAAGATACCAATCATGAAAAGTATCAATGTCCATTAAGTTAATAAATGCATGGATAATTTGCAAGGCTAAGTTTGACTTTTGCAAATTGGCGACCACTAGACTTTTTATGGTAAAATTTCCTAGACTTCTACAATTTAAGACAAAATATTTATGTTGCATTCAAAGTTAATTCAAAAGAGAGAGAGGAAATGGAGAAGCTAGTATGTCTTTTTTAAAAGGGTAAATGAGCAAACTGAACAAGATAGTTTCCAAGGTAGGACTTTGGATTTTCACTTTTTAAATGTTACTTGATTGGTATCCAGTAAAATTTTTAATATGAATTAGTAACTCAGTCATAGATTGGAAAAATACTCAAGTACATTAAATGATAAAAAATTTGCCCACCAATTTTTTCTCTTAATATGAATTATTTTGCAATTTTATATTCAAACTTTTTTGAAAGATTGAATGACATATTTTAAAAATGTAACAACGGCCTTGTTAGTATTTTTTCAGACATATTGCTTTCTTAGTATTTTATACATCTTTGTTTTTTTGTGTGTGTTTTTTTTTTTGGTACCGGGGATCAAACTTGGACCCTTGCTCTTGCAAGGCAGGTTGCAGAACCACTAAGCTAAATCCCCGGCCCTACTTTCTTAGTATTTTAAGTCTCTTAAGTTCTTGATATTTCCTGATAATATATAAAAATGTTAAATGAAAGTTAACCTTTCATTTGACATTCTTACATGTAAGTAGACTAGGAAATGCTTGCATAAGATGTTCTCAAGCCTTGACTTCTATCTTACTTACATGTGTTTTCTTACACTTGAATTTCTCTTAGCAATGAAATGTATTTTTGATGCTTGCATATCCATTAATACTCTGATGAATGCCCTGAAAACAGACACTTTATGAGGACAAAAATTCGCTCTCTGAGCCCTTTAAACTTTAATAGAAGAAAAATCCTAATTTCTCAAATAATGCAAATATATATCACCATATTACTTAATAACTACTGTGTATAATGTTGATTCCTTAGAAAATGTACACTTCTGAAAAATATAAATCCCTGGAAAACAGGGAAGATGTCCTGTTCATTCTGTTCATCCCAGATTCTAGGATATTATTAGGCTCTCGATAAATACTTGATGAGTAATTGAACCAATCTGAAGAATTAATATAAACCCTCTCCTTTCTTCATGTCCTTCTCCTACTCACAATCTTGAATCTTTTTTCCCACTGGAAATAAATATTTCAACATTTTTAAAAGAAAACCGTATATTTTTTACTTAGAGTTGAAAAAGCATTCTGTTGTTAGAAACAACAGAAACACCAAAAGTTCTTGTGTGAGCAGTGAAGTTTAACACCAGCCTGCTCCCCGGTGGATCTCTCAACTGCTTTCCTGCGAACCTCGGGCAGGTCAAGACATCAGGATGCTCACTTGGACTTGCCTTGTGTTCCTCTGTATGCAATCTCTCACCCTCCCTGTCCTGTCCTAGGCCACCCTGAAGAGCACTCTCTTCCCCTCTTCTTCCTGTTGAGACTCCACTAACTCTTCCTCAGGAAACTGTATGCCAGAGGGAAACATTCCTAAATCAGAAATTAGTGGTTCTTGCTGGAATTGAACCATTTGCTTCTGTTGTGAACCTAGACAAGTCAGTTTGCTACCCTTATTTGTTACCTCTAAAAACTGGGGCATCGATATGTAACTTCGTTTGATTTAGCCATATTACAATTATGCATTTCAATACAACATGTTGTACGTGAGAAATATACACTAATTTTATTTGTCAATTAAAAATCAGTTTTAAAAATAGAAGCAAGACAATCTATAACTAAAAAATATTACTGAAAGCCTCAAAATGAGATGAAAACAGCTTTCAGGACACATTAAGAATTCAATACATATTCTTCCTCTACTGTATATTCCATCTTTTAACCTTGAATTCATTAATGTTAAGATATGAGGAAACTAATCTATATCCAGATATTCATATAAAGATATTATTATTGGCTTCAACCTTATTTGATACATTTCTTTCTAGGTTCAATCTCTTCTATGAAGGTTTCACTGACCATCCTAATAAAAATGTTTATATTTTTATAGTAGTGTTTAGCTGCATATATATTGCCTTATATTACAAACATAAAACTCATAGTTTTATAAGTAGTTTTATAAAATTCTTTTAACATTATTGAATTCCAAATGAGAATACATTTATTCAGACTTAACAGAAATGAAAGCAGAACTAGAGGAGTGGTGTAAAAAATGAATTTAGAAAGGCCCTAGGCTATGGTTTAGAATAGGAGGGCTGTATGAGCATAGGTGGATAACTTCAGAGCAGGATTCATAGTGAATGGAGCAAATTCCTCAAAAGATGAGGATAAAATTATACAGATAATCTATGAGAGGGATAGTCCTTTCCTTACTTTTATGTACAAAGTGGTGGCTTTTTAAGTCACTTATTTTAAATACCCTGTCCATTAAATCATGGCCAGAAGCACATAAAACTTTCACATGTTTGAAGGGAAGCTCATGGAAGCGTCTATAATCTGTCAACAAGCAATGGGAAGAAAATACTGGATTTTTCCCCTATTCATTTACTTTAGTAAGGATCTCCCTCTTTTTATTCTTTTTTCTATCACTCAACACCTAATTACTTTTGGAAAAAGTAGAGAGATAAACAGAAAATATACACATGTAGCCTCATTTATAACATAAGGCATTATTACTATGCTCATGGATCTGATTTATGTTACATTTGTTTGTAACCAAATATATACTCAGTGACATACCCAGGATAAATTTCTTTAGCGTAGTGAAATAAAATTGTCTGACAAGCTAATCTCTTAGCAAAGGTTAGTATCATAAATTAGTACTTTTCCTCAAAGGTACGGTTCTTGGTTACTATTTGAGAAAATTCTACTATATTATACAGGACACACACACACACACACACACACACACGCACACACACATGCATGATATAAAAGCCAAAATCCTCACTAGGATTCTTACCTTATAACATTGTTATGTGACATTTTTTGCACAGTCTCTTACGTGCTCTTTTCTTTACTGTGTTTCATTATATTTAATCCAGTAAAAATAAATTAATGAAAGTAAGCAGAGTATCATAACTCTGGCCCATGTTGAACATAACTCAGAAAAGAAAATGAATCCCACCTAAATTACCTACCTGCAAAACTCTCAAACACGAGTTTTTCTAAGAGGAAAATAAAAGATAATAGGAAGTAGGGAGATATTTTTAAAATGGGAGAGAGAACAAGAGATAGAGGAAAGGGGGAAAAAGGAAAGTAAAAGGGGTCAAGAAAGAGCATTGAAACAATAACTGGAAATAGAGCTTTGACAAATGGGAAAGGAACAAGAGCTGGAAGCAGTAGGGAGCGATGGGAGGGAGGGGCTAAATTAGAATTAAGACCTGTGATGGACAGGAACCAA